>NC_135624.1:29355580-29658610 GCF_053574225.1 Canis aureus | reverse complement strand
GCAAGTCAGGGTCTTGGATTTATGCCTCAGACTCTGGCAATGGGTCTCTCATTTCCTCAGACTGGGGTCTGTCACTTGGCTCTGCATGTGCCTTTAGTCTTTCTTTGGCTTTTCTTTCATTCTGAGTATTCAGCTTTGTCCTTTTTATACTTCATCTGAGGAAGAGTCTCGAGGTAAGCTTGCAAGCACTTGATGCTGCCAGAAACGTGGTCTAATATCAAGCAAGAGCAGAGAACTCAGGTAAGCCTCCACATGGAGTATCTGATTTATCTCCTTTAAGCAATAAGAGCTTGGAATGACATTGAATGGCCATGCATCTGCATAATAGATAGACTATCCCTTTGGTTTTTACTGTTGTTACTGCTTACTGCTTTGTAATGTTACATAATATAACTGATATTTCCCATGTTCTCTTGATACAAAACAGTTCCACTGATGTGTACCGTTTAGATAGGTTGTTTCACCAAAGCACAGTGTCCTTGTGTGAACATCCATGGGGTAGAAAAATGAGACCTGGAATTCTTCTTCTCACCTCTGTTACTATTTACATTGTCATAGTGCTGACAGACACAGCAATAGCACTTTCAGCCAAATGCACTGAATTTACGAGAATGGCAAGTGTTGACTCCTGATAGGTGTCAAAGAGGGAATAGGATTTGGGGGGAGCATACTAAACATTTTATTCGGTTTAACATTAATAAAGAGAGATTTGTCATTTTATGTTAAATGTAGCCCTTAAGGAAATCTGGGTAGATCATGGATCTTCCTGGAAACTTCTTTGAACTGAAGTAGTTTCTTGCCAACATTGAAATGTACTTTTGTGGGTATTTTAGGGCTTTGAAAATCAATCAATGAACCATTAAATGGATCCTACCATTCCATAACCATATGATAAAATGGAAATAATTTAAGGACTCTTCCAAGACTGTTTTCTCCTTCATATCATAAGACTAATAATAACTGCCTTGCAAGGTAGAATGAAATGAGATGACCTCAGTAAAGCACCGAGTCTGGCTCTTGTATGTAGTAGGCATTAAACGTATAGCTCTGTTAGAATTCTGCTGTGCTCATCTAGTGGAATCCTGCCCACTATCGGGGGTGATTCTGCTGTTTAACATATTTTCTCTGAATTCTGCTTCAAACAAAAGAAGGAGGGAAGGAGGGGAGGAAGGACGATGGGAAGAATAAAAGAAAGAAGGGGAAAGCAAGAATTAGACAACAGAAACAAGAGGCAGGGTATTTGGAAGTGTGTGAAAGGTCACGTTTCTTTGCACAGAAATCTGTTCTGCTTGTCTCTTGGGCTCACAGGCCAGGCTGGCATGCTGTAGGAATCAGAACTCTGGTGTTTATTTATGTGATCCTCACTTCAACTGGCAGCTGCTCCAGTCCAGGAATTTTATGGCAGGAAATATAAAGTGCTGTTGGATCCGGGTGCTTTAAGTCCTGGGTGGAATTGTTCATTCTTTAAAAAAAAAAAAAAAGGAAAAAAGTAAGAGGGTGACAATCAGCTAAGGACTATTAAGCTTCATGGCCTTGCTCTTATCACATTGCATCTACTCTTACCAGTTCTTAATCACTACAATGTAATAACATCTTTAAAATTTATTGAGACAATTAGAAGCAAACAGTTCTTTTGACCCCCAGCTCTTTCAAAGTCACGTGATGCTACACGAGAAAGTGGGGCCATGAGACTGGTGTTGCAGTTTAATGTCCATTTTAGATTCCAGCGTGCCACGAGGAAAGGGGAACTGGATGGCAGGACAGAGAAACTAGAATTCTGGTCTCTGTTTTTCCTTTAGATTGTGCTCTGATCTTGCACCTGCAGTTTGACTTCCCTGAGCCTTAATGTGCTCATATGTAATCTATCTCAAAAGTTTTTTATTTTTCTTTTGGAAAGAAAAGGGAGAATCTATCTCAAAAGTTTTTTATTTTTGTTTTGGAAAGAAAAGGGAGAATCTATTTTGGAATTGAAAACAAATGCTTTCCTTGAGATCACTGCCTACACTGTTGACTTCATCCTTTACAGGCCACTGCTGTGTCCACAGCCTCAGCTAGATGGGCAGTGGACTACGTGACTTCTTTCCTATATTCAAACTGCAGCCTAGTGGACAAGAAGGCTGAGTACCTGAGTGAAAAGTGGTCCACAGATTGGGAGGCCGGTGACCTAGATCCTGCATGACTGATGCTAGCCAGAAGTCCAGGATTGCAAAAAGGATAGTGGGACTGACTTACTTGGAAGCTGAACCCAAAGGCTGTGAGGTCAATTCAGGATTATATAGACAATATGGATCTTAAATAAGCTTCAGTCATGGCAGACCTGGCTGGTAGTGAGGATCTAACAGAACAGGTAGATAGAAGCCAGGAGGGATGTTATAACTGGGATTTTATGTAAATTTTGAGACACATACATGTGTGAGTACATATGCATACATACAGAATTATTTCAGGGCCCATTTCTGGTCTGTTTAGTATTCAGAGCTTAAGAGTGAGGGCTCTGCTGTTACGCTGCCTGAATTTAAATTCTAGCTGTGTAACCTTCAATAATTTATTTAACCTCTCTGGGCCAGCCTCTGTTTTCCCACAGGTAAAGTGGAGCTAGAGCTGATATCACCATTCCTGTGGGATTGTAGATAAAGTGCTTAGCATAATTCCTAGAACATAATAAGAGATTGATAAATTCAGAGCTATTATTCTTTTGTATTCATTATACTTTAATTGACTTCAAAAATAAATCTCTTTTCCTTGAGGTAACGCAAATAAGTCCTTCCTTGCAACTAACAAAGTCTTAACTAAAGTAATCTCCCCTTCTTCCAGTGTGAGGGCACTCTCTTTCCCCCGTGAGGCCTTCCTTGATGACCAAAATCCCATTTTCATGTCCGCTGAATTTTGTCTGCATTCATATAGGACTTTGCAAAACAGTACCTGCAGAACAGAGACAATGATCCCCACCACCATAGCATGTCCTGAATTGTAGTGTTTATGATTTTTCATGCTTGGATCTTTACTTTTGCAACAAAGAAGCAGCTCCTTGAGGGTAAGGGCTATGCTTTGTATTTACTGATTTCCCAGTGTCTAACATAATGTTGGAATGACCAATGGAATATAATACATTTGCATTATTGGACAAACTTGGGTGAACCATGAAAACCTTTTCCCTAGAGCAGTTCTGTCATTCCTTGTATCATCTTTGGCTCACTTATCCAACAAGCACAATGTTTATTTCATAGGACAAAGCTAAAAAGCAAACACATTTTAAGAAGTCAAGTGCATCTGGGTTGTCTCGTTACATGTGCAGCTAATAAACTTCACCATGTTGCTCAAATCATGTCTACTTTCCAAACCTCAAGTTCCACATCTGCTGAGTGAAGCTGATAAATATTTTGATCTCTAATTTTCCTGCCAAATTAATCTAGTGTCCATTACATGTAATGGCTGATTTCTTGGAATTTATTCTTTTACAAAACATCTTAAGGGAGTTTATTTGTGCTTGGAGTTTTAGTGTTGCCCAGAGGCAGTATAACATGGTGGTTAAAATCGGGGCTTCAGAATTACGGACTTTGGATTTGAATTCCAGCTCCACCAACCTACCCATTGGTCTTCAGCAAGTCACTGTACCTCTTTGATCTTCAGGAATAAAACCTGTCTCTGGAGGTTGGCATGAAGACCAGAGATGATAATGTATGTTAAGTGTTAGCATTCAGAATTTGGTAGTCAAGACGAGGGCTTGGGCCATAACCTAGAATTATCTTTCAAACCCACATGGCTGAGCATCAGCTATGTCTCAGTGGGCGCTGTGTATTAGGAAAGATGTTTTCTTTTTACCTGGTCGCATTACTGAGGAGTACACATAACTACTCCTTAGAAGATGCTTTGCTTGTTGAGTGTGCAGAATAGAGGATGCTGGGGCAGAGCTGTCTGGGGAGTCGAGGCAGGCAGGTGGAAAAACATCACCAATGGCCAGGGTTTTTGCATTCAGCTTTACTGACCCTAGAGCTCCTATTGTGTTCATCATCAAAAGCCTTGGAGATGATACTCATAGAGTCTTTCCTCTTTCTGGAAGTCAGCTTATACGGACAAATCTGTGACCTTCAGCAGATTTTCCCACCTCTATTTCCTCATGAATGAGGATAACAATGAGATGCCTTATAGGAGCTTAGGTAATATGATGTATGTGGCACATAGTAAAAAGTCAAAATACATGTTTTTTTATTATCATTATGCATGTACGATGATAACTTTCAGGAAGAGGGGTAATTAGCCACCAGTAGAAGCACAGGTAGGAATAAACTAGGTGGGCTGGGGCCCAAATGCCTGTGAAGAGGCATCCGGGCAGGGGTCCATGCATCTGCACAATTTGGATCTGCACGTATGTTGAAGAACTCTTAAGTATTTTTTTTTAAGATTTTATTTTTATTTATTTTAGAGAGAGAGAATATAAGTAGGGGGAGGGGCAGAGGGAAAGAGAGAGAATCCCAAGCAGATTTCATGCTGAGCACAGAGCCTGATACAGGGCTTGATCCCAGGACCCTGAGATCATGACCTGAGCCAAAATTAAAGAGAATAAGTCTAACCCAACTGAGCCACCCAGGTGCCCCTAGATCTCTAAATATTTTAAACAGTGGAGCTCAGAATGTGTGTTGAGGACATGAAGGAAGAAGACACAGAGAAACGGGGGCAGGATCAGATCTGGACAGCCTTTAGTGGCCAACTTTTTTGAGTCCCATCAGTCCCTTCTGCTTATTTGCTCACGTAGGAGGCATTTCCAGTGTTCAGGTTCTCAGGCTGCCCCTGACATGCTGTTCAGTGTTCTCTGGGTCACTCAAACTCTGAGACACAGGCCACCCAATGGTTCCAATGTCTTGCTGCTTTATGGGTTTGTTGCCACCTGAATTGTATGTTAGGAACACATGCAGATCATAGGTGCTGGGTAAGTACAAATATTTTAATTAAATGTTGCCTCATGACACCAAATATCAAAAACAAAATTTGCCTCCCACCACATCCAGCTACCAAATGGTGCACTAATACGGTATATTATCCATAAAACACATGTATATATTTGAAATGATAGTAATGATACTAATTCTATAATAGCAACCATCTTTTGAGTATTTACCATATGCCATTGAAATAAAAACTTTATATATATATGCATATGCATATACACACACATATATAGCACCCTATTTAATCTTTACAACAACTCTATGTGATAAATATTAACTATTATTCCCACTCTACCAATGAAATAATTGAGTCTTAGGATGGTTAAGAAGACTGCCAACAGTCACACAGTCACAAAATTCACAAATAACACAGCTGGAATGTGAATGTGGGTTAACCTGAGTGCTTGATTTGGACGTGCTAAGGAAGCAACCAGATTGGGAACCTGGATGTTCTGAAAAGTATGCAGAAAATTCAGCCAAACAACCAGATATTTTTCAAATGACTGACTAGTAGCTGCTTGCTTGATTCAATCCCCTCTCGTGTAGAATTTTCTTATCCTTTATCCCTTCATAGCCTTCGTCTTGGCTTTCAAATGTAATCAGAGAAATAAGAGAACAATGCCGTTATACTTGTAATAGCCACTTAAGGTAAACTCGTAATTTGTGTTACCGAGGAGAAAATGGAACTTTAAAATAGAATCTTCTCAAGGTCACGTGGGTGGCCAGTGACCGAACTAAGACCTGAGCCCTGATTCCAAGCCCCTTTCTACTGCAGTGTGCTACTTCCTCTAAAGTTGTGATCACAAATGGCCCCCATTCTCAGGGTCAGACACCTCTGTTTCTCCAGTTCCCAAGTTTTCGTTTGAAAGTAATACCGTCTCCACTGTGCTGAAAGCTGATACCACCCTCTCCCAAATGGGAGAATTAAATTCATTACTAATGCTTAAAACCCAATTCAGGTATGCTCAGCTACCAACCCAGGCGCTGAAGTGAGACACCTATAATCATCTCTTTATTGTTTGCTCATTTTATGAGGGCCCTCCCCTCCCTCCACCCCCCTCCCTGCCTGCCATCAGGAATTCACATCGCGGAGGCTCCTTTGCGGCAGCATGGGCAAGCATCTCAATTTCCAAACATCTGGCTGGTTTCAATCAATGAGGCTCTAAACACGCCACTCCTGGGGCTACAGTGGTAGTGGCGGGATAGCTGGATTCAGGACGCAGATCTAGTAATAAGCAATACAAGTAATAAGCTCTGAATTCTTTTGTTCATGAAAAACCTAGATCTATACTACCAGGGCTGGGCTGGAAGGAGGTAAAAGTGAAAACAAAGCCTTACTCAGTCTAACAGAGCTGACAAGCAAGCTTAGTGAAGTGGGGAATGTCTGCTACTTTCCTGAAAGCCAAAATTCTACTTAGTGACTTCAGGAGAAGAGAATCTCAACAGATTTGCAGAGAATCAGGGTAGGAATTGGATGCCCAAAGCAGGGGAAACAGGTCTTTTCTATGAGAGGGAATGACACTAAATTCTTTTGTTTGAATAGTGCTTTGTAGTTAATAGAATGGTAACATCCATGTGGAGAGAAGGTCATGGACAGGGACACTATGGCCAAACTGCTGGGTTCATATGCAGCTCTTCCCAATTATAAGCTGAGTGAACTTGGGCAAGTCACTTACCTGTTGGCTATCTTATTTTCCTGAGAGTGGTAAATACTATGACTACTTTAGGATTTTTGTTATTGATTTAAGAGAGAGAGAGAGAGAGAGAGCGCCCACACGCACATGAGTGAGTGTGCATGCGTGTGCATGCACGAGCAGGGTAGAGGGAGGAGCAGAGGGAGAGGGAAAGACTCCTTGAGCAGACTCTCTGCTGAGTGGGGGCCCCTGTCCCGCTACTGGATCTCACAACCCTGAGACCTTGACCTGAGCTGAAATCAAACGTCTAGTGCTTAACAGACTGAGCCACCCAGGTGCCCCTACTGATAGGACTTTTGTAAGGGTTAAGTAAGATAACACAAACAAAGTGTTTAGAGCATGCTCATTACATAGTAAATTCTACATAAGTATTTGCTGTTATTGTTTTATTTGTTCTTTATAAATGTCTTGCAATGAAGGTAGAGTAGACATTATCAGCCTTGGAAAAAATAGCTCAACGTGATCAAGAAGTTTACCTAAGATTATGCCAGTAGTAGGATACAGAGCTAGGTCCCAAACCCACTTCCATGCTTTTGCTCAGTCCTTCATACATCCATTTCTTTATTACTTTGTTGACTATGAATGAATCAGCCACTCTGTTAGGTACCCAAAGACGAATCTTGACATAGATATTTCCTAAAATATATCAGAGGCTAATGATTTCTACAAACACCTGATGAAGGTACTGCTTGGGGAAAGCTGGAAGTGAGTTTGGGGGTGGGTTTCAGTTGTTACTATTTACTAATAGTTTGTCAGTCTTCAGGGCCTACGAGCTGTGAGTGTATACTAAAAATCAGCTCTCTGGTGAATTTTTAAAAAGAGTTTATTAAATGCTTATTACATTTTTAACACTGTTCTAGGCACTATGGAAACCAGTGAGTAAGCCAGACAAAGCTAACCCTCTCCTAGAACTTTTATTTCAGTGGAGTGACAGATAATTTAAAAAAAATGCAATAATTTAAAATAGTACAATATCCTATTAAGGTTGGGAATAGTGATATTACTACTACTACTAAAATGGTAATGGTGATAATTATAGTCAATGAGAGAGAGATAACTATGTAATAAGCAGGAATTCATTCTTCATGTACTTATCACAAATCTTGTGCCACGGAGCACCTATTCAGAGCTCCTAGATCAGCTTTATGTTGGCTCTGCTTTGGAAAACATCGCTCTTCATTTCAAGCAAACAGTCTTCAGGTGTGGCTTCCAGCACGTCTGTCCCTAACATTGGCAGGGCCCAGGACAAGAGTACTATAGAGGCGCACATACCATGTGTCTAAACATTTAAATGTTACACACCAAGTTAATAAACTTTTAAATCTATCTGCCTGCCTTGATGAATATGTCCTAACAATCTAGAAGGCCAGGTTTGGGTTTAGAATTCTCATGATCTTAGATTTTTGCTCTGGAAGGTAGTGGCCTGGGGAGAATTAGCTCCTGAAAACCATCCTTTTCCTTGTCCCATCTCCACAAACAGTAAGTGGCTTCATAAGAAAGATGTGGACTGTGGCCGCAAACAGCCATCCCTTGAACACCACTTAGCCTGGGTCTCGGGAAGTATGTTCCAGAAATCCCGGAGTTCTGGGTACCCAGCAAAAAAACGTACAGATACAATGACTCAGTTATTTTCACTCACTTCCAACTCTGCGTGATTCGGTTTCCAGTGCTGGAATTTGGATGATAGGAAAACCTACAAAATATTGATATTATGCTCTCCGTGTACAAGACGTTTTGTCTAGAAAGAAGTGTGTCTTGGGGGGAACTTCTAGACGGTGGCATAGGAAACATATAGAATTGAGAAATACAAAGAAGCATCTTGGCAATAATAATATTAATTGATCACATAAGTTTCTAGAATCCAAACAAGTGTCAAAGCCTCAGAGCAGGGAAGAGCAACCATGTTTGGAATTATGAGCGAAACATTTCCTTTCCTTGGACTGCAGATTCCCATGTGAAAACTGCAAGTTTTAGATTCTAAGTTCCTTTCTAGCACATTCTTCTATGATTTTATGATGTGATCTTCAGGGGATTTTCTCTTGAATGGAAAGCAGGGGTATTTATTAAGGGGAAGGGACTACACAATGAGATGTTTACCAAGAACAGTAATTATATATTATGGTCCAGTTCTTTACAGCTCACTTCAAAGGTTTTTGAATGTATTATCTCGCTGAATTTTCATTCCCAGCCTGCAGTGCTGGTATTTTTTCCCCCTCCATTTGCCACTGAAGAAAATGATCAGTGAATTACCCACGATCTCTCAGCATCTGATTGACAGAGCCAGGTCTCAAGTCCATCTTACAGCCTTCAATTGTAAGGCGAGTGCAGGTTTTTAAACCATTGCATTTGGGAGAAATGGTCTTGCAGGTGTGAAATCCATTCTTTCTGAAGGAAGAGAGGGATAAAACCCAGCAAGCATAGACCCATCTCTTATGACTCATCAGTCAACTTAAAGAGAACCTTTATTGCAGTCAGGAAAGCATTATTGCAGCTGCTACCAGGCCGACACACATGAGGCACATGCCCTCATAGCAGCATTGTCTCGCTCTGCCCCAGACACCGGGCTCTGGAATAATGCAGCCAGTGGGACACCTTCCCTGCACATATGTTGTAAAATGCTTAAAAGCTGAGAGCGTGCCTCCGAGTTCCGCTTCTGTTTCCATCCCTTCGCCAGATTGTGTGTGCAGCCTGGCCCGTTGCCCGTGGCAGTCTACCTGCCACGATGGGAAAGACGGTCTAGATGGAGAAGAAAAGGAAGCACTGTTGTACGGAGCGCTCCCCTGGGTGCGTGCTCTCAGAGATGCTCCCAGAGATTCGTGCCAGGTGGAGAACACCAAATACTCCAGCAAATTAGCATGCAAGGTGAGTGGTGAGAATGGAGGAGGGGCAGGGGCGGTGGTGGGAAGCATGAACCATGTGAAGCATCACCAAGAAAGCAGAACCAGACTTCTGGATCACTGAGAATGCGTCAGATGCAAGACAGTAAGTCAGAACAGGAGGAGGGACGCCTACCAAGGGAATCAGGGAGACACCCATCTTAGGGTTAAGGTCATGTTTGGGCCCCTCCACCAATGACAGCGGCTGGCTGTGACGTATCTGTGTCCCCATCACACTGCATCTTGGAGGTCGGTGCACGTGGATCAGTCTTCTGGACTCTGCTCCTTCCCTGGGGTCTGGATGACCATGGGTCACTTGATTAAATGCTGAAGTCTTTGTTTGTCTAGAAAAAAGGGGGGGGCGGATGATGAGACCGACCACTAGGTTTTCTTTGTGATTAATGTGTCACGTGTGAAACGCAGTCTGGCTTAGGTCAGTGTTTGGAACGTCGTAGGTGTTAACTGCACTACATTAGCTGCATAATCAGAAGCACCATCATTAATTTGTCTTTCCATCTTCAGTGAGTGTTGGATGCACTTGTTAAAAATGTTTACAATCAGAAGTAGTGGGGAAGAATTTACACACTCATTTCAAGCATAAACTTCAGTGAGTTTTGGTTAAGTCTACACGTACACATGGTCACCACTACAGTGAACATAGAGGGGTTCTCATATCCTAAAATGTTACGCTGTCCCTGCCTGACCACAGCCCCTCAACACCAGTGAGGCAGCTACCCATCTGCCTCCTGTCACTGTGGTGTATTATACATTTGTTATTTCCTTTTTTTTCTTTTTGCTTATTTCTGGTTTAATTTACTCTTTTTAAATCTCTCATATGTGCATTTAGATAATTGACTTCAGTGCTTTCTTCGAAGACTACCATTTAAAGCTAATATTTTTCCCTTAGAGCACTGCTTTAGTTGTCTTTCAAAATTTGTTGTTTTAATTTTCATCTAGTTTAAAATAACATAATTCCCCTTTTCATTTATTCTTCGATCTATGATTTAGTAATGCACTGTTTATTTCTCAAACACATGAGAATTTTTTTAATATTTTATTTTAGTTCCAGTTAATAGTGTAATATTAGTTGCAGGTATATAACAGAGTGACTCAGAACTTCCACACACCACCTGGTGCTCATCAGGACAAGTGCACTCCTTAACCTGCATCACCTATTTCTCTTGCCATCCCCACCCCCCCTCTGATGACCGTCAGTTTGTCCTCATAGTTAACTATGAGGTCCACTTCTTGGTTTGTCATTCTTTATTTTTTCCCCCTTTTCTCATTGCTTTGTTTCTTAAATTCTACATATGAGTGAAATCATAAGGTATTTGTCTTTCTCTGACTGACTTATTTCACTTAGCATAATACCCTCCAGCTCCAACTGTGTTATTGCAAATGGCAAAATTTCATTCTTTTTGATGGCTGAGTGATGTTCCATTGTGTGTGTGTGTGTGTGTGTGTGTGTGTGTGTGTGTGTGACACATAGCACATCTTCTTTATCCTTCATCAGTTGATGGGCATTTGAGCTATTTCCATAATTTGGCTATTGTTGATGCTGCTGCTGTAAACATCAGGATATAGGTATCTCCTGAGGCAAGGGAAACAAAAGCAAAAATAAACTATTGGGACTTCATCAAAATAAAAAGCTTCTGCACAGTGAAGGAAACCATCAACAAAACTAAAAGGCAACCTAGGTAATAGAAGAAGATATTTGCAAATGACATATCTGATTAAGGGTTAGTATCCAACATATATAAAGAATTTATAAAACTCAACATCCCAAAATGAATAATCCAATTGAAAAATGGGAATTTTCAAGATATCTTTTTGACAGTGGTTTCTATTTTAATTCTGTTGCTGCCCTGGCCTCTTTGACCTGCAGGATCAGTCTTATCAACTGAGTGAGAATGCCGTGTTGTCTTTGGGTGTTCTTCCTTATACTGCATTCTGGAAGGTACATCCAACTAAAAACTGGGAGCAGTTGGAAAGCTCAGATATTTTGTCTCGCTCCTCATGGGGATCACAGTCCTCTGTTGCTGATTGGATTAAGCTACTTATTGTTTGTCAGATGGAAATAATTGTCCGAGAGGTCAAAGGAGCTCTAAAAATCTTCAGCATGATGCATATGATCCAGTTGAGTGCTTAGCACATAGTGCAGGCTCCACAAAGATGAAACATTGAATCTGAATAAGAAAATATCATTTAGGGGCACCTGGGTGGATCATTTGGTTAAGCATCTGCCCTCAGCTCAGGTCATGATCCCAGGGTCATGGGATTGAGCCCCGTATCGGCTCCCTGCTGAGAGGAGGGAGCTCTCCCTCTCTCCCTCTCTGCCGCTTCCCCTGCTTGTGCTTACTCTCTGTCAAATAAATAAATAAATAAATAAATAAATAAATAAATAAATAAAATCTTTAAAAAATACATCATTTAGAACTTATATATGGCATCCAACTCCCTTATCTTCAAGGCCAAGAAAACCCAGTTGTCCAAGTTCATCAGAGAGTTGTAGGATCAGAACTATAGAACAGGTGTCTTGATCTCTGTACTCTAAGGGGCACTCTAATAAAGGAAATCTCTTCTCTCTCTAGAAGGTTATGGGGAATTAGGCACTCCAACAGCTACACTCATAAAGTTAAAGAAATGTGTGATCTGGAAAAGTCTTAGTTATGAAGCCTCTAAAAGGGGTATCCCCTCCTCATCGAATGTCAGTGCTAATGCAGAGGAGACTGCCTAAACCTGAGCCTAGTGACTTTTCCTTTCAAGCCTCTGCTGCCACAGGGTTGAGGAATAGAATGTAGGTCTTAGAGTAAAGCATTCTGGGATCCACATCTCATTTACTAACTATTCAACCAGTACAAATAGCTGATCTTCTGCAAGCTCTGATTGCCTTCCACCTGATAAGGAACACACTCATCCCTCAAGATTTTTATGTAAATACAGCACAGAGAATATACCTTATAAATGGCAATGACCCCACTAACTGGCCTCCCAATGAAAAACAGGCACAGGATGATGTTGAGATAGGTGGCCAGTTTAATATAATGGTAAAAATTAGGAGTCAGACAGATGTGGATTTGAATCCCAGTTCTGCCACTTGCAACACCGTCCCATGGGGAAGTTGCTTAACCTCTGCACAGAAGTCAGAATTGACTGGGTTATGCCCTGTAGTGGATACAGAGATGCATTTCCCAGATCCCTTTTCAGGACTGAAGACCCAGGTTTCCAGCTGCTGGGAATATTCACAGCTGATGGCTCTCAGCTCACTTCTCTCCAGGATTTGCCCTTGGCTGAAAGTCACCTCACCCAACATCACAGCTTCCTCTCTGGAACAGCTTTGATTCAATGACTAATTGGTTCAAAGACATAAGGGCCTGGCCCTCTGTCTCCCATGTGGGACAGCTTAGTGGCCATCACACCTTCAGAGCTTCTGGTGGAACCAGCTGTGCTCTTGTGGTGACTGTACCAAAGCCCACCTTCTCTAACTGCCCAGGTCTGCTTCTTTTCTTTGTCCCCCAGCTGTCTTTGGAGAGCATTCCCCAACAAATGTTCCACGTGTCTGGCTCAGTCTCAGACTATCTTTCCAAGAAAGTGACCGCCAAATGCAAATGACCCCCAAATCTGACTGGCTAAACAAAAGTATTTATCTACATAGTTCAGCAGAGCACTTTTCTCCCCTTGGTCCCTTGGTGACTTAGGCTGATCAGATTCTGCTTTTGCCCCATGGCATCTGAACAAGCAGACTCTAGTTGTAAGTCCCTGCACAGCTGAAAGAGCATGCACCAGCTCCTCTCTGCACTGGCTTGAGGGGACCCATGACTCTGCCGCACAGACCCTGGACACACCCATAACAAAAGCAGACACCGAGGCGAGGTGGACCAATGCAAGGTGGACCAATGCACAAAAGCGCTTCACGAGTCAGGCTGAGACATGAGACCGTTCCAGGGTACCAGATGTCATAAATTGGTAGGAGCAGAGGGTCGAGGGACTGTTTTCCTTTTAATTTTTTAGATATTTATTTTTGCCACATTTGGTTATTTTTCTAACATTACCGTGAATTGTGCCCTATTTTCATGTCCATCTAAGTAATTACTTATTCTTTAAGGAAATATCTGCACGTTTATGAAAGTACTGTGAAGAGAAGACCAGAATTACTCTGTGAAGGTAGGGCATAAAAAATAGATACATAACATAAAAATAGTATGTTCTAACTAGAAAATCTTTCCTGCTACAAAACTCTGAGCTTGAAGCATATTCCCTGTTGAAAATGCTGCTTTGCAAATAACAGAGAGGTTAAGGTAGCACTAGCATGCGCCTGGTGCTTTCTTCCTAGCGACTGGGAGGATTGAAAGGGGAGTGATGGTCTCACTGTGTTAGGTCATATCCGTGTGCCTGTCCATTCTTGTACTCCCCTAACAGCAGCACCCCACATTTTAAGAAGCACAAAACCAGGGATCTGGACTGGTTTCCACATATTGCATCTTTTTTTTTTAAGTATAGAGTTTTCTTTTCTCCTAGTTTTGTTGAGATATAATTGAAATATAACATCACATAAATTAAAGATATACATTGGGATGATGTGATATGCATATACATTGCAAAATGATTACTGCAATAAAGTTAGTTAACACCTCAGTGGCCTCACGTAATTGCCTTTGTTTTGGGGTGTATGTGGTGAGAACATTTAAGACTCTGAGAAACTTGCAAATGTGTAATTAAGTATTGTTAACTACAGCCACCATGCTATGCATTAGATCTCCAGTACTTACTCAATCTCATGGTTGAAAGTTCATACCCTCTGGCCAACCTCTCTCTTTCCCCAACCACCACAACCACCATTTTACTTTGTTTCTAGGAGCTCATCTTTTTTTAAGATTCCACATGAGAGTGAGATATGAAATATTTGTCTTTTTACTCTCTGACTTATTTCATTTACCATAATGCCCTCCAGGTTTATCCATGTGCTGCATGCAAATGGCAAGAGTTCCTTCTTTCTCACAGCTGCATGATTTCCAGTGTGTGTGTGTGTGTGTGCATGCGTGCATGCATGTACCACATTTTCCTTATCCATTCTTTTATTTGTGGATACTTAGGTTGTTTCCATGTTTTGGCTTTTGTGAATAATACTGCAATGAACCTGGGAGTGCATCCAGCGTCCGAAGGAAATGAAATCACGATCTTGAAGAGGTATCTGTACCTCCATGCGTAGTGCAACATTATCCACATCTATTACAGTTTGAACTTCGCCGCAAAACTGGTGCTTTATAGGGGTGAACAGACAGAAGCAATAGATTCTAATGAACTTGGATCTGAGGCCACAGAATATCGTTAACATCATCAGCACCTACTTCACCCAGAGCAAACTCTGAAAGCTTGCTAGAAACTGCACAGAATATATCCTGCTCTCTGAGCACTTCATGTTTGCTGTCTTTTTCCTATGCTGGGTCTGCCCTCATCTCACCCCTTAATCTTTATTACATTTTTGTTCATTTCTCCCTCACCTCCACCCCTCCCCCCATTCCAAGTCAGCATCTCAATTTGCCCTGCCGTGCTTTGCATTTGGCTTAGGAGCCTGGGTCCTACCCTCTGCTTGGGGCTAATACTGATTCAGCATTCCCTTCAAATATGTATGCAAGGATGTGTCCCGAACACTCAAGAGATCAAAAACTTTTGTCTCAAGAGAGACAAAAAAAAAAAAAAAAAAAAAGAAAAGTCAGTGGGCTTTATACAGCTTTGTACAGTTTAGAAAGCTACTACATGTGTGTATAGAAAAGATGCTGTATCAGCAGGGAGGAATAAAAAAAAATCCCTTAATGGAGAAATCTAATACAAATTAAGTGATGTTATCTTACCCTTCCAGGCATTTAAGGAACTTGGTTTTCAGGAGGATGATACGTTTTGGACATGAAATGAAGTACACTTTCCTCCCTGGCTAACACTGCCCTGTTTTGAACTTTTCTGTGCAGAGCTCAGCATGAAGACAGCTACTGAGGTAAGTAAGGGTGAGGTGCCCACACCACTCACCACCAGCTTGTGATCCATTATTAAAACCAATGGCTTAATATAAGTCCCAGGACAATACATTCTATTGAGAACCAGTTCAAAGGCAGGGATTTTGAGGACTACTATGAGCAAGAGGATGATACGATAAAAGGCAAGGAACAGAAAAGAAAAGAGAGGAGAGGATGGAGATATGAAGAGGAGAGAGAAGAGGAGTAGAGAGAAAAAGAGAGGAAATGGAAAATGAATATGCAGTTGCTCTAGTCAGATTGTCTCAGGGCATTCAGGGCATCATGAGGTTAAGACCATGACTGCATAGTTCATTGACTTTTCTTCAATGGTTAGAGCAGTGCCTTACACAAAACAGGTGATTGAGAATGAGTGACATGTATGTCATTTTCTGACGAATGAGAGAATGACATGTATGTGAATCGTATTTTACAAAAATGTGATTATATTGTACCTGGAATGTTGCAACCTAATCTTTCCCATTAATAACATACTGGGTACATTCTGCTGTATTAATAAATGAACATTTACACAGTTCTTTAGGGACTTCAGAGTGGTCTATGTTTTGCCTCCCTGGACATATGATACTTTATTAAGGCAATCCTTCATTGATGTATATTAGAGTTGTTTCCATTTTTCATTATTACAAACAATATTGCACTAAATATTTTTGAAAATACCTTAGTTGTTTTCTGATTATTTGCTTGGGAAAAATTCCTAGAAGTAAAATTGTAGGATATAAATCATATACTTTTATGGCATTTAATTTATATTTCCAAATAGCCTTTCAGGAAGATTAGCCCAATTTACTTTTCCACCAGATGCATATGAAAATAGATGTTCTCAACACTTTTGATAAAGAAATAGGCATTGCTCATCTATTAAAATATGCATTTCTATGCCTCTCTTAATATAAAAATTTCTTTTCAATCTGTTATACTTTGTTCTTTCCTTTTTTCTTGGTATTTGCATTTCTTTTTTTTTTTGGTGGTTCTTTTTGCATCCTTTGACCTTCCTAAATCCACCTCTGTTTGTTTCTTTACTGATTTTTAAGAGCTCTCTCTTTATTGAGAACATTAATCCTTATGCTATCATATATATTAGAAATATTTTCCCTTCTTTCTGTCCTTTGCTTTTTAGTTCTGTGTAGAACAGTGATCATGGTGGAAATTGATGCTGCTGGTGCTCTTAGGTTTGGTATTGCTGTTGGTAATGTTGTTTTCTGTTGGTGGCGGTACTGGTGGTGTTGTAGATTTTAGCACTGATGATGCGGTTGTGTCATTTCACCATATGAAAGTTTAAATTCAGCCACTAGCATATCGTGCTTTAGTTTCTGCCTTTGGTGCCATTAAAAAAAAAAAATTTTTTTTTAAAAAAGACCATTGCTATGGGGGATGCCTGGGTGGCTCAGTGGTTGAGCATTTGCCTTTGGCTCAGGGCTTTATCCTGGTCCAGGGATAGATTTCTGCATCAGGCTCCCTGCAATGTGCTTGCTTCTCCCTCTGCTTGTGTTTCTGCTTCTCTCTTTGTGTCTCATGAATAAGTGAATAAAATCATTTTTTAAAAAAAGATCATTGCTTTGGTAAAACTATATATATATATAGGTAAAGCTATATATATATATATATATATATATATATATATATATATATATATTTGGGTCACCTGGGTGTCTCTTGATTTCGGCTTAGGTCATGATCTCAGGGTCATGGGATCAGTCCTGAGTTAGAAAAACATGTTTTGTTCTAGTGCTTTTATGGTCATTGACACACATACACTCTCATGTGTTTTAATATTAATCTGTCTGGAATAAATTTTATATAAAGTGCATAGTAGTGTCAAGGATCAGGAGATCATCATTCACTATCTCACACTATCTCAGATTGTGAGAAAACACTGAATTTATTGCTCCTAATCAGGGAGATGTATGCTGCTGTGTTGTGGTGGACCCAACAGAGAGGGCAGTGCATCTTACAGGGTTTGGGAAGGTGGGGAAGTGTGTCGTTGAGGGGCTCATGGATTTTTAGAGGTCTAAGTATCCTGACATCTACATAAGGAAGGTTACTTAGGGGAGGCTGCTGTTGATTGACACTCAGAAGTTTGTTTCTTAGAGAGAATCAGTTCCTGATAAGCTGTCTTTCCAAAGCCAGGAGCTTGGAAATGGAATGTCACTAATGGATTGGACTGACAAAGTAGGTCCATTGAGAGGAGTTGTTGATGAATTCAACAGGTTTAAAGGCAGTTCTGATGGTTACCTGTTACTGTGGCTACAGACAAATTGGGCCTTTCCCGTGATTATGGCAACTTTTACAATTTTCAGTGAGGATATAATTTTTTTCCCTAAGTGATGAAAAAAGGGAAAGAGATTATGTTTTAATCTGTTTATTTCTTTACAATGTGAGTTCTTGGAGGTTAGGAACCTCAGTTCCTCTGTTCTTTACTCCCAACCCTGGGACTCTGAGTTTAATGAGTTGAACTCTGAGGACCAGGGTCTCAAGTGCCTGCCTAGGCTATAACCATATACAGCCATTTAAAAGCAACCCAAATAGGCTTTTTATTTATTCATTGTTTTTTAGGAGGGAGGGAGGGGCAGAGGGAGAGACGAGATGTTAAGCAGACTCCTGACTGAATGTGAAGCCCAGTGCAGGGCTCAGTCTCACACCCCTGAGATCACAACCTGAGCCAAAATCAAGAGCCAGATGCTTAACCGACTAAGCCACCCAGGCACCCCTATACAGCAGTTTAAGTGGTCATGGATTCATATGATTTTGATATATTTTGATTTTGATTTTTGGCACTGGGAAGATCAAAAATCATCTTTACCCACTGCTTCACATTGCCAGGGCCACTCATATTTATTATATTTGAGAAGGCAGGCATAATTGATAGGAATCAGAAACATTAATACAAATGCTGTCCATCAGCATAACAGCCAATATTAATTAGTACTCACCACGGCTTTCAGTTAAGTCCTTTACATGGGCTGCTTCATGAGATCATCACAATAATCATCGAGAAACTTCTTATGCCTGCCTTATTAGATAAGGAGTTGAGGTTCAGAGAAACAATCAATGAGTCAGATGGGACTGGCATGAGGGAGGGATAGAACTAGTATTTACTTAACATTACATAACACAGTTCTTCAAAATATGTAGAATTGACTTTCAATTTGGATTATTTCCTATTGACCTTCTATAAATGAGAACTCAAATTTAGAGAATGCCAGGGACCTAATGTTAACTGGCACTATGTTCCAGGCGCCAGTACATCCATAACAGAATTTAATCTTCTCAATTGCCGTGCCTGGTGGCTGTTATCACCATTCACTTTTTATAGGACCTGAGGCCCAGAGAGATAGAGCAAATTGCCAAAGATCCACAGTTGGTAAGTGGCTGAGCCAGGATTTTAAACATGATGATGCTGTTTAGTTGCAGGGACTCAATTATGTTGTCCTGTGTCTAAAGCAAAGTGATCTGATGGTGTACTCTCACATTCCACAAACCGATTTAATTACAAGCTGTCTTGGTTAAGAGAATTATAAGAAGTGAGTCCAAAAATCTTATTCTCTTTCTTTTCAGAAATTTAACCTGTAATCCGAGTTTGGCTAATTCAAGCAAGTTTTGTGAGTAATCTGAAATCCACTTCTGTGCAACCCAATCCCTCATAGTGTTGCTTGATTCCTATAAAGAGGGTAATGGCTTTTCCAATTCAGTGTTAGATTATTTCCTGACTCTCTCATGATCGTGGTGGTGTGGTACTCAATCACTGGATATTAAAGCAGAAGGAGTTTGCGATGAGTCTGCATGAGCAGCCCAAGCTAGGGAGGACAGGAACAATGCCATTAGCAGAGTCTTCCCACGAGAAGAAGCAGAAAGCCTTGTGGCTCTGGGGGTTTCCCACATTCCCATTTCAGTCCCCCAAGTAATCACTGATGGACTCTTGATGACCATAGAGTTTATTTCAATAAATGCCATACGTTGCTAGTTGGCATATGCAATCAAGAATATGACACTAAAAAGTAGTCGAATAATGTCATGGTGGTCACTAATTTCAGCTAACCTTTTACTATGAAATTCCTGTACTTTGTGGGATTTCACTTACTCTTTGGCAAAATTAAATAAGTCTAATTCTCATGAGGTCTTTTAGAAGAAAGGTATCAGTTAATTTTAGGCAGACAAACAAATGAAAATATCATTAGTGGTAAGTATAAGCTTTCTATCTCAAAGTGATTACAGAATGGCTTTTGTTTTCCACCGAGACTCTATCACCTAGCAAACTCAAGACATATTTGTTGAATGAAAGAATGAAAGAATCAATGAGGGTCAGGTAGTCTGAGTCCTTTCCAGAATCAGTAGGTCTCTTATCTTTGGGGAAGCTTGACATTTTCATCTTTCAGACACTACCAAGTGAAGGGAAACAAAGATGAACAAATTTCTACACTCTCAGGTCTTAGACTTCAGTGGTATAGGCGTGTAAACAAGTAATATAGATAGTAATTCTTTTTGGTAGACATAAAGAAGTTGCAGGGTGGAGGAAATAAATGCCTCATTGCCTGAGAACTGAGTTGGAGAACCTTCTTGGAAGAAGTGGTATTGAAGTTAAGTATTATTACAAGGAGAGTTGAAATAGAATGGTTCTTCAAGCCAGTGAGGAGTCCTGGAAATAAGGAGAATTAGAAGGATATATCAAGAAGCAAATAGGAAAGGGAGTTGGGTTTTGGTGAGGGGAAGGGCTTTATATAACGCCAAGAAAAGATGTTATCTACCTTTAACATACAAATCATTTGTTTATTGAGTGAGATTATACATGCATCTTTCTGATAAGCACTGAGGATACTGAGAGTCAAAGTGATGTATCTAGTCTCTGCACAAAGATTCACATAGTCCAGGATGGAGGAAAACCTATTAAACCTGTAATTCCAGTTGATGGTGGTGAGGACCATGGTAAAGAAGTACAGGGGCTTTGGGGGCACAGAGCTTAGTGGATTTTTGGGGAAAGGGTTAAATAGGTAAAAAGCTGGGACTTGGGGAGGATAATTAGGAGCCAGCTAAACAGATGAGATAGTATAAAGAGGGAGAAAATGTTGAAGAATGTTCAAGAAATTAGAAGATCAGTCTACTAGATCTTAGGCTTCAGAGCAGATGTGAGAGAGAGGAGGCTGAAGAGATGAGATGGTTAGATCATCAAAGGTATTACTAGTCACATACCAAGCGATAGTGAATAGTACAAAGAGCTATAGATGTCAAGGGATCCACTGAAGGGCATTGAGCAGGGAGAGAAAAGAAATGCACTTTCATCTTTTAGAGTGGCTGCATCTTTTTGATCTAGCTTCAGGAACTAAATGATGGAAGAGATTGTAGGACAGGGATTCTAGCCTTGGAGAATCAGGAACCTCAGTGTCACTGAGTCAAGGTCCTTCCCTGTTTTCAAAATGTCTTCACATTTACAATCTTCTGCAGTGCCGTGTGGAGGTAAAGGGAGAGCATTTTTATCCCATTGGGCCAAGTAAGAGGCTGCATCTCTGGTTGGTTCAGACAATGGCCAAGGTTAATTAAGTGCCATGTTGGTTTTGTAGCTGAGGCAGCCCCAGACCTCTGGCTTTCTGCCACAGTGCATTGTCTTTTCCCTGTGTTTACTGTGTGGCTTTTCAAAAGCCCATGCAAAACCAAGTATTTCCAAGAAAAGTTGATGCTCTTCTCTATTTCAATCCTCAGAATGACACAATCCTTCATCCCTGACTGCCAGGCTGTTTTTAGCATCACTTCCCTATGTTACCAGTGACAGCAGCTTGTGGAGTGAGAAGGCTGCATATGTGATGTGATGTAAGGAGGCTCTGAAAAGATGCCACTGTCCTTAGAAGTCTTCCCCAATTTGTCTTCCATAATTACAAAACACCTTTGCCTTTATATTTTATCTGATTGGATGATAAAAGCCACCCCTACAAGAGGAGTCAGAGCTCAGCTTTTGTCACTTCCCAGCAAGGCTGGGGATGCTTTCCCACTCATGCCACGGCCCAGACAATCGAAGACTTACAGGCAATCATAGTTTGAATAGTGGAAGCGTTAGAACAGAATACAGGCATCACATTTGATTTCCCCATTTTATAGATGGAAAAATTGAAGATCTGAAAGAGAACATAACAATCCTAAGGTGGCATAGGTTGCTATAGCCTGGGTAACGAGTGTACCCTTAGTGTTCTTTCCCCCAGGCCTTATTGTCCCTAATTACGTGCTAGGGTTATGGTATAGGCAGCACTCAGTATTTGCCAAGCACTGTCCTAAATGGTTTACATACATTCGATCATTAAATCCTCATAAGAACACAGTGTGGGAGGCACTATTATTTTATACATGAAGACACAAAGATATTAAGTGAGTTTCAGAAATCTGCAGAGCTGGCAAATGTCAGAGCTGGGAGATGACCCTTGGGCAGGCTGGCTCCACAGACCAAGCTCTCAACCATGGCAATATGTTACTTTAGGGGAGAAGCTTGGCAGGTGTGTTGGGGGTAGAGAAGACCCAGAAAGGCAAGAGCAGCAAAAAGGAAGGGCATGTCCAAAATACAGTCTGGGCTGATTTATGATTTTGTCAAGAGGCTCTATTCTGTTCTACGTAGTAATGAACCAGCATTGGATTCTCAATATATCCCTGCTCCTGCCTTCGAGAGAGAGCAAAGCTCACGAATTGACAATAGGACTGAACACAGGCCAAATGCATGCCACAGGTGCTGAAAAAAGGATAAGGCAGGCTGAGGGGAGGTTAAGAGAGTTGGAGTGTGCTGATTACAAGAGGCGAGAATTCCAAAAATTTCACTGACACAGCTCACATTGGTGGTAAGTGTAGAGTGTTTTCTTTATTTTTTTATTTTTATTTATTTATGATAGTCACAGAGAGAGAGAGTGAGAGGTGCAGAGACACAGGCAGAGGGAGAAGCAGGCTCCATGCACCGGGAGTCCGACGTGGGATTCGATCCCAGGTCTCCAGGATCACGCCCTGGGCCAAAGGCAGGCGCCAAACCGCTGCGCCACCCAGGGATCCCTGTAGAGTGTTTTCTGCTAGAGTGTGTGATGGCCAGGGGGTACCCCTTCAGGAAGTGTGAGTGTGATGGGGACAGGATCAGAGATTTGTCCAGCCAGGAATGGTCCAGGAATTGTGCATGCTTCAGAGGGGGAAAAGAAGACTTAGAAGATGTCAGGCTCATCCCATGACCTTGAACAGCCAAGCAGTCAAAGAATAAATGCTTCCTGCCCGACTCCAGCAGGACCAAGACAGCATACATCACTCTGATCATTGGAAACTGTCACACAAAATAGAATGGGATGAATCACAAAATAGTAAAGTAGCCAAGTTCCATGTCTGTTGGTGTAATCAGCAGAAGTTAGATAAAAATCTCCCAAGAATTATTTCAGGGACAGGAATGCTGAGATGGAAGAGATGAGAAAGTAAGTTTGTCTAATGCGATCACCTAGTTTTCCTGAAACTTTCAGAATTTGGGGAATCTTTTGCCAGCATGACGTATTCAAAATTGTATTCCAGTTATGGGTTGTATATTGCTGCAAACCAAAGATGCCTAGTAAACAGAAGCTTTGCTTTCCAGCATGGAAAACATGATGTCTAGCTTCATGTGATTCAGTTAATTAACCACCACTTATTCCTAGACATAAGGCACCTTCTGCAGATGATTGGGTTTCCCTTTAGTGGGTGGCAGGGAAAAAAAGTAGCATAAAGCAAAATACATGTGGCGGCAACTAATGGAATTATTTCTTTTTCTCTTGCTCTGATGTCTTGGGAGTGGAAGCGTCTCTTGTCTATTCTGGTGAATAGAAGCAGACATGAGTTATTATTATGGTCTCTGCCTCATAATTTCTGTGTCACCAAGATGTGCTCTGTTTATTACTGCACTTAGAAAGCTTTGGAATATTAGCCACAGAAAGTCTCTCTCCATGGATTCTATTACCACACTCTTCAGTTGTTCCAGGAAACTGAAACTATAGAATCACATTTCTGGGGAGAAATAGCTCTCAGCCTTGTTCCTTCCTGGTTGTGTGCAGACCACTGGGAGAGTTTTGTTATAGATCATTAAAACAGGAGTGATCCCTGGAGGTCCTCTGGTTTATCTCCCTGTCCTTGCCTGGCATATTTGAGGAATTGAGATCCAGGGAGTGGAGGGGGCTTGTTTGAAATCATAAGAGACAATATAGATTTGGATCTCCAATTTCACATATTCCTAGTTCTGTGAATTTACTCTTCTTAGATCCAGGCAACCTCTTTTGGAAGTTCTAAATGCACATGAGATGGGTAAAGAGTGTAGGTGGTGACCAGTTCACCCAGTGGGCCCGTTTTGTGAGGCATGGAGTACCCTGGTGTCCATCCACAAGGTGGAAATAATGAAGATACCCTGGAGATTTTAAAAATGGGTAAGGCAGGGTAAAAATGGTTCTAATTCTATCAGAGCTCCTTGAGAATGCTATGGCTTCTAAATTTCTTTCCCTTAATAAGAAAGATAAACAGAAGGTCTTCCCAAAATGAGTATAGCGAGCCTTAGTTTTCCTCATTTGTAAAAATGGGACTGGCTTTACAAGAGTTTTGTTAGAATAAAATGAGGTTGGATATATAGAGCTCCTAGCACTGCTTCAGGGGTAGGGGGCCCCTTGGTGCCCTCCTTTCTTTCTGTTTTGAGATGGAGAGTGCTCTCTGCAAGGATTGGTCATGGTGTTGTGGTCTCTGCACAGTGGTAGGGACGGGGCTAGAGGCAAGCTTCTTGGGGGTTGGAGGCCAGCCTTTGATTCTAATCTCTTCATTAAGATTTTTTAAAGTGCTTGATGGAGAGGGATCACATGAAATCATTTATTCCCTTACAGTGGCTCCCCACAGCACTGAAATTAAAGTCAGAATCCTAATCAGGGCCCAGAGGCCTTATGTGTCCAGAGCTCTGGTCATCTCTCTCCTTATGCCTGTCTTTCCACCCTGTTCTTGATGCATGGAGTGAGAACAAAACCAGTGTTCAACAAATATTTGTTAAATAAGTAATCACCACAATTCATGTGTAGACTTAATTAGTAGTAGGGGAATAGTTCATTAAAGTTAAGATTCTTCAGATCATTTGTATACCTGCTAAATTTTTCAATAATTAAAAAAAATAATAGTACCCAATGCTCACAGAGCTCAGTGAAATTAGAATGCTAAAGTACTACTGGATGGTGCATAGCTTGTAATTGTTTTGTGGCTACAATTAGCAATATGTATCAAGAACCACAATAAAGATAATATCCTTTGATCTAATAATGCCACTCATGAGAATTCATCCTCAAGAAAGAAACTAAGTGAAATAAAAGGCCATATTAATAGAGATATTCTTTGCAAATTTCTGTACAGTAACAAAAACATTGAAACATTCAAGCGATCCAACTAAATTATGGTTTCTTCATTGAATGGAATGTTATGAACAATTAAATATAGTAGTGGTAAAGCATTTACAAAATAATGTCTAAAAGGAATATCAAATAGCATCTACACTCTGGTAATAATTATATGAATGTGAATTTATCTGGACAAGAGCAGTGGAGACATATGGAAAATAAAAGTTGTATTAGGTTATGGAATTATGCTAGTTTAAAAAAATAAAATCAAGTATAGGCTCATTATTTTTATCCAAAGTAAATATTCTTTAGAGAGAAATGAATAATACATTAATAAATAAGAAAAT
The DNA here is from genome assembly GCF_053574225.1 of Canis aureus. NCBI lineage: Eukaryota > Metazoa > Chordata > Mammalia > Carnivora > Canidae > Canis > Canis aureus. Next base: position 29,633,380 of record NC_135624.1, on the reverse strand, counting down.
GTTATTAGAAACAAGATTGAAGAACTTTTCATTTTTTAGTTTTATGATTTCTATTTGGGAAAAAAAAACTCCTGCTTCTTCCAGCTGGAATGTGAAAGTGAGGAGACGGTTCTTCACATGGGAGATGAATGGTCCTTTTTTGTTCTTTCTATGCCTTTCTCTGTACTTTCCTTTTAACCAAAAATATCCTCTCCCCAAACTTCACTTCTAATTGCTCATTGTTTTCTTCAAGTGCCTACCCTTCAGAAGCATTCTGAAGCCCTCCTCCGTTACTATTCCACTGATTTATTCACAGAAGAAAAAAAAAACCCTTGAATATTCATTTATCCATCCAATCAGCAAAGGCATGAGGCTTCCTTAATCTCTCATGGTCATTTGGAGTTTAAGGTATTCATCCGAGACTTTTAGTCTATCTTTCAAAGACACTGGCAAGAAGGAAAAGTGACAGCAATCTGTTGTTTCTTTATCTTTTTTTCTTGAAATGATAATTTATCCTGGCCATAATTCCTGGTGGAGCATTTGTCTAATTTCAACTATATTTTTCATTATCCCATGAGCTAACGGCTAAGTGGGTTGCCTTTATTGCACTGGATTCGAGCTTTAGCATTTTTCCAATATCTGGTGAAAATATCCATTCATATAAACAGAAACGCCATAATAGCTGCATGTGGAAGTTCTGAGGTAATGTCTCTTTTCTCAAGAAAGTTTCAATTTAGAATTTTCCAGAGTGACCCATGGAGCAGTCTGAGATTCTCCATTCCCATTGGGTCAGATGAACTTAGTGAGAGCAGACAGGGGAGATGTTGAATGGCTGCCATATTCCAATCAGTGCAAGATTTCTAGCCTCTGGTTCACAAAAGGATTCCTAATCACGGATGGGGTAGGAAAATAATAGACGTCCTCTAGGATAAGTGGGCGGGAAGAAAAAAGCAGAATAACATTTCTTGGGTGTCTACAATGTGCCAGATTTATGCACGTGGTTTTTAATATCACTTTTCGTCCCCAGGAAAACAAGGTGGATTTCTCAGGGAGATATTAACCCATTTTCTAGGAGAGAAAACAAGATGAAAACTGTAATAAAGAAAAAGAAAGAAAGAAAGAAAGAAAGAAAGAAAGAAAGAAAGAAAGAAAGAAAGAAAGAAAGAAAGAAAGAAAAAGAAAAAGAAACCTTGGGGCAGAAGCTTAACAAGATTACCCAGCAGATTAAATAATAGAGCTCCTCACCCTGCTTAGATGGTAGTTAATGATGGGGGTGTTTTATGCAAGTGTATGCTTTTTGGAATCAAATGTAGGTTGGGCAAATAGGTAGAAAATGAGATGTTTTATTGAAAAACACAGTCTCATTCATGCAAATCATTTTGTCCTATCCTTTTTACATCACTCCTAAATAGAAATTATAAATCTCTTTAGCTGAAGCTCTTGATTGTCTGAATATCAGGAAGGCTAGATGTATTTGAGAAATAATATTGGGAGTTCCCCAACCAGTGGCTGATGGGAGATGGTGAATGAGTACCCCCAGCTCCCTCACCCTGAAGGAGAAGACTCTGAGGTGTGAATTTTGTGCTGACTCCTACTAGAGTTCCCAGGAGAACTAAGCTCTAGGTCTCCATAGTCGTAACTGGCTTACCAGTACACCCTTTAGAAACTGCCTTCTTTCTTCAATGACTTCGCCATTTCCCTACGAGTATCCACTAGTATTGCCTCTTAAATAAACTACTTGCTCTCAAATCCTTGTCTCAGGATCAGCTTCTGGGTGAACCCAGTCACCTAATTCCATTTGATAGCAAGTACAACCCAAGTAGAGAAGGCAAGCCTGGACTCTGTGAATGGTGGAGCTCAATAAGGCTACCTATCACCCCTGAAAGAATGATTTATATATTGAGAAGTAAAATATGTGTATTCCAATACCACATCTTAAGGTAGACCAGGGTTTGGCAAATGATAGCTCATGGGCTGAATCTGGCCTATTTGATTTTTATGGCCTGTACTCTGACAGCTAAAAATGGTTATGTTTTTAAATGATTGTTATATAGTACTCTACGTTACATAAATTGTCATTTAAGTGATATAAGTTGTTAAATAAGTATCCCAAATATTGTTTCTTGGTCTGTGAAACCTAAAATATTTACTGTCTGGCCCTTTACAGAAAGTTCGCCAACTCCTGAGCTTTCAACTACCTGGAAATCCTGCTGGTCCCTTAAACCCCACATTTGTACTAACCGTATGTCATGGTATTGGACCAGCCAGAGTCCTTGAAAGCAGGGAGTGTTAACCTACAGGATATAAGTACCCCGAAGTATGTCCTGTCCTGAAAACATGGTTGTATTCAGTAAGTGTCCTCTCTTTGGAATTTGATGCAGGCAACATGGAGGGGATAAGTTAGGTGGGGAGCAGCTTAAAGTTTTGAAAGTGATGTATAGGGGAAGCTGTGAGGTAGAATCAGGTTGGAGGACATATTGGGATTTGGGCTAGGCTATTCATACGGAGTCAGAATTGTGAGAGGGCAGGATAAATAAATGTTATGAGGAAGCTGAAACCTTGAAACCATGAGTTAAGTATAAGACTTGATGCAGGGAATGGACATAAAAAGATTGCAACCCAAGGATCTAAGTAAAGCAGCAAGACTTTCTCCATAGCATGCTGTGAATGCCCCGAGGTCGGCCAGGTCTTATTTTTCATTCTAACCCCAGAACTAAATGCTATTCAGATTTATACAATAAAGCTTGATTAACATTTATAAGTTAAATCATTGCATTTGCCTTTTATCCCACGATCTAACAGAACATCTTTTGAGTGGCTTCTGTTGCTTATGTCTTTTTATGACTTTGCACCTTGACTCCACAGTTGTATCAGAAGACCCACAGGCCAAAAGCAACGATGGAAGCACCTTTACAGGCTTCTTCTCACAAATTCTAATGTAGTCATTAGATGTTGAGTGAATATTTGCTTATTGATGCATCAATACATTTAAATATATATGTTTTGCAGGAAGACCCTTGAACAACATACATTTGAACTGCACTGGTCCACTTATATGTGGATTATTCTTGCTAAATGCAATATAGTATTGTAAATATAATTCCTTTATGATTTTCTTAATAACATTTTCCTTTCTCTAGCTTTCTTTATTATATGAATACAATGTATAATACATAGAGCAAACAGAGTATCTGTCAATCTACTGTTCATGTTATCAGCAAGACTTCCAGTCACTAGTAGGCTATTAATACAATTTAGGGGGAGTCAAAAGTTATACCTGGATTTTTAGTGATGTGGGTTGGAGGGGTACCCCTAGCCCCACATTGTTCAAGAGCCAACTGTATATTTATATCAGAACAGTATCTTCAGTAGCATATAGGACCCTTCAGTCATACATATCTAACTCTCTACTTCTACTTGTTCTTCCCTAAAGATGTTATCCGTGTACAATATTTGGTAACTTTACTCATCTTTTCTCATCTCCCTGGGTGGATTATTTTTGCCTTTCAAATTCCCTAAATTGTCTCTGGGACATAGTCTTAGGAAATTACATTCCCTTCAATTCTCAGAGCTAGTATTACAAAAATATTTCTAAAGATATTCCATCATTCCATGAAATAATAATAGGTCATCTGTGAGGCAAAAGTAAAATGCTTTGTTCTTGGGAATCAATACATACAACAATGATTTTTTTTGACAGGTACTTTTATTACTCAATATCTACCTTCTAAAAGTGACTTACCTTTAGACAACACCATTATCCAATATTTCAGTATTATGGTGCAACAGTGTTCTTGAAGCAAAATGGTGTAGTAGAACATGTGTGAGATGCTCTCAGAAGGCAGAGTCAATCTACAAGAAAACTCACATTTATATTTCTGTGGTATTTTGACTATTGCTCAGGGGTATAAAGACTTTTCTAGTAGGTTTCTCTTTTGTGAGTTTCTGTAGGACTTGGTTTTGCATGTGCCAAAAAATGTCAGTGCTCCCTTATGCTCAATCTCATTGCTTCCAACTTATTTAGTCAGATGGTTCTTGGGCACATCCAGTAAAAAGCCAACCACAAAAATGAGCAGTTGCTGTTTATAAACTCTGCACATTGTTATATAATCCAGATGACAGCACAAGTGTGAAATGCTGTTAATATTCAGCTTTAACCACAGTTTTAACACTTGCAGACAGTGAATGTGTTGCTGGGGTGTCCAGTTTTACATTAGGAAAAGTCCTGGTGGAAATGGAAACTTTATGAGCTGGGTCTATTGCATTGAAACTTTATTGTGCCTATTACATGCTGAGGTACCAAGGGGCAGTGAATTAGACCCATATGAAGAGCCAGAGTCAGTTTTCCACAAAGCCCTTGGTTGGTTCTGCTATCATTCAGTGCTCTGAAGTATTTAGCTATGTGTTATTTTATGGCATAGTTTAGTCTTCAAACTATGAAGCTGGATCTGGCTTCTATTGGGTCATTTAAGGAGCTAACTTTCATCTCTTGAGGGACATTGCACCATACCTAGAAAAACCACTTGAAAGTGGCAGGAAAAACAAACAAAACAAAACTCATTAAATACTAAAGTTGGTACAAATCTTTTGTTGCATTTACTATGAAGTCTCATACTAATACCTCCATCTCTGTATTTAGCCACAGCTGGTATAACTTTATCAGGTAGAAATGTCTTTGGATCCAAGCAACAAGAACTTTGATTAATAGTGGTTTTCATCTAACAAGAAACTTGAGAGGTAGTGCTAGTTCAAGGGTCCAGTTATGTCAAGGTTCAATTATGTTTTACTTGGCTCTTCTCTAACAGACTCAGGTGTTTAATGCAGCTCTAGACATCATTTCTATGTTCAAGTTAAGGTGGTGGACAAGGGGGTACTTGGATGGCTCAGTTGGTTAAACATCTGACTCTTGGTTTTGGCTGAGGCCATGATCTCAGGGTCATGAGGTCGAGCCCCAATTTGGACTCTGTACTCAGTGTGGAGTTAGCTTGTCCCTCTCCGCCAACCCCTTCTCCCACTCCTGCTCTCTCTCTCTCTCTCAAATAAATAAATAAAATCTTTTTAAAAAGATGATGGAAAGCAGCAGTCATGACTTTCTTTTCAGGAAAATAAAATCTTTTCTGGAAGCCTCAGAAGCTTCTTCTAAAATTTGAACCATAGCTAGAAGGAAAATAGAACAGAAGATGATAATGGTTAATCATCCAGAAGTGAGCACATCACAGGTTCTTTTGGCAAAGAAGGAAGGTGCTCTGGGCACTGGGTAGGCATGTGACAGCATCTGCCAAAATGCCCTTCAGCACCAGCTCAAGTCTCTTCTCTGATCCCACAAGTTTATCCTTTTTTTGCTTCTTCTTGCTCTTATTTATCTAATCTGGCCAATACATTTCTCAGGGAATCTGAAAGTAGTGTTCAAGCCAAAAAGTTAATACTAAATTAATAATTTATGAAAAATTATACATATTTAAGAGTAGGAGAGGAATGCAGAAAAACCAAGTGGCTTTAAGAGAAGGGGCTTTGGATTTAGTTCTGAATCATTTTTGAGTCTTGGCTCAATTCTTATCTCTTACCACAAGTGTGGTAGATTTAGCTTTCTTAAATTTCCGTTTTATCAGGAAAGCAATAAAAATAATTTCCGATTCAGAAAGTGGTATTGAGGATTAAATGCATGTAAAATGCTTGTCAAGTGCCCGCCTGTGGTTAAGCACTCAGTGAATTTTAGCTATAGTGGAATAGTCATTGATTAAAGCTTGAATATTTTGATGTCATTGTTTTATGTAATTTTTAAGAAATACATAGAATTTGAGGTGCCTGGGTGACTCAGTCAGTTAAGCGTTAACCCTTGATTTTTGCTCAGAGTCATGAGATTGAGCCCTGCATGAAGTGCCACACCCAGTGTGGAGCCTACTTAAGATTCTCTCTCTTTGTCTCGCTTTGGCCCTCCCTGCCCTCCCTCTCTTTAAAAAAAAAAAAAGAAAGAAAGAAAAAAAAAAAAGGAGAGTTAGATATGTCTAGTTTAGAGCACTATTAAATGCTCTTGGTGGTTGTTCTTCCAATAAATTTCTTAGTTTGTTGATTTAACACGCATGCTAGGCTCATAGAAGCCCAAGGTCAAGTGTTGGAGATTCAACAATGTAATGGTTGGTAAGTTTAACACTTGAAAAAAATACATATAAATCCTACCTACCTACCTACCTACCTACCTACACACATACACTGATACATAAGGTAGTTAATTTGGATGTTCATCACATTATTGTGGTTTGGTGTGATTTGAGATTGATCAGCTCTGTTTATGACCCATTTTTGCACTCAGTGTTGTATAGATAAATAGAAAAGAAACACTTGGAATATCTATGTGGCACATAGTAACCAATTAAAATATATTACACTTATTGTTTTATGTATTATTTTGTGTTTGCATATGCCACAAACATTTAATCTCCATGTATATTAGATGTATTATAGAATTATAGAATATTAGCTCTGGAGGTTAGCGCATGTGCTGCTGAAGTTAGCAGAGCTTTAGAGTTTAATAACAGATGTCAGAAGCCCTTCATAAAGGAATGAATACAAGTAATGATAATAAAAGTGATAACGTAAATAATGTCATACAAAGTTCTTTCCACGCATTATTTCACCAAATGCTAACATCAGTTGTATGAGATGAGGTCTATTATTCTATTTTAGACATGAGAAAACCAGTCTTTGGAATGAATATACAATTTGTCCAAGATTGCATATCCAGCAAATACTTTAGATTTGCTAGAATGTAAACCCAGGTCTATGCCATCCTAGCATCTAAGATCTTATTTCACATGACATTATGCCTCTACTCGTCATTGTTTACTGATTGCATCAAGCCTTAATATTTGTTCAATACATGACTATATAAAATGAAACCTAGGTAGAATGTTTCTAATGGAAGATGTTCTTTCTTGGTCGCTGTTTTACTAAAGCCATGGAACCACGTTGCTTTTATTTTTTATAAGACTCGAGAGCATAGACATCAGGGAGTACTTCTCTAAGGGGACTGCTTATTTTCTAAGGTGGACTTGATTCCCTACTTATCCTGATTTTAATTTTAGAGCATAAGTAACAGGTGTTCTTATTAGCTATTTAATAATAGGAAACAATAGGTTTAATAAAAGGAAACCATGTCTTACACATTGATCTGCTCTCTTTGGGGCTTTCTGCATTCTGAATGATTCTGTGTTCCTTTCCCTTAAAATCTCCAGTGAATGCACTGTCCATCCATCCATCCACCTGAAGGGAAAGGAGGGGACTAATTGTGATGGCAATGCAGATGATATTCCAGTTTTCATCAACTGTTCTTTCCTCAAAGTTTAACCAACTTCAATTAACTGGAGGAAGAACTGAGACAAAAAACGTTTAAGAAATTTGTGATGCAGCTAAGGAATTCATGATTTTAGTGTTTACAACCCATAAAAACAAGAGATTATATATAATGAGTCACATACGGCTCTGCCAAACTCCCCCATGTAGCTTCCTACCCCATATATCCATTTCACTTTCCCATGAACACCTAAAATCCAACATGACCCAAACCAAACCCATTACTGTCCATCTACTCCCCCATTCTCCCTTCACCACACAAATGGTTTCTTCTCCATGGTGCCCATATCATTGATTGGCATTCCTACCCAATCCATTTCCCAAGCCAGATGTCTGAAAAATCTAAAATGAGAATTCTCAATTCTCTATTCTTTCCATCCACTGGCACAGCCTTAGTTCAGACCACTGTTCTTTTGTCAGCTTCACTTGGATTACTGGAATGGCTACTGTCTTCAGTGTTGAGTGCCCCTCTTTGAACCATTCTGCAAGTTCCAGCAAGGTGACTGATCTTTGGTTAAGCAAGGCTGATATTGTTGCTTGCCTACTTATTAGTCTTCATGGATTTCCTTTGACTTCAGCAAGAATTCTGAATTCCTTACAGAGGATTTCACTCTACGAACTTATCTCTGCTCCTCTCTGCAGTTTCTCTTCTCACCCCACCCCTGCAGCCCTTCTAGAGGGCTCTGGCCTTCATCATTGTCGGTAGTCTTTACATCATATTCTTGCTTCCTGGAAGCATTTGCTTCCCTTCACATCAGTGTTGAGCAAGTAATTCCTCGGGTTTCAGCTTCGAAACAATTTTCTCTTGGAAGCCTTCCTCGATTTCGAGGACTGGGTTACATTCCTTTCTCTACAATGCCCCTTATCTCCCTGCTTACTTGCACTGTTCACTGATCTCTTTGAAGAACTAACTGTGTGTGGGTTCCATCCCTGTGGTCTCTCCTAGAGCCCAGCATATGGTAATTGTACTTACTGAATTAAGTACTTACTGAGGAAATGGTGTGCTGGCTGTGAGAAGGAAAATGAGGGCAATATGCTAAAGTACTTCAGTTATAATATATACCTTTGCCTCAATTATCCTGTTATTTTGGGGCACCTGGGTGGCTCAGTGGTTGAGCATCTGCCTTTGCCTCAGGTCATGATCCCAGGGTCCTGGGATCAAGTTCTGTGTTGGGCTCCCAGGGAGCCTGCTTCTCCCTCTGCCTGTATCTCTCTCTCTCTCTGTGTGTCCCTCATGAATAAATAAATAAAATATTTTTAAAAAGTTATTCTGATATTTTGAGGCAAGGCCTGTGAATACATGTGTGTGTGCATGTGACACATATGTGTTTAGCTATGATGATTAGAGTTATTACTGTTCATTTTCCTTCTCTCAGCCTAGATAGATAAACAGGATTACTCAGTAGAGGCCAGAGAACACAGAGCAACTTTTTGACTCTAGAGCCATGCAGACAACTTTTATTAGTTTCCACTGCTATGTGACAGATATCTAGAAAATCAGTGGCTTAGCACAACCCCATTATTGAGCTCACATTCTCTATGTCAGTGGTCCAGCATGACATGGCTGATTCCTCTGCCCAGGGTACCATGGAGTTGAAATGAAGATGTCAGCCACACTGAATTTTCATCTCCAGGCTGTAAGAAAAAAAAATCCTCTTCTAATCTTATTCTTACTATTTGCAGAATTCAGCTCCTTATGATCATAGGATTTAGGTTTCTTTTGCTGGCTCTCAGCTTCTAGTGGCCTTTTGCATGCTTTGCTGCATAGCCCCTTCTGTCTTCAAACCAGCAGTGATGTGTAGAATCACTGGCGTGCTTTGAATCTCTGACCTTCTCTTCTGCTGCAAGCTGGAGAAAACCCTTTGCCTTTCAAGGGCTCGTGTGTTTAGGTCAGGCGTACCCTCATACTCTCTTAATCTTCAGGCCAATTGATGTGGGACCTTATTTATATCTGCAAAGTCCCTTTATAGCCGTATGTTCCTGTTTGGCTGAATAAATGGGAGGTATAAGTACATGGGGGTAGGGGGTTAGGAATCTTGGGGGCTGTTTAGAAGTCTCCCCACCACATAAACAAATTGTACCAAAAAAAAAAAAAAAAAAAAGAAAGGAAGGAAGGAAGGAAGGAAGGAAGGAAGGAAGGAAGGAAAAAAGAAAGAAAGGAAACAAGTGAAAGCCAAATAGAGTATCTGTAATAAAATTTGGTGATGAGAATTGGGTTTTGGGTGGAGGGAAACATGATCTAATTCTTGGAGGAAGATGTATCTTCCTGGCATCACACTTGACCCTGTACACGTGCAACTTGTCCAATGCAAACATGAATCGCTGTAAAATTGGAGGCTGCCTTTTAGTTCCAGCTTCACATTTCATGGCTTCCTTACTCACTGTCTGGTTGGTCCTGGACATGTTTTACAGAATTCCTCCTCTTTTTCCATTTTCCTCACTAGTATCATTGTCACCATCATTGTTATCACTACCCTTTAATGATCGCTTCTTCTGAACCAACATGTTATGTATCTTACATCATTAAATTCCTTTAAAAACTCTTCTGTAGTTAACTGCTGTGCCTGATTCCTAAATTCACTTAGGACCGTTCGGCACATAAGTAAGCTAAGGCTCTGGTTGTCTGATGCTCAAGTTCATTTGTCCCGTCCTGATACTTTCCTGTCTTTTGAGAATGTGGTAAGCCAGATTCATTCAGCGGCATGTGTGGGAAGTGGAAGGATTAGAACCCAGCGCTTTGGACCTCCTAGCTCACCCACCTACCCTCCATGGGTAGAGCAGTAAATAGAGACATCTGGCCCACCTTCTGAGAAAGTGGCTCTTGTGGGCAAATAACAAGTTACTCATTTATTTCCCTTTTCATTATTAGTTCATTGTGAGCTAAGTGACCAAATGATCTTAATAAAATTGGCCTCTAAATACCAAATTGTAAACTTGCATGAATCAGGATCATGTGTCCTGTCAGATTTTTTTCTTCCTTTTTAAATTGAGTTCCACTTTAACATTCTCAGTGAAATGTAACAATAGGATGCTCTGTTTCAACAGTTAGTCAGACCCAGCTGCTATGAAAATAATATGTTTGAGAAAATTGACTTGACATTTGATGGCCTTACAATTCTTCTGACAGGATATAATCAACTCATTAGGAAGAAACAGAAGCCTTCCTTGTATAGCCACGTATTTCTGGGCATGACCACATTCCCTCGGAGTGGGGTGGGCAAGCGTTCAGGGCACGCTGGGGCTTCATGGCCTCGGGGCCAGCACTCAAAGTGACCGAATTTACTTTCTCTTCCTCTGTCCGCTGCCCTTGATCTGACGAATGGGAAACATCACTTTCTTCAGCCAACAATTTCTTTTTTTCTTCTTCTTTTCCTTCCCTGAAGTCTAAATTTATAACAAGGGCTTGGATTTTTAAAAGATTCTCTCAGCCTTCCTTCTGCTCAGGAACAGCTGGGACAACTCTCTTGGGAAAGTGATTAGAAGCAGGAAGTGGCAATTGGGATTCCTGATTTCAGTTCCCAGGCTGGTCCCGAGTTCTTTGTGGGACCCTGAGGGGCTCATCCCAAGCCTTTGCTTAGCTCATGCTTACAGCTCCCGGTTGCTTTGCCTGTGTTAGTCTCAAGCTAGCGATGTGGAAGGAGGGGAAGAGAGTCCTCTTTAGAATCTAAATTCCAGCTCCCTAGGACCTAGGTAGTGAGGAGACTCCCGTAGGCCACTTTTTCACATCTGTAAAATGGAACCAATAATGGACAGCTTGAAAAGACACTCTGAGTGTCAGAGGTGGTCACATATAGAAAATCACTACAGAGTTCTTGGCATGTCTCCTAAATTCTCTTCTAGGTTCATTTGCCTGGACCTGTCTATAATTTAAGTCTTTCTATGCAGTTAGTCAGTGGATATATGCTTGACATGATGTTTTTTTTTTTTTTAAATGGTCTTTTAGGAAAAGAATCATATCAAATATTAAATCGTTATAGTGATGATGATTTATATGCATTTCATGGTTTTAGCTTATGAAGCTTATCTTATTTATTAGAAAGAGAAAGAGAGCATGTGAACAGAGGGGAGGGGCAGAGGGAGAGAGAGAGAGAGACAGAGAGAAAACCTTAAGGAATCTCCATGCTCGGTGTGGAGCCTGACATAGGGCTCACCCTCATGACCCTGAGATCATAATCTGAGCTGAAGCCAAGAATCAGATGCTTAATGGACTGAGCCATCCAGGCATCCTACAAAGCTTATTATTAAGGTTAATTTCACTTCATTCTTTTCTTTTTATTTTATTTTTTTTAAGATTTTATTTACTTATTCATGAGACACACACAGAGAAGAGTGAGAGAGAGAGAGGCAGAGACACAGGCAGAGGGAGAAGCAGGCTCCATGCAGGGAGCCCGATGTGGGACTCGATCCTGGGACTCCAGGATCACACCCTGGGCAGGCACTAAACCGCTGAGCCACCCAGGGATCCCCACTTCATTGTTCTTATTTGCTACATTGTAACTTTACTAGAAGAAGAACTATGTCTCTCTTTTTTATTATCACTATAGCCTGAGTATCTAGAAGAGTTCCCAGGACATACAAAGCATTTTTTACATATGTGCTACATGAATGAATTAAGCAATTAACTAATTGTTCTTCCAAATATTTCCCAGTCTCTATGCTTGACTTCCTTCTGTACCTTTATACCAGGGATCAGTGAACTACAGCCTGTGGGTGAAATACTGTCTGTTGTCTATTTTTGTAAATAAAGTTTTATTTAAGTACAGCCATGCCCATCCATTATATATCATTTATGGCCACTTTTGCTTTACAATAGCAGAATTGAACACTTGTGGTAGAGACTGTATGGATCACAGAATGCAAAATATTTACTAACACTTTACAAAAAAGTTTGCAGGCCTCTGTATTTACCAGGCATAGAGTGATATTTCCAAGATGCAAATCTAATTATTTTACTGTTCCTGCTTAAAACACTCAATGACTCCTAATCACCCTTGCAAAGAAGTCTAAGATTCTTCCGCCATCGAGTTCATGATCCGAATCCTGTCAATCTCTGTAGACTCATCAGTTGCTCCTCTCCTTGCAAATCACACAATGTTTCAGTATGTCCAAGGTATAAGCTACTGTCTTTGCTGAGAATGCTATTCCTTCTCATTTTTTCTTGGTAACCTCTGCTCATCCTTCTTGCATTTGCTTACATGACATTTGATCTGAAATGCCTTCTCCGAAGTTTCCAAGCTAGGTAAGGAACTCCTGGTCTGTGGTCCAATTGCGTCAAGTACTTTTCTTGTTACACCACTAATCAGCACTTTGTGAATGATGAAACCTAAGTTCATAGGGATTGATTTGACCATAGTCATTCAAGTGAGGAGGTTGGGATTTGCACTGATATCTGCCCGAGTCCATTGGTCACTTTCTTTCTGCTACACCTTACTTCTGATTAATTAATATATAAAATATTATTTTCAGCACATGGGGCATGTGTAGGATGGTGTGTAGAGAGTAAAATGAAGCATGACCTTGTGATTTTCCTACAAACACTCTGTCCCAGCCACAGACACATTTAAAATGATAGCAGCGAAAGGCATGTGACAGTTGATTTGGGTGGAAAACACCAAGAGCTATAGATGTAGAGCTTATCTGTTCCATAAGTTCAAAGTATATAAGTTAAATGTATTATTCACTGTATAAGTTATCTGCTTATCCATAACATGTTGTCTTAATACATGGTGGCTTCAAACAACAAATATGTATCATCTCATAGCTCTGTAGACTAGAAATCTAAGCACATGGTTCATTTGGACACCTCTGACTCAGGCTAAGTCAAGTTGCAAAGTTGTTGACCAAAGCTGTGGCTTCGTGTGAAAGCCTGACTGGGGAGAAGTCTGCTTCCAAGCTCACTCAGTGATTGTTGGCAGGCCTCATTCCCTTGCCATGCGGCTTCTCCACAGAGCTCCGTCACATCATGGCAGCTGCCTTTCACCGAAGCAATGATATGAGAGAGTATAGAAAAACTCCCAACATGGAAATTACCATCTTTCTATAAACTAGTTTCAGAAGTGACATTGCATCATTTTTTCCATGTTCTGTTCATTTGACATGAGTTCTATCAGCCTGGCCCAAACTACAGGGGAAGGATTTATACAAGGATGTGAATACTGGGAAGTAGGGATCACTGGTGACCATTTTGAACTTGCGTGAAAACCTCAATGAAATCAAACTTCTGCTAGGAGAGATGGATGTTGGGCAGGTGACTAGTGGTGTCTGCTAAAGCAATCTAAATCCTAACTTAGGTAGTTCAGGTAACTGGATAATAGGTTAAGAATATGAATAGCAGGGATCCCTGGGTGGCGCAGCGGTTTAGTGCCTGCCTTTGGCCCAGGGCATGATCCTGGAGACCCAGGATGGAGTCCCACGTCGGGCTCCCGGTGCATGGAGCCTGCTTCTCCCTCTGCCTATGTCTCTGCCTCTCTCTCTCTCTCTCTCTCTGTGTGTGACTATCATAAAAAAAAAAAAAAGAATGTGAATAGCACTCTATAATGCTAGAAACTGAGAAGAAGGTGCAAAGGTATAAAAGACAATTGGAGTCCCTTAAATAAATATGTCCAAATCTCTCAGCAATAGAACTGCGAAATGCTGACCTAGAAATACTAAGTTGATCAATGTGTAAAACTCAATTTCTTCTGGCATGCCTGTGTGGCTCAGCTGGTTAGGCATCTGACTCTTGATTTCAGCTGGGGTCATGATCTCAGGGTTGTGTGATGGAGCCCTGTAAGGAGTTCCATGCTCAGCAGGGAATCTGCGTCTCTCTCTCCTTCTCTCTTCTGTTGCCCCTCCCCCAGTTCCCTGTCTCTGTCACTCTATAAAATAAACAAATAAAATAAATCTTTAAAAACCCTTAAATGCCTTCTTAAAAAAGCTCTTAATTTCTTCTATTTCTACACATTAAATGTTGATATTCCTTAAGAATTTTGACTTTGGGTTCTCTTATTCCAGCATGTAGCCCTCTGCCTCAATACAGATTCCATGAATAAATAAATTACTCTCATTCGCTCCCTTGAGTTTTACCTTGTATTGTAAACAGAAGATACCGGAACATAAATATCCTGCCCTAAGATCTTTTGTGTGCTCCAGACCCATTCATCTTTGAATTATCTACCACATATTCATATGGAGGTTCCATACTTTTTTTTTTTTTAAGATCTATTTATCTTAAGAGAGAAAGAGGAGAGAGAACACACTCACGAGTTGGGGGAGGTACAAAGGGGGAGAATCTTTAAGCAGACTCCCCGCTGAGTATGGTGCCTGACATAGGCCTCAGTCCCATGACCCTGAGATCACGACCTGAACAGAAACCAAGAATCAGACACTGCACCGGATAAGCCACGCATATGCCCCATACACTTTTAGATTGATTAATTTAAGGAAAATTGATCATCTCCTCCCTATAATCTTTGCATATTCCTGGATTTCCTATCTCAGTGATTTCCAGAGTAGAAATATGGGAGTCATCTTTGATTCATTCTCTTTCCTCACCTCACCTCACCTCATCTCCTATAATGTCCTACTAATTTTATTAGATGAATGCTCACTGAATATAGACATTTAATTATTTCACAATTATTCATTGAACACTTGGCATATATTAGGTACCATGGCACTTCACTACTACTGACAATGTCTTCATTTATGCTCTTGTTATATACTTTACCTGGAATAATAGCTTTTGTTTTTTATTTTGTTTTTGTGAGTAACTGGGGCCATTTAAAGGGCTCAGATTGTTAAGTAAGAATTAGTTGACAAGAGAATCAATCAGACTAGATCAGTCTCTTCATTTTATATCATAAGTTGACATCTTTGATTTATAACTAGAACCACTCTTGATTCTACTTAGAAGGAATCATCTAAGTAGTAAGAAAAAATTTATAGACAATGAGTTAGAGAGAAAGTTAAAATACAGCCAGTTATTTTACAGTGACTGAAATGAAATGCTTACTCAAATAAGAGTATTTTCTACTAGTTACTAGCACCAAAACAGCCAGATGACTTGGTATAGATTTCCGTCTATCCAATCCTACAACTTCCATTACTTTGCAGTAGATCAATACTGGGGTTATTCTTTCCTTTGAGCTATGGGAGAAACACTTATTTCTATTCTCTCTAGGCTTAAAAATGAGGTAGGTGCTCAGGGACCTTGTGTCAAAAGTAATAACAATGCCTAGAAATAGTCCACTGTTGTGAATTAGAAGCATAATATAGTAGTAGATTGACTTACTGTGAGTAACAGGACCCATTACCATCTTTTGGTGGGGCTCGTGACCATGAACCAGTCATACAAGCTCTTTGAACCTCAGTTCTGCCATCTGTAAACTGGGGATAACTGCCTGACTTCTTTACAAAATTATTCTGAGGGTTGTATAAAATACTGCATGTGAAACCATTTGAGGGTTGTAAGGACTTTGCATGAACATTTGATATATCTTTTCTGAGTGCTTTTATAAACTATGGGAATTCAGGCCTCTGGTTACTTAACCTCTAATGTTTCCCCTCTCTGTTTAATGGGAATAATAATACCTTAGAAACTGAATTGGGGATTAAAGGAGAGGTTTATGGCTCAGTAATTGTTGGTCCATCAACATTCTATGTATTTCTCATAAGAAATATCCTTATGAATGTGATCAAAATGTCAAATGAAAAATTTCAGTACTGCTTTCATTCTGTTAGCCCATATAATAATTTTTACACTTTATCAAAAAGAATTGTAGTTCAGCTTCCTTTATTGGCTCTGCAAGATGTGTCTAATTGAAGACAGCAGTAATTAATGACTATTTTTCATTTGACTTTTGAGGGGTAGACAGAGAGTAAACTGTCAGCTTTATTATTGATAGATCTATTGGCTTAGATGCATGAGCAAGTAACTTTGATATTTCACCCTGAAATACAGTCACTCTGTCATCAACATAAGCAGACAATCTAAAGACTGTCTGTGGGAACTCCCCAAATAAACTTACAGCACAAAAGGATGATGTAAAACATATTTTTTCTTGTGAACTTATAGCTCCCAATAAAAGAGAGGTGAGACCAAGGGTTTGTAGCATATATGACCAATTAGTTATCTCAAAATCGATCTAAATTCAATGCATTACAATAAAAATCTCACACATTTTTAAAAAAATATTGACAAGATGATTCTAAAATGTACATACATCTCTAAAGGACTTAGAATAGCCAAGAAAACTTTAGAGAAGGAAAATAAAGTTGGACTATGTACACTACCTGATTTCAGGATTTACTACAAGCTGCCATAATTCTGGGCCTGTGAGGCTCCTGACATAGATTCATACACAGTTAGTAAACTCATGGCAAAGATGCCAGGGTGATTCAGTGGGAAATGGAAGAACTTTCAGTAGTGCTGAAACAATTGGATATTCATAGGGAACATAGTGAATCTTGAGTCCTACTTTACAGATCTAAATAAATGGAGAGGGATGCCTGGGTGGCTCAGTCGGTTAAGTGTCCAACTCTTGATTTCCACTCAAGTCATGATCTCAAGGTTGTGAGATGGAACCTCGTGTTGCCTCTGTGCTCAATAGGGACCCTGCTTGAGATTCTTTCTCTCCCTCTCCCTGTCCACTCCCCTCTCTTTAAAATAAATAAATATATATATTTTTTTAAAGCGAGAGACACACCTATGTTTATGCACTGGAGAATGTAACAACCTTTATTTTTTTAAACAAAATATAAAATTTTAACTTAATTTAATTTGAATTCTAGTATAATTTATACAGTGTTAGTTTCAAGTGTACAATATAGTGATTTGACACTTTCATACATCAGCTGGTGCTCATCGAAACAAGTACAGTACTTAATCCCCTTCACCCATTTCCCCCATTTCCCACTCATGTCCCCTCTGGTGACCATCAGTTTGTTCTCTATAGGTAAGAGAACTTGGTCTATCTGTCTGTCTCTTTTTCTCCCCCTTTACTTGTTTGTTTTGTTTTTAAATTCCACTTATGAGTACAATTATATGGTATTTGTCTTCTCTGACTTACTTAACTTAGCATTATACTCTCTAGCTCTATCTACATCATTGCAAATGGAAGATTTCATTCTTTTTTATGGCTGAATAATATTCAGCCATATAATATTGATATTGATTAATATTGATATTAATCAATATTGATATTGATTAATAACTGAATAATATTCCATTGCATATATATATATATATATATATATATATATATATATATACCACATCTTCTTTATCTTCTTTCTCCATTCATCTGGAGATCCATTCATATGGATGCTTGGGCTGCTTCCATAATTTGGCTAATGCAAATAACACTGCTATAAACAGAGGTGCATGACTTATCCCTTCAAATTAGTGTTTTTGTATTCTTTGGGTAAATACCCAGTAGTGCTGAGTTGTGGGGTAGTCTTATTTTTAACTTAAAAAAAAAAGATTTTATTTATTTATTCATGAGAGATGGGGTGGGAGACACACACACACACACACACACACACACACACACACACACAGGCAGAGGGCGAGACAGGCTCCATGCAGAGAGCCCTACGTGGGACTCTATCCTGGGTCTCCAGGATCACGCCCTGGGCTGAAGGTGGCGCTAAACCACTGAGCCACCGGGGCTGCCCCTATTTTTCACTTTTTGAGGAAACTCCATATAGTTTTCTGCAGTGGCTGCACCAGTTTGAATCCTTACTATCAGTGTACGAAGATTCTTTTTTCTCCACATTCTCGCCAACATTTGTTTCTTGTGTTTTTGATTTTAGCCATTTTGACAGGTGTGAGGTGTTATCTCATTGTAGTTTTTAAAGATTTTTTTTAAATTTATTCATTCATGATAGACAGAGAGAGAGAGAGAGGCAGAGGAACAAGCAGAGGGAGAAGCAGGCTCCATGCTGGGAGCCCGACGCGGGACTCGATCCTGGGACTCCAGGATCACGCCCTGGGCCAAAGGCAGGCACCAAACCGCTGAGCCACCCAGGGATCCGCTAGTTTTGATATCTATTTCTCTGATGATGAGTAATGTTGAGTATCTAGCCATGTGTCTGTTGGCATTTGTATGTCCTCTTTGGAGATGACATGTTTGTAATTTCTGCCCATTTTTTCTTTCTCCAAATTTGTATTTAAATTCCAGTTAGTTAACATACTGTAATATTAGTTTCGGGTGTAAAATTTAGTGATTCATCACTTACATACAACACCCTGTGCTCATCCTAGCAAGTGCCCTCCTTAATTCCCATTACCTATTTCACCCATCCACCTGCCTACCTCCCCTGCAGTAGCCCTCACTTTGTTCTCTATAGTTACGTCTGTTTCTTGATTTGACTTTCTCTCTTCCCCTCCCATATGTCCATTTGTTTTGTTTCTTAAATTCCACATATGAGTGAAATCATATGGTATTTGTCTTCAATTGTATTATTTGGGGTTTTTGGTGTTGAGTTGTATAAGTTCTTTATATACTTTGGATACTAACCTTTACTGGATATGTCATTTGCAAATATCTTCTCTCATTCTATAGATTGCCTTTTAGTTTTGTTGATTGTTTCCTTCACTGTGAAGGAGTTTTTTATTTTGATGTAGTCCCAATAGTTCATTTTTACTTATATTTCCCTTGCCTCAGGAGACATATATAGAAAAATGTTATTATGGCTGATGTCAGAGACATTACTGCCTGTGCTCTCTTCTAGGATATTTATGGTTTCAGGTCTCACAGTTAGGTCTTCAATCCATTTTGACATTATCTTTTGTATGGTGTGAGAAAGCGGTCCAGTTTCATTCTTTTTCATGTAGCTGACCAGTTTTCCCAACACAATTTGTTGAAGAGACAGTTGTTTTCGCATTAGATATTCTTTCTTGCTTGCCAAAGATTAATTGAGCATATAATTGTAGGTTTATTTCTGGGTTTTCTGTTTTGTTCTATTGATCTATGTGTCTATTTTTGTACCAGTACCAAACTATTTTGGTTACAGCAGCTTTGTTTTTTTTAAAATATTTATTTATTTATTAAATTTTTTGCCAACATGTAGTATAACACCCAGTGCTCATCCCGGCCAGTGCCCCCCTCAGTGCCCATCACCCAGTCACCCCATCCTCCCTCCCACCTCCCCTTCAACCACCTCTGGTTCGTTTCCCAGAGTTAGGAGTCTCTCATGTTGGCACCCTCTCTAATTTTTCTCACTCATTTTCTCTCCTTTCCCCTATAATCTGTTTCACTATTTTTTTATATTCCCTGTAAGAGTGAAACCATATGATGATTGTCCTTCTCTGATTGACTTACTTTTACTTAGCACAATACCCTCCAGTTCCATCCATGTCAAAGCAAATGGTGCAACTATGTAATACAACTTAAAGTCTGGAATTGTGATAACTCCAGCTTTGGTTTTATTTTCCAAAACTGTTTTGGCTATTTGGGATCTTTGTAATTCCATATACATTTTAGGACTGTTTGTTTTAGTTCTGTGAAAAATGCTCTTGGTATTTTGATGGGGATTGCATTAAATGTGTAGATTGCTTTGGATAATATAGACATTTTAACAGTATTCTTCCAGTACATGAGCATGGAATGTCTTTCCATTTCTTTGTGTCATTTTTAATTGCTTTCATCAGTGTTTTATAGATTTCAGCATCCAGGACTTTCATCTCTTTGGCTATATTTATTCATAGGTATCTTATTATTTTTGGCCCAACGTTGTTTTCTTATTTTCTCTTTCTGCTGCTTCATTGTTGGTGTATAGAAATGGAACAGGTTTCTGCACATTGGTCTTTGTATCCTTCAACTTTACTGAATTTATCAGTTCTAGCAGTCTTTTGGTGGAGTCTTTAGTGTTTTCTACATATAGTATCATATCATCAGCAAATAATGAAAGTTTACTTCTTACTTGCTAGTTTGAATGTGTTTTATTTCTTTCTGTTGTCTGATTGCTGTGGCTAGGACTTGTAGTACTATGTTGAATAACAGTGGTGAGAGTGCACATCCTTGCCCTATTCCTAACCTTGGGGGAAAAGCTCTTAGTTTTTCCCCATTGAGTATAATTGCTGTCAGTTTTTCATATATGGCTTTACTATGTTGAGATACATTCCTTCTAAACCAGAAACTATAATATTACTAATATGGCAGTACTTTCAGAATTTAACTACAGATTCCAAGAATTCCCTATTAAAATTCTAGCTGGCTTTTTTTTTTTTTCCTAGCTGGCTTTTTTGAAAGAAATTGACACACTGATTCTAAAATTCATACGATAATAGAAAACAATCCCCAAAAAGGACAAAATAGAGGATGTTTCCCATTTTTGAAACTGACTACAGAACTTGATTACACGATTATGACTGTGTGGTTCTGACATAAGCAAAGACACATAAATGAATGGAAGAGAATTGAGACTCCAAAAATAATATTATATTTGTGGTCAGTTGGTTTTTGATGAGAATACCAAGGCAATGCAATGTAGAGAATAGTCTTTAGCAAATGGTGTTGGGACATCTGGATACCCACGTTGACAAAAGTAGAGTTGGCTACCTTTCTCACACCATGCACAAAAATGAACTCAAAATGGATCATAGATCTAGGGACACCTGGGTGGCTCAGCAGTTCAGCATCTGCCTTTGGCTCAGGGCGTGATCCCAGAGTCCCTGGACTGAGTCCCACATTGGGCTTCCTGCATGGAGTTTGCTTTTCCCTCTGCCTATGTCTCTGACTCTCTCTCTCTGTGTCTCTCATGAATAAATAAATAAAAATCTTTAAAAAAATGGATCATAGTTCTAAATGTAAGAGCTCAAACTATAAAAGTCTTAGAAGAAAACCTCAGAGTAAATCCTTGTGAATTTAGGTTATGCAAATTTTTTTTTTTTTTTTTTTTTTTTTTTTTTTTTTTTTAGTTATAACACCAAAATTCAAGCAAGAAGAGAAGATTGAGAATTGGACATCTTCTAAATGTAAAACTTTTGTATTACAAATAACACTATCAGAGAAGAAAAGAAAAGGCAGTCTATAGCGTAATGGGAGAAAATACTTGTAAATTATACATCTGATGAGGAGCTTATAACCAGAATATACAAAGAACTCCTAAAACTCAATGATAAAAAAAAACACCTCAATTTAAAAATTGTCAAAGGATATGAACAGACATTTCTCAAACAAAGATATGCAAATAGACAATAAATTCATGAAAATATATTCAACATTATTAGTAGGGAAACACAAATGAAACTAAAATGAGATACCACTTCATACACACCAGGACCAAAAGGACAAGAATAAATGCTGATTAGAATGTGTAGAAATTCCACTATACCTTGGTTGTAGAAATATAGATAGTGCAATTTCTTTAGGAAAAAGAAATGTTAAAAACATAGATTTATTTTATATTTCCAATTCCCAGAAATTCTAATTTCAGATAAATACCCAAGAGAAATGAAAACATCTGTTCATACAAATATAGGTTCTTAGGACCATTATTCATAATAAATAAAAATTGTAAATTATCCAAATGTCCATCATCTGATGAACAGATGGATAAAATATAGTATCTTCATACTATAGAATATTATTCAGCAATAAGGGAGAATGAAATTATGGCATATACTACAACAGAGATGAACCTTAAAATCACCATGCTAAGTGAAAGAAGCTAGTCACAAAAGACCACATATTATATGATCCATTTACATGAAATAGCAAGAATAGACAAGTCTATAAAGATTGAACATAAATTAGTGGTTTCCTAGGGAAATGGTGATGGGGAATGACTTAATGGTCATTGTGTTTCTTGTGGGGATAGCAAAAGTGTTTTAAAATTAGGCTGTAGAGCTTTGTAGATATACTAAAATTCACTTAGTTTTACACTTAAAGTGAATTTAACGTATGGTCAGTAAATTATATTTCAACAAAGCTCTTAAAAATCAACCCTGTGTGGGATGTCTAGGTGGCTCAGTTGGTTAAGCATCTGACTCTTAATCTAAGCTCAGGTATTGATCTCAGGGTCATGAGCTCAAGCCCTGCATTGGGCTCCAATTATTAAAAAAAATAAAATAAAAAATCAGCCTGAGGAAGGGATATTGGTACTAATATTACTTCACAGTTGAGGCAAGCAAGGCCACAATAACATAGCTGGTCAAGTCAGGATTCCAGTCAGGCCTCAGCTGATTACAAAGCTCATGTTTTGTCACCATATATACAGCCTGAGGAACGGAAATATATCCCACTGTTTAATGTAAACAATGAAGAACAGCAGACTTCAGAATGGAAGGCAGCCCTACGTGGATTTATGTCCTTGGCACACTGAATCCTGAGCACTGTGATTAAAAGCAGTGGGATGGAAGAAGTAAGCTCAGGAAGGCGATAATATTCTGAATATGGGTGTTTATAATCTTTTTAAGATGGTTATAAGGGTGATGAGCCAGCGTTGTATCCCCATTTGAGAGATAAGGAATCAAAAGCTCAGAGAGGTTGACTGGTTTGCCTAAAGTCACACAGTT
Organism: Canis aureus; assembly: GCF_053574225.1. Lineage (NCBI taxonomy): Eukaryota > Metazoa > Chordata > Mammalia > Carnivora > Canidae > Canis > Canis aureus. Next base: position 29,610,549 of record NC_135624.1, on the reverse strand, counting down.
AACAAGTGCTGGGCATCATATATTCAATATTATGGATTTTGAGTTTCCCCCTTTTTTTCTGCAGTGACTGTTGTGGGAAAAACATTCCCCTTTATTGTGATAAGATTCATTCATATTGTCATGAACTACTTAAATGAAAAAAAAATAGTTCTCAGCATTCTTATTGTTTTTTTCTTGAAATAATACATGATGCGTCATAAGTTTTAATTTCTTATAGGGGTTTGGCCTTCAAATGTTCTAAGTGACTATCGAAGTATGTGAATAGGTTTAAGCTATTATAAAAACAGTAAACGTAGCTGGAATGTTTCATGCCACAGACTCTATAACAACTCTCCTCATCAGGAATGTTCTACATTCACCATCTTACTGTTCTCTATTTCTGAGCATGTATATTTAAAAATAGATCTTCATTAAGTCTGTGAAGACTCACCCTTCAAGTATTAAGGTGTCAGATATTCTTGGAACATATTGTTCTGGTGATGGAGACAAGAGAGTTGTGTGTTTCAGGTAGGTCAGCCAGTGGACCATTCTGGCAGGCTGGTTGCCCCCAGTGAATGATCGGAGAAAAGGGGATTGGTGTCAGGAGCCTGCAGTTAGGATTTATGATCTCAGAGAAATTACCATGCCTGCCGAAGCTTTCAGAAGAGGAGCCAGCATTTAGAGAGGGCATTTTCTCTTATCATGTCTCATTGGAGCCTGGCAAATTTGGATACACATATTAATATGTCTATTTTTAAGTGGGGAACCTTAAGGCCAATAAGATTACATAGACTGGTCAACCTCACAACCTCACAAGTGGCATAGTTGGCATTTGAGCCCAAGTCTATCTAAAGCTGAAGACAATGTACTTAATGGCTCCAACCCAAGGCCTCCCAACTGCCTCCTGAATTCAGAGTCCCAGATACCAATACTCTGAATGGCATCATCAGTGTGAGATGGAAAACCTTGACCAGAATCCAGAGCAGAAGCAGATCTCTGTTCTTATTGTCTCAGGCCAACTTGTCTTTAAATTAAACAGCCCTGGAGAGGAAGCAATAGAGTTTGTCTCTCTGCCACTTCATATAGGTGACCTTGGGAGAGAAAGCCACACCATCTTTCTGAACTCTGATCGCTTCACATCTTGTGACACGGATCTACTGGTCTTCCCTGCTAACATCAGAGGGTTACTGTGTGTGCTAAATAAAGCCTCAGAGGTGGAAGGATGGTGAAAATAAAGGATATAGTTGATTCATTCAGGACCGTGATTCTGTGCTATTTGAGAAAAATCTAGGGGATGCTAATGATAATCTTTCTGATCCCCCCCTTTTATTTCTACTCATTGACCACACTCCCTATCCCATGACCACCATGTGGCAAGTGTTTTCAACCTTAACCCACTTGTTACATTAGAACACAGATATCTTTCCAACCAGCAGCATCAAAAGCTGACAGGTTAATTCTAGGACACTAATAATGGACAACACAGACTTCACAGGTGCTTTTGCATTTAAATTCCTTTTATAAAACAAGGGTTCATAATCTGGAGTCCTACTCATTTTATAGGCTCCAGGGAGCTCAGAAAGCATTTGAAATTTCATGAAAAATTGGGATGCCTGGGTGGCTCAGTGGTTGAGCATCTGCCTTCAGCTCAGGTCATGATCCCGGGGTCCCAGGATTGAGTCCCACATCGGGTTCCCTGCGTGGGGCCTGCTTCTCCCTCTGCCTGTATCTCTGCCTCTCTCTCTGTGTCTCTCATGAATAAATAATTCTTTGGGGAAAAAAAGAAATTTCATGAAAAATTGCCTCTTATTTGTCTCTTTTTCTGGGTAGAGGCTTCAGAGTTGCTGTCAGATTCTTAAAAACCCACGGAATCTAAAGAGTTAAGAAGTTTCTCTTGGTGGGTACTGTTTCATGACCATGTGACCAGTCTCCTGATTAGCATCTCCAGACACTTTCAGGGTTGCTCTCCTATCATAACCAACATTCAGTGAACCACTTAGCCTTGTCTTCTGATGTCTCCTAAACTCAGATTTTTCTCCAAGCCCACTTTTGCAGTTGAGACTTTATCATTGATTGTTAGGAGTATTGAAATGTTTGAAATGGTCTTCCTGCCTCTACTCTTGACCTGTGAGCCATTTCTTTAGTAGTGTCATAGTGATCTCTGATCTCTTCAAAACACACATACAACTTGTCATAACCCTATTCAAACAAGCTCTCTAGCATCCTCTGTGCAAAGCCCACTCATTTGCTTTATTATCATGGCCTTCAAGGCTCCTGAGTTCCTGGCTCTATCCCAGCTTTTTAGCCAAGTGCCTCCCCTGCTCCCCTCTGTGGACTTTACGAACCCCATCCCAGGTGACCCACCATTATTATACCTTGCTTTTGCTGTTTCCTCTGTCTGGAATACCCTTTGGCCTCTACAGCTTACAAACTCCTTCCCAGTCTTTTGGGCTCAACATCACAATGGCACCTCTGTTGTGAACCTTCTCCCTATCCCCAGACTTCCCTTCCTAGAATAGTGAGTTACCCCTTTCCTTAAGTTCCAAATCTCATTTATAGCATAATTGTTTCTACCAAATTATATTTCCTAATTCTCCAGATGTCTCCTCCTACTGTACTCTGACCTTTATATTTTCAGAAATAATGAGGATGAGCAAGATCAGTCATTGATAATAAGGGGCTCAGAGAGGTATAGTTTGTAAATAAAATCTTGTCAAATAAAATCATTGATAACTTAATAATTAACATTGAAGAAGCAGATACCACTGCAGACAACATGGAGTGGGACCTGAGGTCAGTGTGAAGCTTTTACCATGCTTGATGAATCACACCTCAACATTGGTTACTTCTTTGATCCATGGCATGGAAATAGAAAGTCAGTAATTACATATTGGAAATAATTGGGTCATGGATATAGTCATTATGTTGGAAAGAACATTGACTTAGGAGTTAGGAGCCCTAGATTTTAATATCACCCCTGCTATCAACTCCTCTTATGGCACTGGCCAGTTTGGTTCTTGTCTGAGGGTCTCAGTGTTCACAGTGAGGCAGTGTTAAACCAGAGTATCTCTTAGATCACTTCCAGTACTAACATTTTATGAGTCTAAGAAAACATACCATAACCCCACATTCTGGGCTGATTCCTGACCCTGTTTGGCAAAGACAAGTGGGGATATGAGAACTACTGTACCTCAATTAAAAAAAACCCACATATCTTTTTGTTCTAGGGCCTTTGGTCAAGAGGCAGCAGAGAAGGAACATTTTGGTGGTATTGATCTGGGATTCTGTAAAGATACCTCAATTGTGCGAAACTCTGGCATTAGTGTCTGATTTCCCAGAAGAACTTTTATGAGCCTCTCCTGAGTCAAAGATTCCCTGCAGGACCATCCAGAATTATGACTCAAGCTTGGTAAGTTAATAGAAGGGTCAAGAAGCCAAAAGGCCATGGCAGGAATCAAGATCTTAAATCTGGACCACACCCCAAGTCTGGCTGAGGTCCTTGGAGCATGTAAGCATGAATCAAATATCCCTCTCTTAAAGAGAATGGGCAAAGTCCAACTTTTTATCTTTGTGTGCTGTAATATTTCTCTCTTGATAAAAAAAGGTTATGATGTAGGGAGAAGGATACTAGACCTATTTCAACTTGCTGTGTCAGTTCCCTTTGGAAACTCATGTAATCTCCATGGGCCTCAGATCCCCCACCTGTATAAGGGAACAGCCTCCCTTTTGCTGCTCTGTGTTGTTGGGAGAAACAGATGAGTCTGTGTATGTGAAAGCACTCTGTAGACTGAGATAAGAGCACCTCTGGAGGAGCTGATGATAAGAAGGGAAAAAAAATAAAAGAAAGTCTATCTTTTCTGTAACTTCTGGCTCATTTTATTACTAAACTTAATTGCTATCTCTCCTAGATGCAGCCTTTTTGGAACTTTAACTTGAATTGGTTGGTCTCTGTAGGAGACACAGAATGCTAGAACCCAGAGTATTTAGGCATGAAGTTATAGCAACTGCTAGACATCAACACTTAGAAAGGAGGAGTGCTAACATCGGTTAACAAATTTTACTCTCCATGAGACAGTGATTTCAGAAGAAGGTGAAAATACATATTTATTTATTTTCAATTTGAGTTATGTATTTCAATTCCATCAAATCATAGCTTACAGGGACTTGGGATTGGCTCCTCTGATCTATTCAGCTTCCTCCCAAATCATCACCTGGTAGAGCTTTTTCACTAGTTGTGCACCTGTATTAGTTTTCTACAGCTGCCACTAAAAATGACCACAAACCAAGTGGCCAAAATGAAGGATTTTATTGTCTCACAGTTCTGGAGGCCAGAAGTCTAAGAGCAGGTGTCAGCAGGCCCCTGCTCTCTAAGGTGCTAGGGAAGGATTAGCTACAGGTCTGCCTCCCAGATCCTGGGGATTCCATGGCTTGTGGAAGCATCGCTCCAATCTTCACATAATGCTTCTCTCCCTGCTACATGTCAATCTTCAAATTTCCCTTCTTATAAGCATACTTGTTCTACTGGATTAGAGGCTGCACTACTCTAGGATGACCTCATCTTAGTTGATTACACCTGCAATGACCTCATTACCATATAAGGTCACATTTTGAGGTATGGGAGCTATCCAGATTTAAATATATGGAATTTGGTGGGAGCATAATTCAATCCATGATACCACCCTTCTTTGTCAAGAGAGAAACATTTTTGGGGGATCCCTGGGTGGCGCAGCGGTTTAGCGCCTGCCTTTGGCCCAGGGCACGATCCTGGAGACCTGGGATCAAGTCCCACATCGGGCTCCCGGTGCATGGAGCCTGCTTTTCCCTCTGCCTCTTTCTCTCTCTCTCTCTCTCTGTGACTATCATGAATAAATAAAAAAATTAAAAAAAAAAAAAAGAGAGAAACATTTTTGCCCTTTTGGACTCTCTCATCTGTACTGCCCATCTGCTTGGTTATAAAGTCCCTCTTACCCACTTGGTGTCTCTCCTGATTTCATTTCCTCCCCTGGCCTTGGGCTTAGAGCATTCGTTCAGTGGAGTTTATGTTAAATAGGATGGGTAAGGTGTAGTAGATCTTATATGTGAAGGGATATAGAGAATGAAGAGTTCTTTGAAGTGGACTGGCGTCAGAATGGAGGACATCTTATTGGCAGTATTGGCTTCCTATCAGGAAATTTCCAATGATTTAATGAGTAGAAATATCTGTCTTGATTTAGATGGCTTCCTTCTCTAATTCACTTAGCCAGGGTGAGATGGGTAGACAATATTTCTTTACCTTTTTTTTTAAAGATTTATTTATTTATTTGACAGAGAGAGAGAGCTCGAGTGTGGTGGGGAAGGGGCAGAGGGAGAGCGGGAGACAAACTCAAGCAGACTCTGTGCTGAGCATGGAGCCTGATGTGGGGCTTAGTCTCATAACCCTGAGATCACCACCTGAGCCAAAACTATGAGTTAGGGGCTTAACTAACTGTGCAATCCAGGTGCCCTTGGTAGACAACATTTCTTACAACATTGCCACTACTTTATAGTATCTTCCAATAGAGGGGAAATGAGGAAGAGATTCACCAGTGTGTATTTATTTCAGCCTAGGTTAGTGGTTTTCAACCAGGGTTAACTTTATCTCCCAGCAGAAATTTGGCTCTATCTGGAACAATTTTGACTTTCTCAAATGGGGAAGAGTTGCTAAATTTAGTGGCCAGGGATGCTGCTGAACATTCCACAATGTATAGGACAATTTCATACCTGGCTCCCAAGATCAACAATGGCAAGACTTAGAAACCCTAGGGACATGATTTTCCTTTTAGAATGACTCTGAGCAAGAATTTTGAATGTTTTTCTACTTATTTGGAATTTTCAGGCTATTGAATCCTTTCAGTGTATGATCTTCATCCTTTGTAGAAACCACTAAGAAACACTCCTCAGGACTCAGACCCACTTGGCTTGTCTACCATCAGGTACCTTTGTTCTGTTGCCTCCATATATAAAAGATGGGCACAGAACTTGTCAATTTCTGGGTGTCCCTTTTAGTTCTTGAGGCCAGTGAATGTCGAATTTCAGAAATAATACTGCTTTCTATCGCTATAATAAAAAATCCAATAATCTCACCATTATTTTTCTACAAATAGGTCTATAATGTTTTAAAAGGCAGGTAATCTTTAGAGGGTGACATTGTCAATAGTTTGACTTTGCAAATATGACACTTTGTAAGTTACACAGTTATTTATTCACATGAAGATCAGCTTAAACAAAAAAAGACAAACCTGGTTCGAGGAAGCTGAGTTATATAAGTCTGTTCTTCTAGCAACCTCGTAAAAATGAGATTGGCTTAAAAGGCAATCTATTTCTTCTTGTATAGGTTGATGATGTTGATGATGGTAACTATGGAGTTCCTTCTGTGTTTCAAACTCATTACATATATTGCCTCATTTAAACACCACCACAAGTCTATGTTGAAAGTACTGCTACTGTTTCAGGACAGTGAGGTCACAAAAGTAAACAGCTCACACATGGTCAGGTAGGTACTAAGTGGCTAACTCATAATTTTAGCTTCAGTTAATCTGATTTGAGAATTTCAAACTGTAGGTGAGAGTTCAGTTAATAAACAGTGTTAATTGAAGAATAGTTTTAAAAGGGAGAAATAAATGATTAAAAGTATAACAATAAGGCAGTGCTTAAACAGAGTATAATATATCCATAGTATTAACTATTGCATAGCTATTGAACCTTAGCTTTAGAGTAACAATAAAAATAAGGATCTATACCAAGGATCTACATTCCAGGCGTATGAAAATGCTCATCATATATTGATAAATGAGAAAAGCAGGATGGAGATGAAATGGATGATGTGATTTCAATTTAAAAAAATATGTGCTACATGCACTAAGATTGTATGTAAAAAATAACTGTATAGTATATACACCAAAATAATAAGCATATTTATGTCTAAATGATAGGATTATAGGCCAATTCATTGATTTTTTTTTGTAGTTACCAACCTTAACCTTGCATACATTTTTGTAATTAGATAAAATATTTTACGTATGTGCATATCTATAAGCACACCCATGTCTGTATCTAGATCTATATCCGTATATCTACTCTAGGAACTCACTACTGAAGTGGAATATTTGTGTTGTATATTCAGTATTTTCCTTTTCCCCTTTCTTAATGATACTCAGATCTGTACATCTCTCAATTTGTCCATTTACCATTGGAGAAGTTAAACCCACCCAGGCTCCATGGGGAAGTTCTGATTGGTCTAAGCCATTCAGAGTAATTCCCTCTACTTTGCAGACTGATTGGTGTAGATAATACAGACCAAAGCTCTGGGGATTATCATGCACAGGATTTGGATCCCAGTTGAGCATACATGACTCAATTAAAGCCAGTTAGATGAAAGATGAGGATTTGTAATGGCATCTGGGAAATAATCTAGCTTATTATTCTCATTCAGCTACTGAAAGACTAATTTCTTCTTCTGGAAGGTGTGAAGTTTGAATATGAACCTTAGAACTTCTCCAGGCATGTGAATACTCTTCTTCCACTTCTATGGGTTCAGCTTCATCCAAAGGCAGGTCAACGCCATGATCAAGTGCCTTATTTCTGGACTTCTGATTATCTTTTAAGTCCAATGGACTTAAAATTTCCTGTATCTTTTGAGTCCATTGGAATTCAGTTTTTACTCATTGGAAACAAAAATGACTCCCACTTAGTAGTTAAAAACTTGGAAGCCCAAAACACAGGCTAAGGGACAAGCCTCAGTAGGTGTTTTGTAAAATGAACCACCGCTACAATATTGTTACTTCTGTCATTTCCAGAATATCCCATCAGAGCAGTATCTAAATTAGTAACCTGGATCTTCAATAGGATTAACTAGTAGTCATAAGCCCGGCAAGATCAGCTTTCATATTTGTTTTCTCTAGAACTTGGAATATTGGAAAGATAGGTCTAGTTGAGTAAAGGCAGGGGAAATCATTCTATGCATCTACGTGTCCATAAAACACACTTTAGTCCCATCTCACTTTATTGCACAACAATTCTCAACAGTGGTGATTAAAACCTCTGTTTTACAGATATGAAAACACTGACTCAAAAAAAATTATATGATTTGTTCAAAATCCAAGTTTGGACTTGAGTTCCTCCTGGCACCATAAGTGCTTCCTGGTATACCACATTGTTTCAATTAAGAGGGGAAGGTCTAAAGTTTCAGTAGTCTCGAAGAAACTAATTATATTGCTTTTGCATTTGTATATTATCCAGAATCTGACTACAAGAAAGATAATAAGAATAGCAAGTGGACCTACCTGCATAATTAATTAGCCTGAAGTAATTTTTAGTCACTGTATCATTTGTTTCACCTTAAATTGTTATGTTTAGTATATTTAAAAGTAGCTTGGCTTTTAGACAGAATGTAAACACTTAAAACTAACTCACTCAGACCTGTAATTCCTGCTCTGACCTGTATTAGCTGGCTATTTTAGCCAGGGCACTTACCCTCACTGCGTTTTCCATTTCTGTACATTGTACAAGTCAAGATAATAATACTAACTTTATTATGAAAGGTAAAAAAAAAAATCATCTGAAAGTACCTAGCACAGATCCCTGACATATGGAAAGTTTTTAACGAATGTGTAAAGGAGATACAAAAATAGTGGAGAATCAAAAATATAATGAGTTTTTATTGTGTAAAAAATATAAACCTCAGTCTCATCATATATATTAATCCTACTATTTTAAGGTGCTCATGTTCATTATTGCATGAAGTAACTTGAGATTCTGTAGGATGCAAGGTTCCATGGAAACTTCCAGTGTCCTAATAACTTCATGGTGTTGCAACTTAAAATATGAAACCACTTGGAATGGATGGAAAGTTCCCCTGAAATCAAGTATCTTTTTTTTTCATTTATGAATTCACTCTCTTTAAACAAAGTGCCAACTGTGTGTCTGGAATGCTATTTCTGTCCTCCTCTATCTGTTTGAAGCAGGGTATTCGTTAGCAACTTTTTGAATTTGGGTAGGTTTTTCAATTTATAATTTCTTTCTTTGATCTATTGTTTACAGTGTCTAAAGTGCTCATTTAATCATCGTGTCCTGTGTTATTATTTAAATATTTCATTCACTTGTCTGGTCACTGTCATCTAGGAGATGTTTATTGACTACTTAATTGTGCAGAGTACTCTGAGGAGGAAGGTGGGCTAGGAATGATACCTACTTGTATGGGTATTACTGTGTCCACTCAGTTTGGAGCATGCACAGCCCTTCTGCAATCACAGTTAATGGTAGCCTGAAGAAGTTTGCACATAGGGGAAGCCAAACCAAGAGGCCCATAGAGGAATGCAGCTAAAGCCATGGATGGTATCATGCCATCTTTGCAACCTGCTTTATCTCTGGGCTTCTGTTCTGTGAATTATTTCCGTATCATGTAAGTGAACCTCCATTTGATTTTTCTGTTATTTGTAGCTCAAGATATTTTAATTAATATACCTACTCTTATCTCTTGGGTGCAACCCTAAGTTCCCAAAGAATGGGAAGTGGTTTATGAATTCTTGACACAGTGGATGGGTATCCAGAATTTGAACCTAGATATTTCTGATTCCATAGATTGGGATAACACATAGCATTAAAAATAATGATTCTTGCTCAAGCCACCTGTGTGGCTCAGTGGTTGAGCATCTATCTTTGGCTCAGGTCATGATCCTAAGATCAAGTCCCATATCAGGCTCCCCACAGGGAGCCTGCTTTTCCCTCTGCCTGTGTCTCTGCTTCTCTCTCTCTTTCTCTCTCTCTATGAATAAATAAATAACATCTTTAAAAAAAAAGATTCTTATTGTTTTTTGGGGGGTGGTCATGTACCTTTTAACAAATGATAAAAGGTATTCCCATATCCTATACTTTTATATGTAACAAACTAAATGTTTATATGCAATTTCAGGGTTTCATAAGCCTCTGAAGCTGTTCATGCACCCAGACCACAGCTAAGAATCCCATTCTAGATGATGAATCCTGTCTATATATGTGCATTTACCCATTATCCATGCTCTTATTTTAAACCCATCTAATATGAGATGTGACCTTCCAAACCTATGTAAAACGGAGACTTATTTTTTACTTACTAATGTTAATATTATCTACACACTTTCTCTCTTATTAATTTGAGATATTCTACTAATTTAGTGCCCAATACTAATGAAATAATTTCTTCAGTAAAGGAAGGAAATCTGCAAAATTTCAAATGACTATGCTTTTAAAGTTATCTTTTCATAAGTTCTGATATTAATAACAACTATTTTAACAAGATAGCATGGAGTATTTGTGTAGTGGGTTTCACTTTTCAGAGCATTTGTCCCTAATTTATTCCAGTCTCAACAACCTTGTGAGGTAGAAAGGGTGGACGTTTGTTGATTTATGACTGTCCAGCATCCATTAATTTGAGGGACCTAACTAGCCTCTGTTTTGTACATTCTCAATGGGACTATAAATCAATGTCCATTGCCCTCCTAATAGAGAACTAGAGGCCCCTGGAGGTTGGTGCATTCTCTTTCCTCCAGACTTTTTCTTTCACTGTTTCAAAGAAGCCAAAGGGCTTGTGATCTACACTTAGTCAATCAGACTTTCTCCCACAACTTGGCATGTTGTGTTGAGTGACTCCCACCAAGAAGAAATGGCTGAAATCCTTCATTCCAGGTGTGGCACTATGATGAGATGATAGAATGTTCTTGTTGCCTTGATCCCATTCTGAGTTTTCGTTCTGATTTTTGCCTTATTTCTAAGCCTGGACACTAGCCTATCAATTTACTGTGGGAGATCTTTGACAACATTCCAATAAATTCCCTTTTTGTTTAAGTTAACCAGATTTAGACTGAGTTGTTGCCAGAAAAGAACTCTAACAGAGAAAACATAGTAGATTTTAAATCTCCGTATCACATACAAGAATGTGGGGTTGCAATTCAGCAGTAAAAAGTGAAGCCAGACCTCTAAGGTTCAATGTTTTGCTATTATTATTGCTTTTTTTTTTTTTTGGCAACTTGTTATTTGTTATATCATTTGGGTGTTCCTGATATGAAAGCAAGGACTGAACAGAATTCCACCTTGAACGTTGTATTAGTTAAAATTAACTTCAGCTGAATTAATAGAAAAATCCAACACAACAGTGTTTTAAACAAGATCATTTCTCCCTTCCCTTTTTCTCATGTAAGCTAAATCTAGAGGTAAAGAGTGGTTCATGACAAGCTGTTAGGCAGGGACAGAGCTTCCAGCTAACCTCTCAAATATCCTTAGGATGTGGCTCTTGTTCTCATGATCCAAGACAGCCTACACATCATGTGTGTTTCTAGGGCAAGATCAAGGAGAGAACTGGGAAAGACCATGCCATATTCCTTTTTAAAAGACTTACTGGCAGTACCACTCAGCATCTGTGTTTATACATCATTGGGCAGAACTCAGTCATGTTACATCCCTTAGCTGCAAGGGAGTCCTAGAAACAATATTTTTTAGCCAGGCAAAAATACGCCCAGACACAAATTGAAGGTTTTTAAATTTTAACTTTCATTGTTGGTTATATATAAGTATACACCATGATGAGTGTTCTCAAACTGAGTCCATCTATGTAAACAATACCCAGATCATTAAACAGAACAGTGTCAGCACTAAAAATAAGAATTTTTTTTATAAAGGAAAAGGATGGAATGGATACTCGGTGGCAACTGGTAGTCTCTGCCACAAACCCCAAACCACACTAAACCACAGTGATTTGCTCAATATTTGACTTGAACAAGTATTTCTTCTAACCAAATCACCACTCGGTCAGTACTTTCCTCATTGCAGCCTCAGTGGCAGGCACAGAAAAGATGCTCAGTAAATGTACGTTGATTAATTGATTGAACAAATGAACTTCTCAGACTCCCACTTGCTGAAATAATGAATCAACTAGTTTGTGCCTGTATTTGTAGGAAACGTTTCATAAAACATTGCAACCTGTATAGGAAAGGAAGGTCAAAAGTTATATCAAATTTGAGCTGATGAATATTTTGTTGTGATTACTGCTGAGTAATTAGTTACTAGGTTTTAGGCACTAAGCATATTGTATACATTGTATTATTTAAGTTGTATAGCAAGTTAAGTAGTGTTATCCAATTAAAAACTGAGTCTCAGGGCAGCCCGGTGGCCCAGAAGTTTAGCGCTGCCTTTGGCCCAGGGCCTGATCCTGGAGACCCAGGATCGAGTCCCACGTCAGGCTCCCTGCATGGAGCCTGCTTCTCCCTCTGTCTGTGTCTCTGCCCCTCTCTCTCTCTGTGTGTTTCTCATGAATAAATAAATAAAATATATATTAAAAAACCCCCTGAGTCTCAGAGGGATTGAGTCTGGTCCAAAGTTACCTGATTGGTAACATTTTCCTAGAATTTTGTTCCTTTGTCACTTTGCTATATAAAATTTTTAAAAGGATTTATTTATTTATTCATGAGAGACACAGACTGGGAGAGAGAGGCAGAGACACAGGCAGAGGGAGAAGCAGGCTCCCCACGGGAATCCCAATGCAGGACTCGATCCCAGATCCCGGGATCACAACCTGAGCTGAAGGGAGGTGCCCAACCGCTGAGCCACCCAGGCATCCCTGCTATATAAAATTTTTAAGTCTCTTCCCTTTGCCTTCTTCCTATAAAGACTCCTTCTCATAATGCTACCTCTCTAGGTCCATTTCTTTTTTTCTCTGATTCCCCCAGTGTTCTCTATATTCTGGGTCTTTAAATATACTCTTTCTAATCCCCTTATACATGCACATAGTATTTCAATTTGTCAATTTACTTGGCCGCCAGGCCTCAGTTTAAATGCCACTTAGTCTAGGAATTCCGACCTGTCCCCTCATTTCATTTTCCCTTTTGTGATCCAGCACTGCTCAGCTTTTTATAATGCCAGGTTTCTTGCTCAATAACTCCATGGTGATGAGCTCAAGAGGAGGACCCTATTTTGCCCACTCTGTTAAATTCAAGCATAGAATGGCTACTTGGAATTATTTGTTGGATGACTGAATGAATGAGGAGGCGGGGCTATGATTCAAAGCCACTTCAGGGGTGATTCCGAAGCATGTGCACCCAACCCTGCAAGATGTAGCATCAATTTAGAGCCTCTTGTCAGAAAGAGAAAGACCTGTCACAGCACATAGGATCCAGCATGGGCTTTATCTTCTCCAGAACAGCATTCAACCACCTGGTTTTGCCATCAAATGTGACTTTTCTCCCATTAGGAAACATGTTCTTTCACACTGCATCTCTCATTTTGACATGAATGGCCATAAAAAAGTTTCTTTGTGTAACTTTTATCATGATGGTTGCTTTCCCTTACATTCCACTTATTAGTTTCCTGTTTCAAGACACAGGAACTCTCATGGTCCTTCTGAGCACGATCAGCCCTCACGTGGGGGAGTGTCACCATCACCGTGGAGCACCGATTGCTCCGTCACTCCAGATACTGGAGCTCGGGACACTGATGGGTGTCCTGTGGTGTAAAGTCCAGTGCTGGCTCCTGGGGGGAAAGGATCCCTTGCCCACTGTGATCTTTTCCGTCTTAAGCTCTTTGGTTCTGTGAGCTGTGGAGGCTGGGTGTTGATTTGATGTTAAGGGTAGGTGAACTCAATAAATAAAGGCGTTTTTCCACTCTTATTGTTTCATTTCCAGGGCAGGCCTGGCCCAGCCATAGCAGAGGCCGTTTATTGTGGAAGCAGAGCTGTGACTGCGGCAGCCTGAGCAGTGTGATATACATGCTCTGTCTCAGCTTTTATAGGGCAGCTGTTTTGCGGAGGATCAAGCTCAGGTATCGGGAGTGTGAATTATGAGTCCTAATCAACTTGGTCATGCTTTGTGGCCTGGGAAAAGCCGGAGCGTTTCCCTTTTATGATTTGAGAGTGCACTTTTTGCAGCCTGTGGAGCAATTAGCCAATCTTTGAAATGTATACCCCGTAAACGCAGCATGTCCTCGGAGAGACACCGTGGCAGGTTACCGCAGGAGGGGGGCTGTAAGGTGGTACCCTCAACTGCTTTGGCGAAATGGCCTGGGAGCCCACAGAAAGGCTGGCTGTAAGAGCATAAAAAAGTGAAACTTGAAGGCAGACAAGGACATCAACACATCCATTGGCCGCCCCTCCCCTGCGAAAGCATGGCAGTGTCAGAGGTTCCAGAACATGCAGACCGAGGGTTAGAAGGGATGATGCTACTTGCTTTATTCTGAAAGTTCAGCTATTTCTCTGATTGTGGCATTGATGTTGTCAGGCCCAACATGATGTTACCCAAAAGGTAGTGAGTATCTCTTGAAACGGTTGAGGGAGACCAGAAATCAAATATCCTCCATCTCTAAATGGGAATCTGAACCAAGCTGAAGCCGGAGCTCTCCCTGTGGTGATCCGTCCACCACCACCACCACACCCCATACGCTTTTTAAAAATTTTATTGAGATGAAATTCATTTAACGTAAAATTAACTATTTTAAGGTGAACAATTTTGTGTACTTAGTACATTTACATTGTTGTGCCACCACCATCTCTGTGTAGGTACAAAATATTGTCATCCTCCAACATAAAACTCTAGAGCCTATACTAAGCAGTGGCTCCCCATCCTTTCCTCCCCTGAGCTCCTGGTAACCAGCCATTTGCATTCTGTTTCTTTGGATTTACCTATTCCGGATATTTCATATAAAGAGTCATACACTATGAGACCTTTAATGTCTGACTCCCTCCCTTGTACAAATTTAAGGGACATATTAAATCAGGTGACTTTAGATAAGGTAAAAAATTAACTTAGGTCCAGAACTCTGGTTCTAGAAAGCCACAAATTGTCACTTATTTAATAGGGTACTTAAGAATAGGGGGAAAAGGGTAGCCCGGGTGGCTCTGTGGTTTAGCGCCTGCCTTCAGCTCAGGGCCTAATCCTGGAGACCCGGGATTGAGTCCCATGTTGGGTTCCCTGCATGGAGCCTGCTTCTCCCTCTGCCTGTGTCTCTGCCTCTCTCTCTCTCTCTCTCTCTGTCTCTCATGAATAAATAAATAAAATATTAAAAAAAAAAGAATAGGAGAAAAAACCAAAAACTTAAAAATGAAGTATTGTTCTTCCCTTTATTATTATTATTTTGACTCAAAATGGCATTTTATGTCCTGATTGCTGATCAGGGCCATGGCACACTCGGTTAGGGGGAAGTGGTTCTCCACGTGGATCAGGCCGCTGATGGTATTCAGGTGACATCTGGGCTAGTCCGCAGGGCTCCAGGCAGCTTCACTCACGTCTGTGCTGCTCTGGTTGAGAGCTGGGAGCCTGCGCTCGGCTGGGTCCCCGTGCACGTGGCCTCAGGGCTTCTCCAAGTGGTCTCCCCAGTACAGTTACTGTACTGCTTAGGGGTATTCCCATTCTTAATAAACTGGGCCAGAACCTTCCAAGCTCCGAACCTTGCTGTCATGCATGCTTTTCCTCAGCTCCATCAACCAATCAGCTTCCCATTCTTTCCAAGTGCTTGGAGAATCTTCATGATACTAAGTGTGTCCAATTCTTGTAGTTTCAGAGAAACTAATGTCTCTCTGCCATTCTTTAACATTTCAGGACTCTTAACACTTCCTGCATGGACCACGAAGCAGCCTTTTGGTTGGTTTCTACCTTCAATCTTGACTCTCTGTCCCCCATTCCCGAAGCAGCTTTTGGGGTACTCTTTAAGCACACACACACACAATTTATTGTTCTCTTAAAAACCTGCAGAGTCTGCTACCTTCAGCATAAATCTGAGCTTGTGTAACCTGATTGGCATTACTAGCATTATCCCTCTCCACTCTGAAGCTTTCCTGTCTTCCCTGCTCCACTCCCTCTATTCTGAACTTCTTTTTTCCCCTCTGTAGGCCTTTGTTTTCACTACTCCCAAGAATGGTCCCTTTACACCTAGATCTCCCCTACATTTTATTCCAAGACTAAGGTTAGCTGCTCTCTTTGGAAAGTCTTCCCTCCACCTGTGGTGTGTCCTCTTTCTGAACTTATATGAACACACTGGAGTCAAATTTTTTTGGGAGTGGGGGAGGGTAGTTCAGACAGAGAATTCACTGCTGGAAACTGGCTATGACAGTGTGGAAAAGTTGAAGGAGCAAACAGGAAGAAGGGTGCTACCCAGAGACAAGAAGCTCCCACTCTGTGCTGTTGGGAGACGCGGTCACAGTTGGTTCTGGGCGCACACAGGGCATCCTGACTTTGCCCTGGCTGCTGGTCTGGGGCCCACCCTGACCTCCGTGGCTACTGTAGGAAGTATCCCAGCCATAGCACCTGGTTCTTTTTGCTTGACAATGTGGAACAGAAGCCAGTGATGTCTACCACCAAGGAGTTGTACTCTGATGCTGAGGTGCCAATGTGGAGATGAGGTGAATGCCAGACCCTTTCTTCCCTCCTGACATGAGGTCTTGTCTGGGGTGCAGGCTCTGTTAGGTGCTAGAGATGCAGCAGTGAGTGACACCCAGGTCCCAGGTTCAAGGAGCAACGGGGTGATGAGCAAGCAAATTTGGTGCTTGACAGATGGTGGTAAATGCTCCTGGGCCAGGCAGAAGGCAGCAATGCTAACAGGACAAAAACAGCACAGCAGGGAGAAGACAGCCAAGCTGAGGTGGCCTTGGGGTACGAGCAGGAAGAGAAGGCTGCCCCCATTCCAGTCTGAGTTGCTGTGACTAGATGATGCATCCGGATGGGGTGTCCACAGCCCACACCTGCCAGCAGAGGCTGTTGGAGCTCTCAAAGACTGGGGTCATCCATGTCTTGGGAGAGGCTCCCAGAGGGGTTTCTGCCCTATGTTGGGCTTTCTTGGGCCCCTGTCCCGACACCCACCCTGACCTTGTGGCCCAGAGGTGACAAAACTCAATGAGCCTCATGCTCCCCCAGACCTGGGCCTGAGGGTGTGGGGTCTGAACATTTCTCCAGCTCCCCTCTGGGTACTTCTTGGAATCAGATTTTTAATTGCCTCTTTTGGTATCTGTCTCTTCCCTGGATGGTACAATAAAGACGTGGCTCATTTGTTATTGATTCCCCAGTGCCTCATGTTAAGACCTGTCCTATTTATTGATGGATCATTGTAATATTGGAAAATATTAGCTGACTAGTCCTGAGAGGCCAGAGACCAAAGATTTACTGTTTAAGGGCATATCATGTTACTTGATTCTTGATCATTTGAATGACATAATGCTCATTTAGGGTTAAAAGACTAAATGTCAGAGAGCTCTTTCTTGCTCAGCTGTGCTGGAAGAAGCATAGTCTGAGTAGCAATAGTTTGGGTCATTGTCTCCATTTAGACGATTGTCTCCTGACATCTGGCTCAGCACATGCATAGAATGATCTTTCCTCTTTGTGAAAATTTTGTAAGACTTAAGTGTTTGATTTAGTCACATTCTGGACTAGCTTCCTGACCTCAGTGGATGAAATGGGAGGAGAGAATTGAATCCATCAGCCCTAAAGGAAATGTGCCCAGTGAGACCAATCTTGTACCAGAATGGGCTGGCAGTTAAAGAAGTCTGTGTGTCCATGTGGTCACTGAATCAACCACTGGTCACTGAGTTCGGGTTAGGAAGACCATCTTAAAAGACCAAGACTGAGTTTACCGGTCATCACAACAGCCACAAACATTTGTTGGATTTCTTTCCAAGATTTTTGACCCCATGCAGAATTGGTCATTCCCATGTTCATGCCAGCACAGCATACAGCGCAGACAATGGCTGTGGTATTGTCACCGTGCCATGCAATTATCAAGGAATGTGTCTGTTTCTCTTTGAGGATAGGGATTGCTTCTCCAGTTCTTCTTTATCCTTCTTGTGCATAGCACGGAGCATGGTACAAATTAAGTACTTGAATCACTAACTGTCATAGCATCGGATAGTCAGTTGTCTCATAAGGGTGAAATCGTGCCTGATTCTTCTCTCTCTAGTACTATTAGGGTGTTATAGAACTCTGACAACTATAGTTGTACTGTATTTTTTTTAAAGATTTATTTATTTATTTATGATAGACAGAGAGAGAGAGAGAGAGAGAGAGAGAGAGAAAGGCAGAGACACAGGAGGGAGAAGCAGGCTCCATGCCGAGAGCCCAAAGTGGGACTCGATCCCGGGACTCCAGGATCGCGCCCTGGGCCAAAGGCAGCCGCCAAACCGCTCAGCCACCCAGGGATCCCCTGTACTGTATTTTTATATGAATTAATAAATTCCCCTTCTCCATAAGCATGATAGTGTTACTGATAACACACTGTCTTCCAGACTAGGAGAGTTTAATTGTGCTCCTGTATCAGAGATGATCTTGGGACCAACTGGCATAGTTCTACTTGTTATTATTCTATCTCCTCAAAACCCCATTAGGGAACATATGTTATTACAAGTGACTCAACACAAAACACAAATTTATCGTGAAATTATGTGTCTCATCTAGCAAGTTCTAGTTGAGGCTGATAAAAATGGTTAGCAGTGAAATAAGGACTATCCAGGGTAGCAGAGTCAATGATCGGAACTCAGTGTGTTTGGTCCACTTGACCACAGCCAGGTCTGGAATCCGTGGGCCTCCTTTATAGGAGACATTGTCTTGGGTTGGTTGTGTCTCTTGGTTTTAGTGATCCCATTTTCTCAGAAACAAGAAAGATGTCTTTCAGCTCAGAGTTCCGTACTTGAGAGACAAGGAGCTTTAATTTCCCCATGGGAATCTGAGAATGTCAAAGAATGTCGTACCATGAATTCAGAGGAAGGAAAAGATCTTCCCACGTTTTTCACTCTGACTCTGTTTCCCAGAGGATGCACCCAGTTATTTTAGTGAGTCATAAAAAAATCCCTGGAGGTGCCATACTTCCCTGGGTTTAGTGTTTCCATTTAACAGCATTTTTTTTTTTTTTTGTCCTGGAGAAAATTAAGGTGTAGGGTGGTGGGGTGATGACTTAAAAAGAGGAGAGAGTTCCGGGACAAAAGTAATAATAGAAAAATGGAAAAAGACCTAGTCATGTGATCAGGATACTGAAACGATGAGACCTCAGGCAAATCATCTAACCTCTTAGAGCTGAGTTTGTTCAGTAAATTCTTAAAACTAAAAACATGACTTATTTCTCTAACGTCCAAGAATGAGAAATAAGAATGCTTTTTACTAAAATATGCATTATTTTATTTTTGTATCTATTTTAAATGATAACATTTTCTAAGATAGCCCAGACAGCACTAGTTCAACTACTCTGAGGCACATTTATCTTAATGGGTCCATGAACTCTGCCCAGGTAGAAAGAACCTTTTAGGATTATCAGTTTAGCTGAGTTTTCTTGATCTTGATGGTGATAAGTGGTCTTACCAAAGAGGTGTCTGAAAAGAGTATCAAAGACTGTATGTTTTTTTAATGTTTTTTTTTATGTCTCCCCAAAATTCATGTGTTAAAATCCTAACCCTCAATGAGATGGCATTAGGGGGTGGACGACGTTGTAATAGTGGAGCCTCAGGGACTGGACTGGTACCCTTATAACAGAGACCTCAGAGAGCTTCCTCTCAGTTATCTGTCGTGTTAAGATACAGTTAAAAGATGGAACCAGGAAGTGGAGATCCTCACCAGACACCCAATGTGCCAGAATCTGTCAGCACCTTGACCTCAGATTCTCCAGCCTCCAGAACTATAAGAAATATATATCCATTGTTTATAAGCCACTAATCTATGTCCTTTGTTATAGTGGCCTGCACAGAGATAAGGAGCTGGTCCTACATCCTCCTGCCTCCTTCTCCATTCCAGATAGGCAACTACAAACCTTACCATTTTAATGGGTTCTATCATTCTTTCTTGTTGTCAGTTTTATCAAGCAAAGATTTTATTTTTATTTTACCAAGAGAACTCTTTAATCTTTGAGAATAGAGACTCTATATGTATATCTGTGCCTTGGTAGCTTCATTTGTCAGATTGAGCCAGCAATTCCTATCCTCCTTACCATAAAGGGAAGTTGTGAGGTCACATAGGAAGATGCTTTGAGAAATAAAGTAGTGATTTAATGTGAATTGTTTCTCTTTTGCCTTCTCTTTTAACATAGTACAGTAGTGGGCTACTATAAGGCATATAGTCATTAATTACAGAATGATTTAGGTGATTCAAATTTTTAAGATGACCTCTCAGTTAGATTGGAATGGCCAGTGATTCTCCACTGATGAACAAGGCTGATTGGTTCATTCGCTGCAAAGTTTAGAGAAGGAGAGCTGCATAATTGCATACTTCTTGCCCATGGATGAAACTAATGCTTTCTCTTAATTAAATTAATTCAAGCTTCTCTTGCATTATACAGACTAATGGACAACATTTTAGCTACAATAGATGGATAGCAGAGTTTCTCAACTTAGCACTACTAACATTTTGGACTATAAGTTCTTTGTTGTGGGGTCTGTCTTGTGCATTTTTTATTTTTGGCAACATCTGTGGCCTCTACCCATCAGGTGCCCATAGCAATTTCTCTCTTCAAGCTGTGAAAACCAAAAATGTCTGCAGATGGTGGTAAATCTGAGGGACAAAATTGCTCTTGATAGCCACTCTTTACCTTTAACCTTTAGTTAAAAGGATGAGTAAATGAATGGATGGATGGATGGATTAATTAATTAATTAAAGAGAGGAAATGAAAACAATTGACACAGTTGTTATACTTTATCAGCCTCTCTTATAGTCTATGTTTTTTCATGCTATCACTTATAAATAAAAATAGAAAAAAAATGTCTATATGTATGCATCTTCCCATTTCTCCAGACAATGTTCTTGACCTACAATTTCAATGATCTCAATATCACTAATGATAGCACTGGATTATAAATAGAGATACTAGAGTAATATACTATTAGTACATCTAGTAGTAGATACTACAGTAATAAACCAACTATTTGTTGGTTGAGTGAGTCACTTGTGTAACAACTATGTATGGATCATCTACTGGGTACCAAGGTCTATCTTAGCAGTCTAGTGGATTTAGATACATGAATCACTACCTATAATATGAGGTAATACAGGACATACTGCTACAATAGAATTAAGGACTTGTTCCTATGAGAACACAGATTAACTTTGTCTTAGGGTGTGGGTGGTTTTGGAAGGATTCTCTGAGGAATATGAGAAGTATCCCACAATTAATTATTTGTAAAAGTTTTCCCAGCTGTGTGTACTTCCTAAACAATCAATCATTTGTTTATGTTATTCTATAATTCTTTTAAGTGCTCAGCCTTTTCTATTTAGTTAGTTGTCTTTGAGGATAGGAATGAGTTTTGCATGTTTGGGAAGTGGCAAGGAAACTGTTTGGAAAGCCTCGTGCTTGGTATGTCACATGCCATGACAATGAGCAGAACAAACACAAGCCCCGGCCCTACAGAAGTCACAGTTCATAAAGTAAAATTCTAGGCTTTTGTTTTTCACTCCAAGTACATCCTTAGGTAAGCAACTTAATCTCTCTAAACCTCGGTTTCGGGGATCCCTGGGTGGCTCAGGTGATCCCTGGGTGGCTCAGTGGTTTAGCGCCTGCCTTTGGCCCAAGGCGCGATCCGGGAGTCCCACGTCAGGCTCCCGGCATGGAGCCTGCTTCTCCCTCCTCCTGTGTCTCTGCCTCTCTCTCTCTCTGTCTATCATAAATAAATAAATACATACATACATACATACATACATCTTAAAAAAAAAGATCTAAACCTCAGTTTCAAAAAATAAAATAAAATTAAATTAAATTAATTAAAATAAATAAATAAATAAATAAATATTCATGAGAGACACGCAGAGACATTAGGCAGAGGGAGAAGCAGACTCTTTGCAGGGAGCCTGATGCGGGACTCAATCCCAGGACTTCAGGATCCTGAGCCAAAGGCAGATGCTCAACCATTGAGCCACCCGGGTGCCCCACAAACAAACAAACAAACAAACAAACCTATGTTTCCCCAGGTGTAGAATTAGTAGGTAGGATGAGATGCTCTCAATTTGTCAGTGTCTGACTTTCTATTTTTCCACATTTCTTATATACCCTGTAAGCTTTAAATCACTAAGTTCTCAACAAAAGTAAACTGCTCTTTGGTATAAGGAAATAAAATATATGGAAAACATTCTGTTATAGACCAGGATTTCTAAGTAATGGTACTGCTTTCTTAGGAAAGACACCTTTGCCTGATTGAATGTATCCTTTGGAAAGCAAGGGAACTTAGAGAAAATAATTAAGGTATGTTAAGTGGCAGGTTCTGAAAATCCTTATTATGTGAGTGCTGCTGCTCACATCTGGGAGCATGACTTGAGACTTCCAAGATTTATTTCCTGTGTGGGATGTATAACTAAAAGTTCTTTATCCTGTAGATATGAACCAAAGATATCACCCTCATAGATGATTTATACCAAACCTATTTTGTTCTCCCCAGCATGTAAATTACTTCTTTCTCTGGTGACAACTTAATTGCCACTGATAGTAATATAATTTATCTGTAATAGTTATAAAGCATAGTTATAGTTCTTGACCTGGATGTCATATAAATTCTCAAGCTATTGCACATATAGCATCTCATTGTTCCTCCCAACAACAATATGATATAGGCTGGGTAGGGGTCATTATTCCCATTTTATAGATAGGAAACTGAAATCCAGAGCCATTCATTAATTCACCTGAGTTCTCACAGATAAGAAGTTGTGGAGGCATAATTCAGCTTCATTGTTTCTACACCAGTATTTAAAAGTGAACAAAAAGATTCAAACGAAAGGCAAGCCACAGGGTGAGAGAAATTTGCAATACATATGTTAACAAAGACACTACAGAATATGTTAGGAACTTTTATGGGTCAGCAAGTAAAAGACAACAGCAAAACATGGGCAAAAACTTGAATAGTAATTTCATAAAAAGAGTGTGTCCAAATGACCAATAAACTTATGATGGTTGTTCATCTTCATTAGTCATCAGGGAAATGAAAGTTAAGATCACAACACAATATCACTGTACATTTACCAAAATCATTCAAAAGACAGAACATATCAAAACATGTTGAACAATGGCAACACTAGTTAGTAGGAACTAACCAATAGGAACAATGGTAAGAATTACTGGGAACAAGGGCTAGTGAACATGTGGAACAATAAGAACTCTGTATACTGTGGGTGGGAGTGCACCCTGTTGCAGCTACTTGGGGAAACTGACAGTATTGAGCAATGACTCAGTAATTCTAGTCCTAGATGTCCCAAAGAAAAGTGTGCGTATGTTAACAATCATGTAGAAGAATGTTTACAGCAGTACTATGTATCATCATCCAGACTGGGACGATCCAAATATTCCTCTTCAAGAGGGATGGATAAACAAATTGTGATATATTTACACAGTGGAATATTATACAATGAGAATGAAGAGTAACACTGTAGTTAACAACCTTGATTTATCTTATCAACGTGGAGTTTAAAGAAAGAAACACTGAGCAAGAGTCCCCATGGTGTTTCTTCTTGATGTTCTTGGTGTTAGAAATAAAGATAGTAGTTATTTTTGGGTGTGGTGACCAGACAAGAGTACAGGGGCTTCTGGGATGCTGATAATATTCAATTTTGTGATGTGGGTGCTAATTTATGTGAGTTTGATTAGTTCATGAAAATCCATTAAGCTGTATATTTGTGAGTTGTGTACTATTCTCTATGTATGCTATTATTCAGTAAAATTTAATAAATCCAGCAAATGAGCTGGAGTCATTAGGACACAATGAGTATCTGTATGCCAAGAAGAGGGATGACTTCATGCAAAATCACCAACACATTTGGGGTAGCTTATTTAAGAAAGTATCAGTGAGGAAATGAAGAAGAATGAAAGGGGGATGCATCCGTATGTGAATGGCCATCTGCTCACATCAAGAAAAAAAGCTTCTTGTGGGTTAAGTAAATTGCCGAGGGTCCAACAGGTCGTAAGTGGTTCAGCTGGAATTTCAATCAGTCTTTTTATTCTGTAGCTCATGCTTCTTCAACTACACCATCTCAGCAGGCAGTATTTTACTTCAGCCTCAAAACAGTGAAGAATAGGGAAAACAGAAGGAGGTAAGAGAGTAGACGTCATCAAGAAACAATTTTAAAAATTGGTTTAAAGTCTGCCTTTTACCTATAAGCTTTATGGGGGATGTAATTCCTTTTTTTAAAATGAGCATGTAATTCTTATGTATTTTATTAGTAATTGTTTACCCAAGAAAAGTTTTCAATAGAAAAAAAGAAAGAAAGAAAGAAAGAAAGAAAGAAAGAAAGAAAGAAAAAAGAAAGGGAAAAAAGGAGGAAGGGAAAGAAGAAAGGGAGAGAAAGAAGAAAGAAAAAAAGAGGAAAAGGAAAGAAAAAGAAAGGAAAGAAGGGAAAGGAAGAAAAGGAAGAAGAAAGGGAAAGAAAGAAGAAAAGAAAGGGAAAGAAAGGAAGAAAAGGAAGAAGAAAGGGAAAGAAAGAAGAAAGGGAAAGAAAGGAAAAGGAAGAAAGGGAAAGAAAGAAGAAAGGAAAAGAAAGAAAGGGAAAAAGAAGAAAAGCAAGAATAAAGGGAAAGAAAGAAAAGGAAGAAGAAAGGGAAAGAAAGAAAGAACAAAAAAGCAGACTTGGGAGGGATATTACACTTCATAAAACTAACAAAGTTTCTTGCGGTTTTTGATTTTCATATTCTAAGTTAAGAAGCAAATAGAAAAAAAAAAAAGGAATGCGTCTGTATACCTCCCCCCTCCCACCGAGCACGCGTGTGCCTGCGTGCACACACAGGCACACACGCACACACACACCACGTAGTTGGCCTACAGCCTCCGAGATCCCAGTATCCCTAATTACAGCTTCCATCGCAGGCTACACAGAAGCACTGCTCATTCCAGCCCTGGCATGACTCCTGTTTAAACATACTTCCCAGAAATCTCAGGCAGCTTGCCATGGTAAGGAAACAATTGACGTCAGATCTTGAGCAGGGGAATCCGTGGAGGGTGGGAGGAAGGCGGGGGCGAGTCGTTAAAGGTGGTGAGAGGGAGGCTTTTCATGGACGCTCCAGCTGATCACGATTTCCCTGATCCAGTGTCAGGACAAAGGGCTTATTATGCCTGCCTGGCCCACCGTGGCCTCAGCAGCTCTGTTCCCAAAGTTGATGGCTGCCTCAAGCTTCCTTTGGGGGACACCGAATGAGTCTGGCGACGATGCTAAAGAATTTTCCTCTCTTTTGCTGGCTCTCTTGATGGTTTGCCATCGTTAAAGTATTTCTTTTTATTAATTATGGATGGTCTTTAATGTTCCCTTTGGTTCATAGCCTGTCGTTGAAATGACCTCAGAAATTATTTAGTCAAACTTCTTCCCATTGCAGCATTTTTTTTTGTGTATGTGGCACAAAACCATTCTCCAGTCAATAAATATTTATTCACTGTGGCAGATATTGTTAGCATTCTACCTAGCGTTCAACGACTTTTCCTTTTCCCTTGCCCGTGGAAATTTATTTTTTTTTTTGAGGGAAGAATTATGTTCACACCCAAGCAATACATTTTTATTGGTGTAAGTCAATCATGATAATCCTATTCTCACTCTCTCAGCATTCTTGGAAGCCCTCGTATACCTTCTTTCTGGCCAAAGGGACCTAAGGAAAGGAAATTTCCCTGCAGAATTCCTGAAGAGGTTTTGATTTTCTGATGAAAAGAGACAGACACACTGCAATGCCCTTTCTCCTTCTGGCCTTGAAGGTGAATATGATAGTTGCCACCTTGTGACGGTGAGGATAATGACAAGAAAGCTATAGACATTATGGATTTCTTGAACAAGCACAAGTTAACCAATTAGCTGTAGATACATAGTCCTATAAAGAAAACTGTGGTCAGGCTTTCTGTTTCCTGCAAAAAAAAAAAAAAAATGCATTCAAGATATATTCTATTCCAGGGGTGCCTGGGTGGGTCAGTTGGTTGAGCATCTATCTGCCTTTGGCTCAGGTTGTGATCCTGGGGTTCTGGGATCAATGCCCACATTGGGTTCCCTGCTCAGAGGGGAGTCTGCTTCTCTCTCTCCTTCTCCCCTCCCCCTGCTCCAGCTGGTTTTCTCTCTCTCTCTCTCTCAAATAAATAAAATCTTAAAAAGATACACTCTATTCCAGTCACTGTGTTAGAGAAGGTATGTGGTAGACCTAGAGACGCACTGTACAGATCCCCCTTCAAGGAGGACTTGCTGCCCAGCAGTGAGGCTTGGGATCAGCAGACAATCTCCAGCTGCCAGCTCTTTTAGGGTCTATTTCAGCTCTGGAGAACTCCCCCTCCTGAAAGCTCCCTGTGCCCCCACCCTGAGATCTCACCCTTCCTTGGGCAGTCTACATTTCATGACTAGATGAGGTAGGGACATAAAGATTGAATCATTTGGGGCCAACATGGGACCTACTGGCAGGCA
Organism: Canis aureus; assembly: GCF_053574225.1. Lineage (NCBI taxonomy): Eukaryota > Metazoa > Chordata > Mammalia > Carnivora > Canidae > Canis > Canis aureus. The sequence goes on along the minus strand of NC_135624.1, from coordinate 29,584,225 downwards.
ATACTTACTCCAGAAATCCCCATCAGATTGGCTGAGAATTTGTTGAGCATTCATGGCCTTGAATTGCAGCAGCAAGGAAAAATGCTCCTAATGGGCAGAGTCTAGGGGTGTGAAAAGACAATTGACCAAGGTTAGAATATGTATGGAGATGTGGTCAGTAGCAAATGGCCTGGCAGGCTTGTCAATGATATGGAAAGAAAAAGATCGGAGGACCAGGAACAGAAGTTTGGGTTAGAGACATATGGATGAACATTTGGGAGTAGGCTCAGTGTACCTCTGTATCACAGGCAAACAGGTGCCTGAGAGTGTCTGTTATGGGAAAGGCACCAAATAGTCAAGCAGACAAAATGACTGGTCTCGTTCATGTCAGCCAGCCTCCGTCATCAAGCTTCCCTGGGTTACCAGGACAGGCACATGAATGACATGGCCAAGGCAGTGGAGATTACACATGGGCTTTATGGTATGGACTCCCACTGACCAAGTCTGATTAGCTGCTGACATGGCATGGCATTGGGTGGTCTGACCAGCCAGCAGCAGAAATGAACCATGAACACCTGAGACAGCACCAAGCCTTGAGAAGACCAATTGGCCACTTGGTTGAAAGTTGCCTACAGGCTCTTTCCATTCTGTATGAGTCAATGCTTCTTTCTTACAGGAACAGAAACAATATTTTGAATTTGGATTTTCCTTTACTGCCTGTGGGATTTAAGTAATCACCACTATTTGGAGGCTTACAGCAGGGTCTACCAGGATGGGATTCCCATACAATATTGCATCAGACCAGCAGACCCATTTTGTAGTAAAGGAAGCATGAGAATGTTTTATCCTGAATTGAGCAACAGTCAACTCTCCTAAAACTATACCTCTCAGACTTGTGATGCTGATTTTACAGTGTTTTACCAGTGTTGGTTCATAAATGAATACCAGGCATTCCTGGCCTGGTCTTTCCATACTCTCTAGGGCAGGTTTCTGGATAAGGATAGAGATAGTTACTCCTGTATTAATAATAGGGCAATCATTGTCCTGCTCCTGCCATAGGAAAATTCTCTACCATTCTGTGCAATAATGCTTATCCAATTAGCATTAGGAAACATTTGGGGATTTAAGATTAGGACTTGGAAAATTGATTAGATTTATTGATATAATTTATCAGTCATAAAGAAAGCTCCTACATGAGTTCTGTGCACATTTGTTTTACCATGAATGTACTAGTGGTGGTGGATGATAATGAAAAAATAAGCGCAGGGCCTCTGGAGACATGACTTAAAAATCATATGTAGTGACTCTGACATTTCTTCACATTTGATGTTTTGTTTTTAAAATTTATGCAAATTTGCCTTTTGTTTCACAGTGAAGCCATTTCTGTCCTATTAGAAAACAACCCATCTCCAAGTCTTCATAAAATTAATGTTCTAGAAAGATGTGCCCTATTTACCCTTTGTCATCGCTTCTCCGCCTTTTGGCTAAGATCAAGCGTAGCATATTTACCCTTTGTCTTCACTTTTCCCCGCATACCAACATATCTCCTCGGTGAACCCTTGGATTCATTGAAATTGCTCAGAAACAGAACGAGGATGAAAGGAAGAGGAATACAGAGGACCAATTCCTGGAGAGCACCTGTTCAAATAGAGGACCGAGGAAGAGAAGCCATGAAGGGAAACAGGAAGGCACAGTCTTAGAGATAGAAATGAAAGAGTCCTGGAAACTGAGGAAGGACAGTGTCTGTTGAGGACCCAAACCCCTTGTGAACTTTGTTTTTTAAGGTTTTATTTATTTACTGGACACAGAGAGAGAGAGAAGCACAAGCAGAGGGAACAACGGGCAGAGGGAGAAGCAGACTCCCCGCTGAGTAGGGAGCCCAATGTGGGACTCAATCCCAGGACTGTGGGATCACAACCTGAGCTGAAGGCGGATGGTCAACCGACTGAGCCACCCAGGTGCCCCACCTTGTGAACTTAAAAAAAAAAGTTCCTGTTCTATGGAAATAAACAATACAGTGGGTTAAAGAGTGAGTGGAAAGATTGGTAGGTTGGACTAAAATTCAAAACTTCTTGATAATAAGGATCAACAAGGTATGGATAGTAAAGAGATGAATGTGAGAAAGGATGAAGCAAAAGTTAGAGGGGTGAGACAGAGGGAGCCACAGAGGTGCGGAATGGCGAGAAAGAGAGGAGCAAAAGAATGTACTTCTCCATGGTTTAAAAAAATAGATTTTAAGGGACAAATGCAAAAGAAAAATATTGGCAGCCCATATTCAAAAGTTTCAAAATCGGTAATGTGGAGTTTCAACACATAAATAAAGGAAAGAAATTGGGTTGCCCTTTTGATTTCTTATGATAAGTGGTAGGTAAATTGTTGAATGAGTGCTTTAAACAGGTATTAAAAAGACAGAAGCATTCCCAACATGCTGTTCGCACTGCAGAACCTCACATAGATATAGGGCCCCCACAGGCCGGGCTGGTGCCTTTCAGTACTCTGGCTTTCCAGTCCATCAATAATCAATTACAGTCTTAATAACTAACCAATATCATCAGGTACTGAATATTAAGCCAGATTCCCATTTCAAGAGTTTTTGTCTGTTATCACCTTTCTTCCCTGTGGGAAGTTCCCAAGGAAAGTCAAGTCAACATCAAGAGCTTGCTTACTGAACAGAGGGAGTAGACTCACAACCTCTTCTCAAGGCTGTTTTGGGAACCTGTGTAGAGAAGTTGAAAGAGTCTATGGTCATACCACCCTGAAAGTGTTTGACCTCGTCTGATCTCAGAAGCTAAGCAGGGTCAGGCCTGGTTAGTACTTGGATGGGACAGAAGTTGAAAAAAACCCATGTTTGGGGGGAATAGGAAGATCAGGATTTGATCCTCAGTTTTGGCAGTAATTGAGCAATTGCCTTTTTTTTTTTTTAGATGTTATTTATTTATTCATAAGAGACACACAGAGAGAGAGGCAGAGACACAGGCAGAGGGAGAAGCAGGCTCCCTGCAGGGAGCCTGATGCAGTACGCAATCCCAGGTCCCTGGGATCACAACCTGAACTTAAGGCAGACTCTCAACCACTGGGCCACCCAGGCGTCCCTGAGTGATTGTCTTACTCTCTCTAGACCTCAGTGTTTTATTCCATTACAAAGGGGTAATGGTTTTAAGGATAGTTGTGGGGGATTAAGTGGGATTTCCTGGCACTCCAAATGTGGGAGTCCCCATCTCTGGGACCTAAAACGCCTGAAACTGGGCAATCAGAGCTCCTGCTTCTTCCTTGTATGAAGCTTCCTTGTATGAAGGTATTGACCTTGAGCCAATTTTCATGTCTGCGCAAACCGCATGGATCTGTTAACCTATCTTCCCTCAGAACGTCCGGTTTCAGTTCAATACATGAACCAACTAGAGATTGGAGGATGCACAGCTACTCCTGGGTGATTTCCAGGTTTCCTCAGGAACACATTTGCATGTCATGTCTTAGGAAGGGCTGCTTCTGTAAAGGACTGGTCATTACTCCTAGATTGAGTTTGGTCTCTGCTAGATGCCCTACCTCACCTTTTTCCAAATTTTGAACGACTCATAATTTATTCAACGCCTTATTTTATTTATTTCTTTTTTGTTTTCAAAAAAATTATTTTATAATACCAATGATGTGCCAAGCACTATGTTGAGGGGTGGGGATACAAATCTTAATAAGATCTGGTTTCTGGAGATGAAGTGTCAGGAATATAGACATTTCATTAAAATAAAAATGTGATCAGTGTTAAGACAAATATTTTTGTGCTATTCTCTCTGAATTGCAGTATCTCCTTGAGATACTGTTGAGAGGGAGCCCAATTTCCTATTATCACATCTCTAAGAGGAGACTTCCGCTCCCCGAAATTGGAACAGGGACATTTTTGGCCATGTGAGCCACCAACCTCCCAAAAGAAGCACCTATTCTGAATGTGGAGTTTGTACAGAGCTTATGTTTTTTTTTCCCCTCCTTTTTCTCCTTGTTAGAGAGGGCCTACAACTGTCCAGTTCCTACAGGGAAAAAAGTTTAATCTGATGGAGGCTGTGGTGGTGGAGTAGTTGGCAGCCTTATTCTGACAAAAGGTTAAATCACTTCCTCTAATTCAGCTTCAAAAGCAATAAATCCTTGTTTTGTCTTCACTCATCTGATCCCCTTGTTGATTATTCTTTTCTGCAATTAATGCATGCATTATTCTCTGTGTGTTAAGTAGTTTGTGTTTGTTTCTCATGTTATTCAAATATCCTACATCCTTGTTGATTGGAGTCTACTTATTTTATCAGAACTTGAGTGAAGTATACATTCATGTCTATTTCTCCTTAGTTCTGTTAATAATTTCTGTATATATTTTGAAGCTATGTTATTAGGTGGTTGCAAATTTGGAAGTGGTACATTTTCTCATAGGTAGATTTTTTTTTATTATAAAAATTGTACCTTTTTAAATCTGTAGTAAGTTTCTTGCTTTAGAATTACTGTGTTGGATACTCAGATATATCCAACTTATTCTGTTAATGTTCACACTGTATAAATTTTCTTACCTTTACTTTCAAACTTCTACATCCTTGTATTTAGGGTATGTCTCTTTAAGAAGCTTATGCTGGTTTATTTTTAATCTCTGCTGTTAACCTTTGTTCTTTTAATTGGAATATTTAGTCTATTTACATTTAAAGTAATTACTTATACATTTTTATTTATGTGTACTATTTCACTATTTCTATTTTACTCACCTTTTCAGGTTTTTTTGCCTTCACTTGGAGTAATTATTTTTAATTTTTTTCATTTTCCTCTTATTAGCTATATGTTCTTTCACTATGTTTTCTGTTATTAAACAGAATTCAACTGCATTTCCTTTCTCCCACCTTATTATCTATTGTCACGTCTTTGAATTCTACATATACTTTCTATTCTGTGAGCCATTATTTCTGCTTGTATACTCAATATTCATTTAGGTTTACACATGTTTATCCTTTCAGGTGCTTATTACATCCAGATTTTCCGAGCTCGCACAATTTTCCTTCTGCCTGAAGACCTCCCTTTTAGGGTAGGGCCAAACATGGGAAGTTTTTTTAAAAAATATCTTTATATTTCACCTTTATTCTTAAATGATATTTTTACTGAGTATAGAATTCTAGGTTAGTAGTTATTTTGTTCAACATTTTGAATAATTTCAGTTTTTTCTGTTTTCCATCCTTTCTTTTATGTGGTCCACCTTCACTATTGTTATTGATGCTCATTTGAAAGATCCGTCTATCTATCTATCTATCTATCTATCTATCTATCTATCTATCTATCATCTATCTATCATCTATTTATCTATCCATCTGAAATCACCTATCTATCATCTATCATCTCAGCTGCTTTCACAATTTTTCTTTTTTTCAGTTTTGACAGCTTCTGGATAATTGTACCTTCAAATATCATTCTCCATTTTTTCTCTCTCTCCACTATTTCTGGGACTTCAAGGCATGTATGTTGGACCCTTTGGCTGTCTCCTGAGCCCTGTAGACTCTTTTCCACATCCCACATCTCCTCTTCCTTTTTGTGTGTGTTTAAGTATCAACTTTATTTGTTTGTTTGTTTATTTATTTATTTATTTATTTATTTATTTATTTATTTATTTATTTATTTATTTTACCAATCTATCTTCTAACTCAACATTTATCTCATGAACATTATTGGCTATACTATTAAACACGTGTATGGAATTCTAAAATTTCAATTATCTTCTTTTTCAGTTTCAGAGTTTCCTTTGTTTAACAGTTTCTAATTTTCTGCTAAAATTCTACATCTTAGCATCTGATTTCTTTCATTTCAGGCATAATTATTTTGAAGTCTCAGTGTCATAACTTCTATATCTGCATCTCTTGCAAGTCTGATTTTTTTGTAATCTTACCTCTTCATATGCCTTATAACTTCTTTATTGGTCATAGGATGCCCCATATGAATGTTACCTTCCTCCAAAGAGGATTGAGTTAGATTCTTACAAGCACTTTGGATAAGGACAGGTCTCCTAAATTTAGTTTGATATTAAATTGAACCTGTTGGTTCATCTCTAAATTGTAGTGCTTCTTGTGTCCCAATAACTGGAAGTGGAAGTGTTACATCCTATTTTCATGTGTCAGTTTGAAGTGAACTGAGAGTGAAAGAGCCACAACTACTTGTCACTCTTAAACAGCCAACACAAAAGACATGGTCCAACAAATGCATGGTTTATTTTTGGGTGCAAGACTGTTTCTGACTGTTGTGTCATGAGCTTTAGTCAGTTTAAGTTTTAGAGCCTAAAATGAACTTAAATCAGGTACGGCCCTCATAGAGCAAGTTTGCCTCATGTAAACATATCGAGCTTTGAAGCATTGGTGGGTTTAAGACTTATTATTCTCTTTGTAGGCAAGAACACAAAGACAGCTAACTTACAAATAGTACTAAGAATATGATTCTATCCTTTAAATTTTAAATAATAGGTACCAGTAAATATTACCAGATCATTTACTCCAGATTTTGATTCTCTTTATGTCATTTTATTTCATCTCTCTCTCCTTCAATCCATCCATCCATCCGTGTTACTACCTCTCATTTTGGGGTGAGGGACAAACATGTGCCTCCTCACCCATGGTAAGGGTGAAGGGTGAGGGTACAAAACCCTATTACTCTGAACATTTGAACTCTCCTACCATCTTTCACTTCAACCCTTTTATATCCTCAAGTGAGACTTCCCACGCTCTTTTTTTTTTTTTTTTTTTTTTTTTTTTTTTTGGTTTGTTTCTAGGTTTACAATATGCTTACAAGAGTACTTTGGAAAAATACATAATTAATGTTAAAAATACAATCTATGAGGTTAGGCTTATTGAATAGTTGTAATTTGATTTTCTCTAGCTTTTTCTTTTTTCCCAAATTTTGAGTGATAAATGTATTTACCTGCTACCTGAACAATAACAAATGTTGTTACTTTTATAACAGAATTTGTCCTTTTTTTAAGTGAAGTTAAAATATATTACCTTCAAATATGTCTTGAAAGTCTGTTTAATGATTTTAATTAATTGCCTGAAATATAATTAATATTAAAATTATTTTATCTTTAAAATAAATAAGCAATCAGTCCTCTTCCTCACCACTTCTTAGTCTTCTTATGGTGCCTTGGGAGTAAAATGCTATGGTTTCTATCCAATATCACATTGAAATCAGATTGGAAATCTTTTAAAGATCCACTGAAGTAATTGCAAAATGTATCACTTTAGGCATCTTTAAGATAGGCAGAACTTGAATCTTTCAAGTGAAGTCCCTAAATAATGTCCACTTGTTTCAGCCCTGCTCCTTCTTCAGGTTGGATGAACACCATGGAAATTCACTGAAGACCACTACCCAGGAGACTCAAGGGAATTGTTAAAAAGGAGAACTATCCAAACATTGTCCTTTCCCTTTGCAGCCTAAGCAGGAAAGAAAACTCATAGGCAAAGTAATAATAGATGAACACTCTAAGAAGCATATTGTCTGGACTAAGGAGCTATGGTTGTGGCTCCTTGTCCAATAACCCAAGGTTTATGGGGTTCAGGTCCAGAAAAATGGACTTCTGCCACTGAAGGCTCATTAGGGCTGATGCTGTCATGGTGCTAGAAGGGAAACCTTATGTTCATTTCAGATCTGCCAACTGTCCAGCTGCCATCCCCATCAGCAATGGCAAGAATTCTCTGAACTTGGACTAGAGAAAACACAGTGAGAGCCAGGCTAGTCAATGAGCTTAATCATGGGAATGCTAATAATAGCAGACCTTTATTGAGCACTTACCATGAGACAGTCCTGCTGAGAGCAGTCTGTGTGTATTATCCCATTTACTCCTCACAACTGTAATGAAGTTGCTGCTGTTGTGATGAATGATTTGCATGTAAGAAATGAGGCTCAGAGAGGTTAAACAGTTTGCCTATGATCGCTCAGTCAGAAAATGGTAGAGGTGGGCTTTGCACTCAGGTCTAATGCTGGTTCCCCGGATTCCATCCCTTGGCTTTCCCACCTATCAAGTCCAGTCTCTCAGCAAGACACTCTGGTCCTCCAGGATGTGGCTCAGAGCCTCCTTGCCCTCTTTTCCACCAGGGCCTTCCCTCTCTAATCACCCCATGCCTCTTTCTTCTGGCCCTACAAGTTCAGGCCGCACTCCCAGAGCATATCTGGCACTTCTAAGAGTCTTTGCTTTTGCCCATCACCTGTGCTTCAAAGATACTTCCCCTTCTTCCCTGCCAAACCAACTCTATCATCCATTAGTACCCTGGCCAATGTCACTTCTTGTATGGATCCTCTCCCAGCTTCCTCTTCTTAACTCTTGGCCTCCTTAAATCTGTTCCCTCAATACCAAATTCATGTTTTAGCACAGAGGTCAGTAACCTATGGTCTTTTTTTTTAAAATATTATTATTTTTTTAAGATTTCATATATTTATTCATGAAAGACACAGAGGAGAGAGAGAGGCAGAGACACAGGCAGAGGGAGAAGCAAGCTCCATGCAGGGAGCCCGATGTGGGACTCAATCCTGGGACTCTAGGATCACGCCCTCGGCCAAAGGCAGGTGCTAAACTACTGAGCCCTGGGATTCCCAGCCCCCTATGGTTTATAGGTCAAATCTGGCTCACTGTCTGGTTTCATAGATCCTAGAAGCTAAGAATTGCTTTTATATTTTTTAATTTAAATTTCTGGAGGAAAAAAAAGAATAGTACTTTGTGACACATGAAAATTATTCAGAGTACAAATTTCAGTGGGCATAAATAAAGTCATATTGATAAATAGGCATATTTATTGGTGGAAATACTATCTATGGCTGCCTTGGCACTACAACAGCAGAGTGAGTAGTTGCAACAAAGACATAGGGCCCAGTGTCTAAAGTAGTTGCTATCTGGCTCTTTATAGAGAAACAATTTGCTAACTCCTGCATCTGAGTCCTATAAAGTGGTATTTCAATATAATGGGCACCTGTATGTTCCTGATTTTCATATCAGTGTGCCCAGCATGTGATCTTATTCTAAGTAGACAATAATTTAATGAGCATATGGATGAAAATTGAATATAAAGAAAATACTACACATGGAGTCCATGTCACTTCTGTCACTGCTATTTCAAAGTAGAATAATTTGACAAACATTTTTCACAAAGGGATAGCACAGTCATTCACAGCTGGCAATAGCAAACTCATTATCATTTATAGACTAGAAGGGTCTAGAAGTGGGAGTAGTTTCAGGATTCCAGAAAGAGAAAATCATGTAGAGTTGGCTGCTTTGAGAATACCTCTAGTCTTCTGTAGAGATGCATGGCAAGCTGATGGGAACCTCTCAAGTAAGGAACCAAGAAAATAGATGCCCTGGCCTCCTCCTGCCCCTTTTTCCCATTCTTGCTTGATATCTCTCTCTCTCTCTCTCTTAAGATTTTTTAATGTATTTATTTGAGAGAGAGAAAGTATAAGCTCACAGAGGGAGAGGAAGAAGCAGACTCCCTGCTGAGCAGAGAGCACGACATGGGGCTCAGGCCCAGGATGCTAGGGTCATGACCTGAGCCGAAGGCAGGCACTTAACTGAGCTACCCAGGCGACCCTCCACTCAGTCTGTTAGCAGAGCTCACCAAGGCACTGGAGCTGTCAGTGTCATGCATGGAGGCTGGTTCCTAGAAAAGGAGGCTGAAGATAGTACCTGAAGAGGCAAGGGGAAGATACCCAACAAGTCACATCTTTAGGCTTCAATTTCTTCACTTATAAAATGATCAAGTTGGATTATAAAATTTATAATGATCATAAAAACAAGAGTCATAGAAGATGTTGTCGAGGCCTTATTGTGAACCATACATTCACTTTGTCAAACAGCCTTCAGAATAAATACCATCCCCTTACACAACGGAAAAACCTGAGGCCCAGGCTGATACCGTAGATTACTTGTTCACACAGCCAGTCATTTGCCCCCTTGGAAGCTATACTTTTCCTGAAGTCCCTCCCTCATTTTTACCTACCAGAAACCCAATCTGGTTGTACTGGTTGTGGCACTAGCTGCTTGGGGCTTCAGATGTCTTTCAAGTTAAACTCAACTAGTCAGCCTTGGCTTACCTGTCAGCTCTTCTGGATTCACTACAGTCACACAGCCTTCCCCCTTCTCATATCCAGTTTCCAGTGGATACCAGTTTCAGGCACAGTCTCCCCTATGTCTCCGGTGAAGGCAGAACTGCCAAGGAAACGTGGCCCCCCATCCCCTAACCTCTTTCCTGTTACTATCATAATATAAGCCTTGGGCAGGAGTCCTAGTAACAGAGACCTCATCAATAAAATTAGTCTGATGACAGATAGACCAGTGTTTTCCAAGAAACATGCTGAAGGCTGAACATTATAGGTCTGAACTCTGGTATGTTTATTTATTTATTCTGAGCAATTTGCTCAACACTGGAACCCTTGTACATCATAGCATGGATATGATTTCTTAATTATTCATGCCATTAATAATTGACACCATTAATAACACTGTAATACCATTAATAATTGAGTACATAAAATGGAATTCTCTGGAATTAATTTATTATCATTAATTTTCTGTGCTAGCTTACCAGAGCTCATTAGAATGGTGGTCAGGGTCTGTGCATCAAATTATTTAACTAGTCATCTTCAGGACTTAAAGGCCAAAGAATTGTAGAATTCACTCCAACCACTTCCTTGGATTACCATGAACAGCCCCTCGTTTGTCTTTTATCCCTCTAGGAAAGGGAGGGGGGAAAGCTTCTTGTGAACACCTCCACAGAATTCAGTGTGTATCCCTGCTGGTTTATAAAATAGGACTAATGAAGAGGAGGGAAGCAGGCTGCCCATGGGGCTACAAAGCCCTCAGCAAACCCATCCTGGGGGCTACCAATCCTCCCAAGTCAGGTCCAGGGCTCACCCCTTTCCTGCCATAGACCCCAAGGGCTGTGACTGCCCCCCTTCACCAATTAAACTTTTGGCCTCCTACTTGCTCCTCCATGATCTGTCTTCCTTAAAGCGACCAAAGAAAAATGTATTCCTGTCTTCCCATCTCATCTTGATGCTATCCCTGAAGACAAACTTGTTGACCCTTTTAAGAGTTTCAGAGCCTACATGGATCATGACTAATTCTTTGATTTTACGGAGCTCTGGTCCTTATGTGAAGCACTGCAATTCATTGAGCCTAATGTATCTACAAAATGGTATAACACCTAAGGTGAAGGTAAGAGGGTAGCCATGGAGAAACACTGCCCCAGAGGCCCCATTCTAAAAAAAAGGACCTGATGCCCAGGTGAAGGGGCCAGCAAATGGCCTCCAGTCGTCACCATGGTCAGGGTCTACTGGGGGGAGCTGCCGGGTCTGAGGGCGCAGCCTTACCATGTAGGATGACCAACTCATTTGGTTTGCCTGGAACTTTCTTGGCACTAAAAGTCCCGCAGCCCAGGATTGGTCTCTGCGCTCAAGTCTGACTCCATGGGCATGTCTTTAACAGCAGACACATTCACCCTAAGCATCTGGCAAGGCCAGTCCTTTGTGAAGTTTTGGGTGCATCCTCTGGAACAATGGACCACCGTGATTCTGCTCTTTCTCCCCTCCCCCACACCAGCCGGGCTGAGTACAGCTGCCCTCAAAGCCTACTGGGATCTTCTGACAAGAAAATTAATGTGATATATTCCTCCCATGAACTCCCAGAACACTCCATAACTTTCTAATGGTGCTCTCCACATTTCATCTTTTATTATAGCTATTGTCGAGCTTGTCTTCCTCTCTCCGGAACCGTGAGCCCCAGACTCCATTCCGGTGACTGCCATGTTTGTGGATGAAGAAATGAGGGAATGGGTGGCACATGGCCACCCACACTTCCCTCTCTTAGAAGCCCATTGAGGTTTGAGAGCCCCCAACAGGAAGGGACTCAATGTATGTGAAAACCTGTGATACCAAAAACCTACATTGTCCTCCTGCCACTGCCTGAAATCCTAAGACCTATTTTGCTTAACTCCGAGCTTGGTTTGTGCAGGAATAAGTCTGTTAAATAATAGATGCAAAATCACTTTAGGAATTATTTATGTGTGAGGTTAAACCTAGAAATATGTCTGTGTCTCTGTTTAAACACAGCCTAATCCAGTCCTTGAAACAGGGCAAATGTATCACAATTGCTATTGTAAGTTGTACTGAGGTTTTCTGATAAGATGAAATAAACTAACATTATCTAGTGGTAGATATTTATTACTAATCTTAGTGGATTGAGTGGTTCAGTTAGCTTTTTAGGATTTTTGAAAATCTTATCTGTGCATATGGGAGCCTTTTTCCCTTGTGTCCCTGGAGGTATGTATAAATAGATGTGCTCTAGAATGCCAATTGTAGCTGTTTTTCCATCTCTCTGACCTTGTAGAACCCTTCTCCTGGATTTAGCCCTCCTGATTAACCAGAAGGGAAAAATTCATAGTATCACCTGGTTTCTTTGATGAAGGATACTGAAGCCCGTGATAGAAATCTTCTCCCTGATGAAACTTATCAACTATTAATTAGTTCACTCAACTGACCAGGGATCCATCTGCATCAGATGATATTAAATGCTAGGAAAAGGAAACATCTGGGACTCAGAGGCCATTGCATATGAAACTCTTTACCTTCTTGCTGCTGAAGTTTGAGACTAGGGGGTACTGCTCTAAATTAACTTTTAAAACTCAGCTCCAGCTGAAAATGTTAGGTCTTATATTAGCAGGTATCATCACCTGACATTCTAAACATTGATACATTCATGTTTATTGTGTATCTGCCTCTATGTAGTCAGGGATTTTTGTGGCAAGTGCCTAGCCCAGCAAATTCTGATTTGTTGAATGAATGAATGATATATTTCTGAAATTTCAAACTCCTGAAAACCTCAAGTGAAGGGATCCTCAAAGCCATCTACTGTAACTTGTGTTCTGCACGTCTCTGAATAGTCATCACCTTGAACATGAACCATGCCAGGGAAAGGGGCTCATTACCTTCCAGGAGAGGCAACTCTACAACTGCCTTTAATTGTGGCATAGAATAAGTTTGCTCACAGGAAACTGTTTCCATAAAGCCACACCTATATTTGTGCTTGTTACAATGGAATGAGTCTACAGCTAACCCAGAGTTAGTAATTAATGCTTTTCATAAAGTTTTACATTTATTGAATCCTTCCTGTGCTCTTGATGCTTGCATTATAAGAATTTTCATAATAGTGCAATGAGCTAATCTTTGGTGTACCACTATCCAGATGGGCCAAATGAGTTTCAGAGAAGGTCCTACTAAGGCATTTGGCTAAAATGTGGCAGAGAATTCTTTGTCTTCCTAGAGTTATGTTCATTGCTCAAATGATGAATACTTGCAGAGCACTTAGCTCACAAAATACCCAAACAAATCTATCTCACTCTAAATTATTAGCACCTAATGAATAAGGAAGGCATTGTCATCCTGGACCTAGAACTCAGGAGACACATTCAGAACAGTAAACAGTGAAGTTAAGACCAGTTAACTGGAAAAGAACTTCACATTTTACACTCTCACATCATACCACGACAAAAAAATCTTATCTGACCCTTACAGTATACCAGCGCCTTCAAAAAATTGACATTTGTTTCAATTGCTGAATTTATAAACACATCCATATTCCTATCTTAAGCCACAGTTGGAGCTGAGGGTAAAGATGAACAAGGCATAACTTGCATGCTGTGAGTTCAGAGTCTTGTTGGAGAGAAAGGGATATTTATGGGAAAGCTCAGGAGCATCATGGAAAGCAGTAAGAGTTTGGTGTCATGCTGGCTTTGGGAAGCCAGGGCAGGGCAAATGTTTCATCCAGCTGGTCTTTTAAGTTGGTTATAAATACATCTTTCTTCCCTACTAGATTGTTAGTATCTTGAGGGCAGGAATGATAATGGGGACACTCTGACTTCCTCTTAGCATATGGCATAGAACTTTGTCCAATGTTGGTGCCAGTGGTGGTGGTTTTGCGGTATGACACAAGCTGCTGTTTTATCCTATGACATAGCTGCTCATATGCTCAAATAAAGAAGAACCCAAGATGCAATAGGTCTGGGCTGTTTTGAAAGTATTCACACCTAAAAGGACTGCTTGAAGTAGCTAAGTGGCTCAGCAGAAAGATGGGCCACCAGGTCGGGGGCTGAGATTTGGAAGTGAAAGGTGGTGTGAGGGACAGGGCAGGCTATTGATGCTGCAGGAGGAGAGCCCCAGGGTACTTATGATGGACTCAAAAAAGCTCCTTAAGGGGAAGTCATCCAGGGATGCCTGAGTGGCTCAGCGGTTGAGCATCTGCCTTTGGCTCAGGACATGATTCTGGGGTCTTGGGATCGAGTCCCACATCAGGTTCCCCATAGGGAGCCTGCTTCTCCCTCTGCCTATGTCTCTGCCTCTCTCTGTGTGTCTCTCATGAATAAATAAGTAAAATCTTTAATAAAAAAAAAGGGGTGGGGGGAGTCATCCATAGTATCCCACCCTACAGGGCGCAGTGAGCAAGTTACATCTAAGCCTCTAAGCCTGCCTCAACTCTGGGGACTCCGGGGAAGACTAGTGAGGGAGAGAAGAGGGGAAAGAAAGGAAGGAAAAGAAGGTAACCACATATCTCTTCCTCACTGCAGGTCTCCCAAGCATGAAAGAGAATCTGAGTTGGCATAGAAGGGAAATCTTCAATTGCATTAGTGGGTGGTGGTATATACTTCAATTAGATACATTTATTGTTGAAATAAGACTGTTTTCATCCCTGAAGATGATCAGAGAATATATCTCAAAATCTGAGACGACCTGGAAAAGTTAAAAGCCAGCATCTAGAAGCCCACTGTACAGATTTAAAGGGACATTTAAAAGAAGAAAGCTGCTGTTTATACACCCTGGGGTCCATTGTGATTGACAAAACTCGTTGACACAGAATTGATAAATACAGGTTGCACAAATGTGAACCTTGCTTTATTATTTAAGGATATAATGTGAGCACTTCCTCATACTCAGAAATTTTATAGCTATTTCATGGTTGTATAATGATCCATCCAGCGAATGTGCTTCCCCAGTGACTGGGTGTTTGGGTTGTTTCAAATAATTTATGCTCAGAGTTATTGTACACACAACCACCTAAGCCAGTTGGAACAAGTGAAGTTGAATCAAATTTTTCTCATAAAGTGTTGCCTTAAGTGCATATTATTGGTCACCTGGGGGAATGAACTCAAAAATTAGATTTTCAAGAATCTTGGGCTTCTTTCAAACAATGGGCTGATTGTTCCACTTGAATTAACTTCTTCAGAATGATTTTAGACAGGAAATGGGAGGAGACCCTGGCCTGTTCAGAGCAGGGCTCAGCTCTGCCATGAGCTACCATAGAAGATATCAGAGATGCTGTGGATTTAACAATGAAAGTAACCCCTGAATTAGTGTGATTCCAGGACAGATAGTGCACATGATATAAAAAGAAAAATCCCTTTCCTTGAAAAGTTATTAAATATATCTTATATCACTGAACCTTGGGACCTGCATTATCTCATTAGGGCCATAAAAGAACCTTAACTGGGGACCAAGACAAATGCATGATCCCCAGTCAGCAGATAAGGAAACTGAGGAAACAAATTCAATCTACTGTTGGAGAGCGGTGCCTGAGAACCAGAACTGAGGCCTTTTGTCTCTCTTAATATATATATATATATATTATATATATATTATATTCATATAATATATCATATATTATAATATATTATCATATAATTATATATGATTATATATATGATTATATATATAATCATATATATTCATGATTCAGGTATATACACACATATTTGACACTATTTAGTCATATAGTGTTTGTGTATATAGATATAAAATCTTGACACTGTTTGCAATAATCTGGGACTGGAACGGTTTGCTTAGATAATGAAGGCCCCGGGATCTGTTATGGTCTGATTTTCACTGGTGCAGGACGTGTTCTACGATTCTTCAAATTCTTGAATTTCAAGCCAGAGCTGTGCATTTAGCAATTAGGAAAACTCAGTGAAGTATGGCCTTGCAGAGGAAGAGAGCTCTATTCAAAGTGCTTTTTAGAATATACAGCATTTCCTTCCCTCGATGAAATAGTGATCTAAGCGTTCCATTATTCAAACATGGGGTGAATAATAATAAGGCACTGGCCAGGACTATTAAAATGGGGAAAGTACTTAGAGGGATTTATAAGTTTTTGTATTGAAACTTGTTCAACCTCTTCTCTTCACGAAAACATTCCCAAGGCTTGATTTGACTCCGTTGCTGCGTGCTATTTTATTTTCTGTGCAGGTCAGAGTTTGCTAAGAAATCCTAGCTGTCTGCAACGTCAGAGGCAGTGGTTATAGAACCATCACAAGTAAAGACAGGGAAATGCTGCAGAGCTATTGCTTTTGTCCTGTGAGGATGAATGCTGGATTCCACCCTTTAATATGTTCCTCATGTAGTGTAGCTGAGTCTGATTTCAGTGGTGGGTGTAACCAAGACCTTTGCCCTCAAATTCATTGCGAGGGGCTGTAGACAACAAAGGCCACTCGAGGACTGACAAGGAGTCCTCTTGGAACGAGTGTAATCCAAAACCCATCACAGAGTTTTATTAGAACCAGGGAAGGCGACAGAACCATTGGTCACGACTCCAGAGAAGCTAGAGAAATCCCACATGCTTTGGGGACGGCTACAAAGTGGTTGCTGGTGCCAAAGGCTCATATCAACTCTTTTTCCCCCCCTCTTTGACTGAGGGCTGAAGAAAGTTCTAATAGTTGCGTAGCCAGAGATGGTGAAGAAGGCTATCTGGAGAGTGCAGCACTCAGGCTGAAATGTAAAGAATGGTCAGGAATTAATTAGGTAAATTAGGGGCAGGGAGAAAGCTCATGCTAAGCAGAAGTAGCCAACATGTGAAAACCTCAAAAATGGAACAACCTGTGGCCATGGAAGCCCAGCGACCAAAGCGCAGCATGGCTGACCTCCAGAGATCAAGTCATGAGGTGAGTATGAGGAGAGGCTGAAGTGAATCATCAGGAAATTGGTCCTTCCAAAGGGTGAAAAGTCTTAATGCATTTTAAATATTGGAGTGACCAGATCAGATTTGAAAAATTTTTAAAGATTTTATTTATTCATGAGAGAGGCAGAGACAGGCAGAGGGAGAAGCAGGCTTCTTGTGGAGAGCCTGATGTGGGACTCGATCCCAGGACCCTGGGATCACAATCTGAACTGAAAGCAGATGCTCAACCACTGAGCCACCCCAGGATCCCTCAGATTTGAATTTTTAAAAATAATGTTTTCATTTCCCAGTAGAGAATGAATTTAAGGAACACAAGTATTGATTGGAAAAGAAAAGATACCACTGTAATAGAGCCATGAATGCTGGTGACTTTAAAATGGAGAGGGCACAACAAAAGAGGATGGAGAGAAGTAGCTGCATTTGAGAAATATTTAAGGAGTATGATCAACCAGTTTTGGGTGATTTGTTCCATGTGGGATGATGAAGAAAAACAACTGATTTAAGATTAAGTTGCAAGTTTCTGATTTTAATAGCTCTTGGATGGTGGGGAAATGTCCAGTTATTCCTATGGAAAACTAAAGGGAAGGAACAAATTCCGAGTAGGATGGTCATAATAACTGTGCCACAGCATTTACTGAACATTTACTATGGACCATTGACCGTTCTAAGTGTTTTATACACATCTACCCACTTAATATTCAAACAACTGTGAAGTATATACAGCTATGAATACTTAAGTCATTCACCCAATGGTCCTGTCGCTGGTCCCTGGCATTTCAACACAGATGGTCTGATCCCTGCAGCCCTACATTGACTTACTACCCTACTCGAGGGTCCATTGTAGAAAGACTGAATAGAAAGTTAAATGTATAGTTCTGGAGCTCAGAAGCGAAGTCTGAGCAATACATATAAATGAAGGAGTCATTGTGTTAGGCATGATAGGCTATAAAAGCTCAATGGTTTAACTCAATAAATGTTTATTTCTTGCTCACACAAGACCCTATGTGGATGTTCCAGTCTGGTAGCTCTCACAGGCAGCTCCCCTCCAAACACTGACTCAGAGATCTAGGCTTCTTCCAACTCCACCTCTCCCCGGAGCCTTCTTGGAGTCCTTGTCTGGCCTCCTTCCTAGCTGATGAACAAAGCGAAAGAGAATGAGGGGTTTCTCAGGATGATGTTAGGGGCCAGGAATAGAAGTGGTGTACATCATTTCTACCCACGTTATAGTGGCCAGAACAATTCATATAGATCCAACTGGCCCCTTGCATTTAGCTATGTGCTCAGAGGGAAAACGAAGAGACATTTTCACAAACCTATAGATGGTGATGGAAGCCATAGGAGTGAACAGGCTCACCTGGTGAGTGACTAAAGAATTAGAAAGATGACCTTTGTCATATACCTGACAAGCTCTCTCTGATAATGGTGATTAATAATAGCCAAGCTTTTAGAGCACCTACTGTCTTCCAGGCGCATTTACATATATTAACTCATGCACTCCTTACAAAAGCCCTTTGTGTAACGCTATTATACAGTTTTATATATATATATATATAAAGAAACAAAAGCTACAGAGATAGTAAATAACTCTTCCAAGGTCACGGAGCTCATAAGTAACAGAACGGGAATTTGAATGCAGGCAATCTTGTTCCAGAGTCTATGAGTTTAACCTATGTCATATGCTACATAATTACTAACTTCAAATACTTGAAATATGTCACATTAATATGTAAGTGTCTTTGCTATGGGTCCCCAAGAGATAGGACTATAACTAACAAATGGAATTTAAATGATGGTAAATTTCAGCCCAGAAGAAGCTAGCTCTTCCTAACAGAGCTGTCTGAAAGGAAGCAAAGTGTATCCCTAGATGGTGAGATCAGTGGAGGCACTCAAGCGTAAGAACAAACCCTTGGCAAGGAAATCACAGAGAGGATTCAAGCATCAAATGAGTGCTTGGGGGAGATAACATTTATGTTCTCCTGCAACCTATGAGAGTTATGAGAATTTTTAAGGATATATTTGCCAAGTTCTCCTTGTGAATGTATACCCCCCCGCACCAGTGCAAGTTCTGAATTAAAGTTCGTTTCGGTGCTTCTATCTTCTTTGGGCTGATGTCTGTAAGGAAGAGAAATGAAAGAAAAAAAACTAAAGAGGAATTAGCCTCTGCCATTGAAATTCTTACAATTGACAGAGAAGACATGTACTTGTGTATCATTCTTGTGAATTACCAGAGAGCATCCTATTTAGCATCTGTTCTGGAAGGGACTGAGAGGCGAGTTAGAGGCGGCAGAGGAGCACTAGGTTGGCTCAAGTTGTTGTCTCTCTGCTCCAGAGTCCTCTGTTTTCCACTATCAAGTGAGTTCTACAACTTTAGCATGCATCCAAATCACCTGGAGAGCTTATTTTTATTTTATTTTTTTCCTGGAGAGCTTATAAAACCAGCCTCCGCTTCCTGATCTAGTAGGTTTGGGCTGGGATCCACAA
The DNA here is from genome assembly GCF_053574225.1 of Canis aureus. Lineage (NCBI taxonomy): Eukaryota > Metazoa > Chordata > Mammalia > Carnivora > Canidae > Canis > Canis aureus. Next base: position 29,564,781 of record NC_135624.1, on the reverse strand, counting down.
ATGTGCATTTCTAACAAGTTCCCAGGTGATGCTGATGCTGGCCAAGGTGATCACACTTTGGGAATCGCTGCTGTAACATGAGATTTATTGATCAATACCATAATCCTCTGCTTATGTGTCTAGTCCTCCTTCAGACCATGAACTCCTGCAACAAGGACTGTCTTGTTTGCCTTGTATTCCCAAGGTCCCACCCACTGTTTGTCCCTTCGTAAATTTGTGTTGAGTAAATAATACAAAAGAAATGTGTGGTTTCCTAGAAATACGAAGAGGGAAAGAAACTATGGGAATCAGTTGGGGGAAGAATCCTCTTTTCTCTCCTCCCACAGATTTGGAAGCAGGATTCAGGGAAGGAGGTGTCTGAGCTGAAAAGCAACCTACTCTATACACAAACACCTCTTTTCAGAATTATGCACATTAGACTCCAAATGAGTGTCAAAGCTTTTCTTCTCATCTCTCTTCCCCATCATCTTCCTTCCTTTGCTGTCACAGACCCTTCATGGAAGGAAAACAGCCTTTCTTGTACATTGAATATAATTTCCCTCCTCCCGAAGTCGAAGTCCGTTGGCTTTGGCTGAACTTTGCTATCCTCACTGAAGAGGGAACCCTTTCCCACTGTTCTCTGAGAGAGCAGCTCCTTTGAAGTCACAGCTGGCTTGACTAAACTCATTTCCTCTATCCACAGTGTGCGTCTGATGCAATGTTGGCTGACGCTCCCTCTTGCCGGCTCCCGCTATTGAACCAGACCCAAGTGCAATGTTTAATGTGAGTGTTTGGCTTGGCTTAAATTTGGCCAAATCATCTGTACTTTGTTTCATTTGAAAACCCTCTCTCTCTTTCTCTCCCTTTCCCTCCCCCTCCCTTGCTCCCTCTCTCTCCCAACTAGTTCATTCCAGATGTTTTTGATTTGTCCTCCTGCGGTCTACTCCACCCAGTTCCTAAATCAGTAAATTATTTTCATGCTTCTACCAAAACTGAAGGAAAGAAAGTACTCAATTAGAGAGAGAAACTGATTATAGGTTTCTTAGAGCTTGCACTTAGTGAGGCTGGTCTCCTCAGGAAATACCTTTGAAAGGTAGGAGAAAACGTCTAATGGTAGAGAATGCAGTTGACCCTTGAACAACATGGGTTTGAACTGCATGTATCCACTTACGTATACGTATGGACTTTTTTTGTTTTGTTTTGTTGGTTTTTTTTTTTTTAGTAAATACAGTACTGTGTGTTTTATGATTTTCTTAAAATTCTTTTCTCTAGTTTACTGTAAAAATACAGTATATGATACATAGTAATATACAAATATCTGTTAACCGTTCATGTTATCAGCAAGGCTTCCAGTCAACAGTGGGTGATCAGTAGTTAAGTGTTTTGGGGGTGGTGGTCAGAAGTTACATGTGAATTTTGACTGCAAGGGGGTGGGGGCAGTCAGCAGCTCTAACCCCCACACTGTTCAAGGGTCAACTGCACTTGCATTTGTCTTTCAACCTCTTAGCATTTGGAATGAGAGAGTAGACATAATGTTGATGTACCAATATTACGAGTACCCAAGTTCAACTCCCTCCTTTGAGACCCGATATCCTTGCTATTATTTGTTTGAAGTTGCTCTGTTACTCAAGTACAAATAGATTCCCATTCTATGAACTCCCAAGTGAGCGATAAAATGTAACATAAAATATTTATGGGCATTCCCCTCTCCCATCACCTCTGACTCTTCTCAGCATGTTGATTATGGTGATGAAGGTCAGAGTAGACTGGGTGCAAGAAGGAAGAAATGTTTGCTTTATTATTATTACAAAGAGTAAAGACCTTCACAGGGGAAACCATCGATCTGACAGACTAGCAAGAGAATTTAGAGAGTAAAGTCAGTAAGCTCTCTGAGTTAGGGAAGAGAGTTTTGGATGTTTTTGAGAGTAGAGGTGAGAGATTGAGGGCAGTTGATTATATGAGCTTAGAAGAGAAATGGGGAAAGAGAGTCTAAGAAATTTTACATGGTGTTATTGAACATAATTTCTCTTTGGTGCCTTTTGAAGTGACTTTAGTCAATACTTAGAGTTCTAAGACTTTCTGTGTGATTGAGGTGGGTTTTCTTTTCAATTTGACATGAAGACGAGACTTAACCATTCAGGTTATGCCAATAAAAACTTTGTGCTACTTATTTTGTTATTTCATGCTGCCATTTGTCTGCATGATTACCTGATGCCATGACAGCAGAAGGAAAATGCCTGTGGGAGCCACACAGATGCTCTTTGTTTGCTGGGAGGAGGCAGGTTCTTCTAGTTACTCACATAGTAATATATTTAATTAGGTTAGTGACTTAAATTCTCTGAATTATTTCCAAAAATGAGTGTGTCACTATCCAGCTTGCATGATAAGAATTACATGAAATCATTTGAAATGCCTAGCATGAGGTCATATTTGTTTGTAAGTGGTATGTGGAACACCAGGACTCATGAAATATAATCACAGCACAGCTTCATTTTTGCCTTCAACTGTTAATTATTTAGATATTAAGGGCAGTTACCCCACCGAAAATTGTGGCACATTGCATCATTTTCTGGATATTCCTGGAAATAGAAAATAACCAATTATTTTATATATTAAAATCAGATGAGTCAGAAATGTCCAATGAATAACAGACATGGTAATCTACAAAATAATACTTTAGTCTTCATTTAAAGGTAAGACCATTCTCCCAACCCACTATACTACATTGGGGCAGCCCAAATAGGCCAGTCTATGATTTGGAGAATGAGGTATGATTAACCCTCCCTCCTCTTTTCCTTCCTTTTCCTTCCTTTTCCTTCCTTTTCCTTCCTTTTCCTTCCTTCCTTCCTTCCTTCCTTCCTTCCTTCCTTCCTTCCTTCCTTCCTTCCTTCCTTCCTTCCCCTATAAAGTTGAAGTTGATAACCTATCCTCTGTTGAATGCAGGGGGAGAAATGGGAATAGAGGGAGAAAATTCTTAGTTGATCAGTTGTTAAGTTTGGCTTCCAGGATGGGTTCTGACCGATGGGTTTGGCTAACCTTTCGTGGGCATCACTGTGGATTCTTTGACAGCTCTCCTACTGGGTTTCTCTAAGTGGGACTCCATAGATCTGTAAAGTGCCTTTACTTTTGGTTAGTGTGGTCTTTAACCATACTCAATGCATATTTTTGGCAGACTACCCCACATATATTCTATGGATCCCTTTGTCCTCTGGAAGAAAACTACTTTGATAGGATTCTTATTTAAATGGCTTATCTTTCCAGTGAGGTTTCATATCAGAAAGCTGCTAATCCACACAGAGGGGAGTGTGATGACTTCCCAAGCCCCCACCCCACCATCTGCCTTATAACTGTGGGCCATTCCCACCTTGGAATTTCTCATCTATTTTATCTCACCTCCTCAGTTGAGACTTCTAAGTTTACATCCTGTTACACACTCAGGTGTCACCATTTTCCTGTTTTACTGCCACCAGATGAAGCGCAAGTTCTGTGAAAACACTAGTGTTAATATCTTCTGTAAAGTGCATGATATACTTATGTGGCAGTGCTCACAGAGTAGATCTACAAGAAAGAAGTTTTAACAAAATTGAATTCCTTAGGTTTGTCCTAACATAGACAAAGAGATGTAGTAGGGTTGAGTATTCTATAAATATTTGCTGAATTAAAGAAAACGAGTTATCATGAGCTCTTAGCTACTAATTGGCTGTGTTAAATCGGGTGAAATATCACCTCAAAAGATTATTTCTTGTTTATCAACGGGAGATTGTGCTCATAGCACCTGTGAGCTCTTTCAGTTTTCAAAGCCCAACAATTTTGTAATTCCACACGTGGATTTTCCTTGTTATAATAGTTTCACATGTGTACCTTCTCTGATCAAGTAGATGGCAGGAGAATGTGGGTAGAGACTGTGTTGCCTCTGTGTATATGTAGATGTTAGAGTTAACAAAATTGATTTTACACTCAACTCCCATAAACAACCCAAGTGTTCTGGGTAAGAGAGGATCAAGGGCAATGCCAAGGATGCTACTGTTGGGTAAGCTTTTTGGTCTTTGGAGTTTTCGGTGATTAGGAATCTATTGAAGGACGTAATGTCCCTATAGTAGGGTTTTTTGTTTGTTTTTTGGAGTCTACTGTTTGGTTTCTTTTCTGGAGATTATAGCCTTTGTGAAATTTGTGCCAATATATACACAGGTAGGATCCATGGAGTTTGGTAATTGACAAGTCCTCTCCCAGAAATGCTAGTCCTGAAAGCTCAGATGAGGGGGAGTGATCATTCTGTTGGGCTCAGGGAAGCTTTCACAGGAGAGACAAACTTAGGTGAGTCTTAAGAAATGATTGAGCATTGGCAAAACAAAAAAAGGAGGAGGAAGAAAGATTACCTTAGGTAGAAGAAGAAGGAAGTGTAAGTCCTCTCCTCTGTCCTGTGATATCTGCAGTAACTAAAAAAAAGATGAGGACTCAGAGATCCAAATATCAGCTTAGCATTACACAATGGCAGTCAAAATGCACTTACCTTAGGATACAGCAATTCTCTGAGACACATACCCTGGAGGAGCTCTCACGTATGTGTACATGGAAGCATGTCACAATATTCATCATAGCATGCCTCCAGTAGTGATGTATGGGAAACTACCTGAATATCTATCACCCTGTATATGCAGGATATTAATCCACGGGGATCCTGTAATCAATTAAGATGAATGTACTAGCAATACATCTATCAACACGAATGAACTCTACAACATAATATTGAGTAAAATATGTTACTTGAGTAAAAAAGAAACTATTTATATGGATATGTTAATATGATACTTTTCATATATAAATATAAACAAGCAAAACGAAGTTTGATATTATTAAGGAATGCGTGAGTATAAATGATTTGAAAACATTCAGGGGGAACGATAAACACAAAGTTCAGGGGTGGTTCTCCCTGTGATAGGAAGTGTGTGGAAGAAGAATGGGCATGAGGAAGGGTATACAAAGAAATACAGGGGGGCACCTGGGTAGCTCAGTGGTTGAGCATTTATCTTTGGCTCAGGTTGTGATCCTAGGGTCCTGGGATCCAGTCCCACATTAGGCTCCCTGCAGGGAGCCTACTTCTCCCTCTGCTTATGTCTCTGCCTCTCTCTCTGTGTCTTTCATGAATAAATAAATATAATCTTTTAAAAAAATACAATTAGTGTAGGGATACTGGTTTAGCTCTCAAGTCAAGTTGTTGAAGTATTTTTTTCTTTGCAGTGACCTCTAGCATTAACTGAACCTCTTGGATGTCTGAAGTACATGTCTCATAAATATACAAGCACATGATCTTTTAAAAATAAGTTTTATTCCTGGCAAACTACAGTGAGCTATGTGGCTTAAACCCGATCCCAGAATGGACTCCCCGTCTTCCACCTGAACTGACTTTGACCAGCAAGCACAGAGCAGAGAACCCACGCCCCAGTGACCTTGTCACAGGAACAGAGAAGGCCAACTGAGCTACTTGCTCGCCTGCACAGAAGTATGAGTGAGGGGCAGAGAGGAAGTCACAAACTTCCTCAATGTTTCTAAGAGGGGGAGAAACTCCTATTGTGTGGCTTTCCCATTTTAATAATCAAAATCCTCAGTTTCTACCTCTGTCGCTTAGAGTTTTGTTAATATCAAAATGCACCCAAATTATCCATAGCTACTCTACTCTTATAAACTATGACTTTGGTTAATGTAATTAGACTCTAAAAGATTCCATGATTCTTACTTGGAAAGAGAAAGGTGGCAAATACACGTTGAGCGACTACCACATGCAGCCTTTTGCCATCTCAGGAACTTAGGATCTTAGGCATCTCCACGCTGCCTTCCTGAAGGAGCGTCCACAATTGCAAACAGACTGTGTGCCAGTAGAATCTGATTAGACTGCCCCAGGTCTGTCTGGGTTACTAGTGCACCAAAGCTACTTGTGAAAGACCTAAGGGAAGCCAAGAGAAAGCTGGCAATTTTAAATTCTTTAAGCATTGCTTCCGTAGAAGACTTTCAATGCACAAAATATTTCCTCCAAATTCTGATACATGAAGATCCCATTGGAAGGCTATAAAATTGAAAAAATGACCAGGGTGGTTGCTGAGTGGAGCCTGATGCGGCAAGAGGTGTTTGGAGCTAGAAGTTGGTTTCCAGACTGTGGCTCTTTTAGGTTCCAAAGTCAAGAGCACTGAGCCAGTCAGTAATTAGGAACAAGCTGTTAGTTGAAACTAGAGGTGAACTGCCATAGCTCTCAGGGTACACCTTGACCCAGGCACCCAAAGAGCAGTAAGTAGGGTGGAAGTTGGGGATCATGACCATTTCCCCACCTCCAAAATTCTCAGAAGGAGAAACCAATCAGAACAAAACAAGATACACGATAAAACAGTTGTGTGAAATACAGGGCACTAGTTTTAGTTTCATTTGATTTGTGGCAGGGTAAATTCACAACTTTATCAAGATAGACTAAATAAAAAAAGATACTATGCACTTTATTGGGGGAAAACGTACCATGACTAATCTAGGTAATCCTTAGGTCCTTTCCAAGTATTTCAGTCTAGAAGCCACACTAAGAAAGCCAGCCAGTAATATTAGAAATGGCATGTCATAAACTGAGAGTTAGACAATAAAGGCTCCAATTGGGGTCCCCAACCAAAGAGCTCTTTGGCTTTGGGGGAAAGTTGCTTAATGTCCGTCTGTAAGCCTTACTTTATAATGCTACTGATTTTAAAGGCATTAAATGAGACAATACATGTATACATGAAAAGATAGAATGGGTCATCCCCAAAAGGGCTTCATCTTTGCCCCATAAGGGATCCTTCTACATTTCAAAGCTGAGTTAAATTTCCCTAGTCACCCACCACTGTCTGAGGATTCCTGTCCCATCTTCCAGAAAGGCCTTTCTGCTGGTGTTTCTGTATTTCTGTTTCCAGTCTTGACTAGATGCCAGAGGGAAAATCATTGCAAGATTTCAGAAATGCTTATTCATTTTTACTTTTCTACTAGTGGTGGGTGGACTTGGGTTATTCCTCTGAACACATCTGCCCCACATTTGCATGTGTAATGAAAATGATTTTTTGTTAAAATGTTTTTGTTAAGCTATGCTCAGATTTTTATTTCAAAATATTTTGTTGTGGTCAGGATACATGCTTTCTAGAAGGAACTCCTTAATGAAAAAAAAAATGCGGATAACCCAAAGTGGGTGGCTGCTAAGGCAAAGAGCACTAAACTAGCAATACCACTGTATACATAATTCTGGCAATTGCCAGCTGTTGGTAGGAAAATGTCAATGATTTAAACAAAATGTTTACTGAGGTGTAGATACATACACAAATCTTTTTTGAAGACTTTATTTATTTGAGAGAGAGGGAGAGAGAGCACAGCAGGCGGAGCAGCAGAGGGAGAGGGAGAGGCAGGCTCCCCACTGAGCAGGGAGTCCTATGCGGGGCTTGATCCCAGGAGCCTGAGTCATGACCTGAGCCAAAGGCAGACACTTCACTGACTGAGCCACCCAGGAGCCCCACATACATAAATCTTAAGTGTACAAATCAACAGATTTATATATATATAATATTTTTACACCCCAGAAGACCCTTCATTCCCCTCTCTAAGGTTATCCTTACCTTGTCTGCCTCTTACCCCCTAAAAAATCAGGTAGACAATATTCTGACTTCTATCATTACCGTTCAGTTTCTCTTGTTCTTGAATTTCATATACTGAATGATACAGTGTCCACTCTTTTGTGGTCAACTTCTTTCACTTCTTTACTGCTGTGTCTGTGAGATGCAACTGTGACATTGCTTGTAGCAAATGTTCTGTTTCGCTGTGCACAGGATTTCACTTTATGAATATTTTGCAATTTATGTATCTATTCCATAGGTAGACATTTGGGTTCTAGTCTTTAGCTATTATGAATAAAACCGCTATAAAATTCTTATCCTTGTCATGTGGTAGGCAAATGTATTCCTTTACCTCTGTCAAGGAATAAAATTACAGGGCCATAGGGTAGATATGTATTCAGCTTTAAAGAAGGTAGTTTTGGGGCACCTGGATGGCTCAGGGGTTGAGCATCTGCCTTTGGCTCAGGTCACGATCCCAGGGTCCTGGGATTGAGTCCCCGCATTGGGCTCCCTGCGAGGACCCTGTTTCTCCCTCTGCCCATATCTCTGCCTCTTTCTCTGTGTCTCTCATGCATAAGTAAATAAATAAATAAAATCTTAAAAAAAAAAAGTAGTTTCAAAAGTATTCCACAGTAGTAATTTTCATGTAAAAGAAGGAAATAGACTTTTCCTCCATGGGGAGGGAGAGAGGAAGAGGGAGAAGTTGGACCACACCTTTATAGGATACATATGTAAGATGGGAGGCTGTGTCTTCAGATTTTCTTTTCTTCTGAGTGAGATGAGAAAGGTGGGGAGATTTTTGTTCTTAGGGAAAAGCATCCAAGGGAGGGTAGTGACTCTCCCTGCCATTTTTAAGAACAATCATGGTGCTAAACCGAAAATAACCCTGACTGTTTCAATACTGCATCAAACAACAAAAAACATCTTAGATCTAAGGTGGAAAAGAAGGAAGAGAAAAGGATTAGAAATCTGTAATGTTTCTAACATTACAGATGAGTGAATAAACCATATAATTATACCTTGTGTCACTTTCTCTAAGAGCTTAGAATGTACCATCTTAAATATAGTGTCCAGTAATGACTGTTTAAGTACTTTAGAAGAAAAACTGTGAAGGATTCAACTTCCCAAACCGTGTCTCACAAAAGTGATAACAAACATTACAATTGGCTGTCTCGAGTTTTTTTGTTGCCTTATAGAAGGAAAAGCAGCTTCCGTTAGGCTCTCACTAGGAGCCAGGTTATCTATTACCATGATGCTACAAATCACAATCTTGTTAATTATTCACATATGTTCTTGTTCAAGGCTTGATGGCATTTGTGTCATGAATATTTACAAGTGGCAGTCCATCTCAGTCATTCCAAATTTCTCTTAGGATCAGCAATATGAGTACATTGTCAGCTGCAAGCTGTAGAAGACATCTATTATATGGGGGCTTGGGGGGTATTTTTAAATTATTTGGTTCTATGCCCAAATTAAGTGGGGAATCTGGCAACAACCTGGCTTATAATCAATCCAGGCATATAAAGCAGATAATTCAGGTCTCTACAGGAAAAGCAACATAAAACATTTTGTAATGGGAACTCAAGCATATCACTCTTCTGCTGCTCAGCCTCTTCATCTGGCAAAAGTGGAGGTTACAGGAGAGAATCTCTGAAGGCCTCTGCTAGCTCTAATGTTCGATGACTTTATAATTGTCATCTGGTGATGTGATTATTTTACCAGGGGAATCTCAAGGACTCGAATCATCAATATCAACCCAAGGAGGCGAATCAGTTCAACTAAACCAATATTGAATGACCACTCTTGGGCTGACACTCTTCAAAATGAGTCAATAGAAGTTGGATAAGTGGATGAATGCATAGCAAGATAGATAAATGTACAGAGAGAGGAGGCACTTACTACAGAACCAGGCAGACAAATTTTTCTGCAAAAAGTAGCAATCAGTATATATAGTTGAATGAGGTCGTTGTAATGAAAATGGGAAGTAAAATCAGGCACCGGCAAAAGTCTGAGTAACTTTCCTAAAGATCAGATGCCATTTGATTACAATAGTCAGTGTGGTGCAGTGGGAAAGAGCATCGGGCCAACAGATCTGAGGCTACATCCTGACCCGACATGTACCAGCTTTGTGACACTGAGAAAATTACACATTCTTTGCATCTGACTCTATCAAGGACTTAGTTGAACTTTGGAGATTAACCCTCAAGAACATTTATTTTGTGCCGATCTAAGAATTACTGAGACTGTGAAGATAAAGTTACTTTGCAAATGTAAAACCATTCAAGTGTTCATTTTTATTATTACCAATAAGCAACACGGTGTAAGAACACGGGGGAACTAGTGCTTCATTAGAACTGGAAGACATCAGAAGTGCCACTGGGTACATTTTCAGCCCATTCCATGTTCTGGAGTGAGTCAGGCAACATATTAGGAGATCAGCCTAAACTGAGCATTTATCCAATGCTGGAACCTTGCTACGTTTTAACGATGCACAGATAACAGTATGTGGTTCCTGACCTTGAGAAACTCACAATTCTATGGGATTTCTAAACATTTACTGAAAATATTCTCTGGGCAAGGCACTCTTAGTAGCCAACAATCGTTGTGGTGAAAATGGAAGGCACCACTCTTGTCTCAAAGAGCTTATATCCAGGCAGGAAAGGGAGACCTTCAGGCAAGCAGTTTGAACATAGCGTCAGAAGCGTGTGGTGAGAGACTTGTGACTGCTGTTGAACTCAGAGGAGGGAAGCTTACCTCCTACTAATGGGGAGGGAAGGGGAGAATATTCAGGTGGCATGTGAACCAGTACTTCTCAGAAGCCAAAATGCATAAGAACCACCTGTGGATCTTGTTAAGATGCAAGTTCTGGACCAATAGGACCAGAGTGAGGCCTGGGACTCTGCATTTATTAACAAGCTGCCAGCTGGTGCTGATGCTTCAGGTCAATGTCCCTCACTTTGAGTGGCATACAGTTTAGCAGTGTTGAATATACAAAATACAAATAAGTGGCCTGAATTTAAAAATAGATCATTTAACTTCTGTGATATGATTTCATATGGCTGATCTTTGTTTCATAGGGAAAAAAAACAACACCACCAACAAAATAGACCAACCTTCTTCTTTTCCTTTAAGTGACTCTCAAAGACTCAAGAGGCACACACACTCCCTGGGGAGATACTATCTAAGTCATTAAAAACTTAAAAAAAAAAAAAAAGAATTAAGCTGACCCTTTGGTGCTTCCTTTTTCTGAGAATCACCACCACAGTGATGCCCTTTAAATAACAGATTGTTGGCAGGGTGGCTTATCTTACAGACATATTAAAGCCATTTCTAGCCTCTTTAACCTTGGGCAGATTTAGAGTTTCTGACAATCCCCATGAATTCTCTTGATGGTCTTTTCCCCTAATTCCTCTGACCTTAGCATCTCATTACGGAAATAATTTGAAAAGTTTGTCTTCCCTTCCTGCTCACAGTGTAGGTGTGGGTAGACAAGTTGGTCATTGAATGAGTTGGTTGAAGAATACATACCAATCCTACTTATTTTGAACCTAGCCAATGTCATAGGTGGACAAGATTCCAGGCAGACCTGGATACAGATGCTGGCCACCCCACACTTTCTGTGATTTTAACAAATTATTTCATTTCTCCGAGTCCTGATGGCCTGCCTTTAAATGGAGTCAGTAGTACGTGGCTCAGGGGTGGTTGTCAGGAATCAGTGAGATGATGGGGAAAGCATCATGCTCCATCAGTACTAGTAGTCTTTTCTTCCTGAATGTATTTGGAGAAAGAGAAATTCAGATTTAGTGTTCTCTTCCCACTACTTTTTAAGAAAGTCTTCACCTTTATCAAATAGAAGTTCTGGAAAATACCTGCCAATTCTCCTCTCCCTTGCCACCAAATATATGTGTGTAAAGGTCAAGGTCATATGAAAGGTCAACTAGAGTGCTCACAGTTCAAATGTTGTCAGGTAGGGTCTCTGTGTTTCTTAGGAATGAGGACTCAGGATGAAGTTCCATACTTTATTTGTAATGATATCTGTCCATAAAATTATATCAGTGTGTCCCAAGAATATATCCATGATTGGGAGATTTAAGATGACCAGTAAATACTTAAATTTTACAAATTATCTTTCCAACAATCAGAATCAGAATCAGATTTGTGCTATAATAAAATCACAGGATGTCACAGGAGCTAGTGGATTTTTTAACATTGAAGGATGAATAGATAATGAGTATTGTTAAATTCATTCATTCATCAAACACCTGTTGACTGCTTACGGGGTGCCAGACACTGCACTCAGCATTAGGAGAAAAGACTGGAACTACGCACATGGTCTCACATATGGCCAAGTAAGAAATGGAAGACTCATCTAGGCAATAACTGGAAGCTAAAATATTTTTTTATATTTAAATATTTACTAAGTAGGATGGGAGAAACTTACTTTCCATAGAAAAAAAACTTTTGTAACGTTTTATATTTAAAATAAGAGACTTGTTACATGTTCTGGATGTAAAATATTCTTCATTATGTAAAATTCTGGGATTATAATTTTCTGAGCCATCAGCCTTCTTCATGGTCATCCTACCTACTATAAGGATAAAGACACAGGCTTTAGTTAATAGAACTGAATTGTGTTCGGTGTGGGGATCATAAATGATTTTGTGGGCACCAGATAGTACCCATTTGTCTGGTTGCTGGGTCAGGGGTGAGGTGGGAGCTGCACACTGCAATTTACACATGCCTGCAACAAAAATGTTCAATAGAGACTGAGGCTGGTGAATAGTATTTTATACCCCCACTCAGATGTTTCATCTCCCTCTGAGGTAGTGGGGGCTAGTTTCTGTTTTGCTTGTTATGTAAGAATTGGATGAACAAGCATAACCCAGTGGGTGCCACATTTCTGCTTTGCTCCAGCTTTGTATTACAATTCCTTATGGATTACGGGTCCCTAGTAGCTGCCTGCCCAGCTGTCCCCTTATTCGGCTCTGCCTCTTATTCCCAAATGGTCTAATGGTCCACAAAAAGGGTCATGGGAACAAATAGTCATAACCTATTGTGATAGATGTTGTGTTAATTATTTCTGCTTGTCACCTAGTAGTAGTCAAGGAGAAACCAGGTGAGGCCAAACAGGAGGTCAGTTTGGTCACTCAGGCTCTATGGTACCTGGGCTAGATTTGAAGGGACTTCTAACAATAAATAGCAAATACTGCAGACATTTCAAGTATGAAGCAGGCTATTGATCTATATTATTGTTGACTTTCTTTTCAACCAGATCATCTTTGAGTATGATTTTATAGACTGTGCCTGTATAGTAGAAAAGCTACTGATAAAATTCTAAAAAGGAAGTCATTTACTGCTTTCCTCCAGAGAATTTATTGATTTTTTTTTAAAGGGGAGCCATATTTTGCCACTTGAAATGTAATAGCTATTTTCTCTAGGGTGTTGTTAAAGTTCAGAATAAGATTCACTTAGAATCTGTTGTCTAATAACATCTGTAGCTAGATTATGTAAGAATGCTTCCCCTAGCCTTACTCACCTACTTGACTTGTCCTGTGATGAGTACATAGAGCCAATATACCCAAAATACCTAGAAAGGAGAGTGTAGTCTTTGAAACAGAATGCCCTTATGGCAGCTCCCTGGATATTTCCTTTCAAGTCGGTCACAAGAACATTTACTGCGTGTTTGTAACGTGTCTTGCATTATGACCAGTGTAATAGAAAATTCTTTCTCATTCCAGCTTACTATACCTCTTCCAGTCCCCTCTCAGTGGATGGTACCCTTCACATACCATCACTGTTCCCTCTTTCTCACCTTCTGTGGTAAGGTAAGTGTTGCTGATGGCTGGCCCTACCTGTCCACACTTTTCTCGATTAACACTGAACTACCCTCAGGCCTCCTTCGTCTCTCATTTGGATGGCTAAAATGACTCCGTTTTTGTTTTTGTTTTTGTTTTTTTAATTATAAAGATTCAAATAGAAAATTATAGTGTAACAAATATCCATGAACTTCCCACCCTGTTAGTAACAAATCTTAACATTTTTATGCATGCTTCAGACTTCGATAAAACAAAATCTAAATTTAGTTGAAATTCCCATCCAGTATCTCTCTTCATTTCCTTCCCTCATTTTCCTCCTTCATCAGAAACAAAAAGCCATTGCAGTTGTTATTCATTCTTCCTACTGATGCTTTAGAATATATACATGCATGTATTTATAAACAGTATTTCATATTCCGTGTATTAAAAATATGCAGTTTCATTAACAAACTAAACTATATATACCATTTTACAATACCCCCTGCATTTTTCTTTTATATTTCTGCTGATGCATATAGATCTAATGTTCCTATTGTAATAGCTAGTGTAGTCATTTTAAAAAGCCACACTGTATGTTTCTCTAGTAAGGGACTTTTAGGATGTGTTCCTTTTATTTTTTTGCTGGTGCAACTGATGCTACAGTGAGCGGTTTTCTATTTCCTTGGTAGGTATCTGAGTATTTATCTAGATTGTCCCTCAGTGTGGAATATCTGAATTGTCAACATACACAGTTTCAACTTGACCAAATTGTTCTTTATATATCTATTATACTGTTTATCTGTATATCTACTGAGAGATTTAAAGAATTGTCTCTTAAGATTGTGAGGACTGGCAAATCTAAAATGCATAGAGCAATCTGGTAGGCTGGAGATTCAGTAGGTTGACATTGCAGTCTTGAGTTCAAAGTCTAAAAACACAGGTAGAAACTCTATGCTGTAGTCTGGAGAATTCCTTTTTCCTTGGGAAAACTCAGCCTTTGCTCTTAAACCTTCTGTTGATTGGATAATGCCCACCCACATTAGGGAGGGTTATCTGTCTTACTCAAAGTCTGCTGATTTAAACGTTAATCACATCTAGAAAATACCTTCACAGCAATATTTAGATTCAAGTTTAACCAAACACCTGGGCAATATAATCTAGCCAAGTGGAGACATAAAATTAACCCCCAGAGTATTCTTTGCTGTTTTCTGTTGATTTGTTTTGTCTTTCATTGAAAAAAAAATATACAACTGTTTATTTAAAAGGAAAACAGAGTTCCCCATAGAATGGAGTTCACAACAGAATTCTTTTTTGTTAAAGTCAAGGACCACATTTAAATATGACTTTCAGAAGGAAAACAACACTAGGGACTTTATAATCTCTTATTTATTAAACAAACAATTTATCCTAATTTATTGAAAAAAGTGAGTATGTTTGTTCTCTTCTAATGGGTTTGAGGCATTCTATAAATATTTTGAACACTAATCCTTTATTTGTTTTATAGATTTCAATTAATGTCTCTCAGTGTTTGGCTTGTGTTAACATTTGTTTATGGTGATTTCTCATTCAAAAATTTAAAATTTTGATATAATCAAATTCATTAATGTTTTAGAAGTTGTACTTTTTATGTTTTGTTCAGGATATCATTTCCTCTCCTAATTTCATATAGGAATTGTCCTATTTTTCTAATAGACTTTTTTTAAAAGAATATTTTTCACATTTAGGTCTTTAATTCCCTTAGAGTTTATTTTTGCATATGTGTAAAATCAAGATAAAATTATATGTAATATATGAATATATATTTTATATATAATCTGTTTTTTTTTTTTAAACTCTTCACTTTTTTTAGGATAGTTTTAGATTTGCAGAAATTAAGAATGCAGTTACAGAGAGTTCCCATATATCTTATACCCAGTTTCCTCTGTTAACATCTGAAATTAGTAAGGCACATTTGTTACAATTAATGGGTCAACATTGAAACATTATTATTTAATCAAAGTCCATACTTTATTCAGTTTTCCTTAGTTCTTACCAGTGTCCTTTGTTTACAAGTCATTTATAAAGTGGATGTTTTACAAGTATTTTCCATCAGTCTATGGCTTGTCTTTCCACATTTTCCCCTCTCTCACCCCTATCTTTATACATGCATGTCTGTCTGTCTAGCATGTGCCTTAGTTTGAGTGCTATAACAGAATACTGAAGACCAAGTGGATTAACCAACATTTTTCTGAAAGCCGGAAGTCCATGATAAGGGCATCAGCATGATTGGGTTCTTGGCAGAGGGCCCTCTTTCTGGTTTCGAAAGAGCCACTTTCTTCTTGTGTCCTCCATGGTAGAGGGAGAAGGAAAGGGGGACGGAAAGGGCAAGAAGGAGGAAACAAGCTTGTGTCCCTTCTTATAAGGGCTCTAATTCCATCATTAGGGCTCCTCCTTCCCAAAGGTGCCACCTCTACTACCATCACATTGAGGGTTAGGATTTCAACATATGACTTTCAAGGGGACACAGACATACAGTTCATGACAAATGGCTTTGCCTCACTAAATTCTTCCCTGACAGCATAGGATTTGTACTTAAATGTTGCTTTTCCATAAAGCCTTTCCAGGCCTCCCAAAGATCATAATAGTTGCCTTTCCTTCCTACTGTTGTGACTATTCCTACTGAAGCATCTCTCTTATCATGCATTAACTCCTTCCCCACGGGATCTTTAGGTCTTTGGACGTGGGGACTGTGTCTCATTCTCCTTGCAGCTCTGGTATTCAGTATCATGCTCATCAGATGTTGGTTGAATGAATTGTCATGTGCACGGTCTTGCCCTGAGAAGACAAACATAATTCATTTGAACCAAAGAACAAGTGAATTTGAGCTTCTTTGATACTGATTACATAGGAAAAGGCATTTAGAAGAGGCTGAAATGAAGTCTGAGGTTAGTGTCAGCTTGGATATGAGGAAAGTGAACTTAAATGAGGGATTTGGGGAAGCTTATATGTGCAAAATAACCAAGAATCCAGCTTAGGAAAGCAACTTGAATGAAGAGGAAGTGAGAAAGAGAGCAGCATTTTACAATAAGAAACACTTGGACCAATGACAGATTTGTTTTGGTGGAAAAGGAAAAAATAAAGGTAATAATAATGACGTTATTCTCTGGCATTTGCCAAAATACCCTCAAACCTAAACCTCTCACATTACCCATGGGAACATAAACTGCTACCCACTTTCCACAAAATACGTGGGTATTATTTCTCAAAAGCCTTCACATTCTAACACCATTTGACTATTTCTATTTCTAGTAATGTATCCCAAGGAGATAATCAGAAATGGGAATAAATATTTATGAGTAAATATGTGCATTATTTATGAGAGCAAGAAACCGGAAACCACCTAGAAATCCAGTACTATGAAAATCATTATGTAAATTATGATATATATTCATGTGAAGGAATAGGATGCAATCATTAACAATTATATTTATAATGCTTGTTAATGATAATGAAAATTCTTATGATATAGCATTAAGTAAGGAAGGTAGATTATAAAATTATATTATCTCAATTTTGTAGAGAAAGATGCTTAGTTCAACGCTGAAAGAAAACATGTCTAAAATATTAATGGTGGTTGCTTCTGGGTAGAGAGAAGAGGTGATTTTCTTCCCTGCTTCGCTGAATATGTCTGTAATTTCTGAATTTTTTTTTAACTTAAGTGTTAGTTTGGTAATCCAGAGAGGATTTTAAAATCATTTTTAATAGTGTATTTTTGGAAGGATAGTCAGTTTTACACTTGAATTCAAATGCTCCTCAATCCACAAAAATATCACATCCTCTAAATTAAAAAATAGTTCTTATACTTCCACTCATTTAATAATCCGTCCATCCAGCACTCTGCATTTTATACTCAAAGGAGGGGAACATAACATTAGGGCATATTCTCTGCTCTAAGAAAGTCTTCAGTTTATGGGACAGGTAAGCATACAATGAACAGAGTGGAAAAAAAAATAAGCATAACACCCAATGGATTTTTTTTTTTTTAATAAAGACAGTAGTGGGGAGGGGCAGAAGGAAGGGGAGAGAGAGAATCCCAAGCAGGTTCCACCCTCAGTGTGGAGGGAGCCCACACAGGATCAATCTCACAACCCTGGCTTTATAACCTGAGCTGGGATCATCCACGCACCCCTAATAGACATATTTACACAGTGGGCTTGGGACTCTAGAGAAAGGAGTGACAACTTCGCTTTCTGGGGGAGATAGCCCTTGAGTTGGCTGGTAAGCATTTTCAATAGGATTCACTAAAGAATAAGCTGTAGGAAGGTACGGATTTGTAACCCCAGGTAATGGGAGGTACAAAGTTACAGTGAGCTTCTGTGTCAATGGAAGATCATGCTGGGAAAAATCAGTTTGATCAGATTGAGGTGGGTGATTTATGGTGATCAGATTTATCAGTTGTAGGAATTTATAAGCCCCAGCCATAGCATGGGGCTTGGGCTTCCAAGTTGAGTGTTTTGGGTAAGCATTGAAGGATGGTCAGCAGGGAATTGACATGACTATCTTCTTACTATCTCATTTCTCCAAGGAAAATCCATAGTCCATCACACAACTTTTGACACTCTTGGTCACTCAATATACTTTGGTAGCAGAAACGGATTCTGACTTTGCTCATGGCCACAACTGAAGTGGGAAGACATCTGTTGTAGGTATTTTGGGATTGGAAACTGAAACACAGGCGATCCTTTAGGGCAGAGTTTCTCAACATTTTTTCATTATTGGCCCCCTAAGGAGTCTTTTTAGCACTTTTTACTTATAATCATCTCATAGAATTTTAAAACAATGAGTATATTGTATTTTGTCTATGAACTTTATGCTTATTTATGCTTTATATATAAAAAGGTAAGATTTTTTTTTTCATCTCTCAAAACCTTTTTTCTTTTTTTTATCCTCATAGTGGTGACATCCTTTTTGTTGAGAGCACATGAGTTAGAGGCTTTAAAAAACTTTTAACTATGGTAAAATACATATAACCTAACATTTACCATCTTAACTATATTTAAGTATATAGTTCAATAGGGCGAAGTACATTCCCACTATTGTGTATCCAATCCCCAGAATTTTATTCATCTCGTAAAACTGATGTTTTATGTTAAAACAACCCCCCAACCCCTGGAAACCACCATTCTACTTTCTCTTTCTATGAGTTTGAGTATGCTAGTACTTCATGTAAGTGGAATCCTACACTATTTGTCTTTTGTGATTGGCTTATTTCACTTATTAAAATATCCTTAAGTTTCATCCATGTTGTAGTTCCTTTTTAAGGCTAAATAATATTTTATTGTTTGTATATACCAATTTTTTTAATTCATTCATCTGTTGATGGACACTTGGGTTGCTTCTACCTTTTGGCTCTTGAACAATACTGTGATGAACGTAGGTGTGCAAATATCTCTTTGAGACCCTGCTTCCAATTATTCGGGCTATATATGTAGAAGTGGAATTGCTACATCTTATGATGATTGAAGGTTTAGTTTTTTTTGAGAACCCATACTGTTTTTAATACTGTTTTCCATTCCTATAGCAGTGTACAACGATATGCATTCTTGCCAATTTTTTCTGTTTTTTTTTTTGAGAGTAGCCATCTTACTGAGTGTGAAATGGTCCATTGTGGTTTTGATTTACATTTATTTAATAATTACTGTTTTATATACTTATTTGCCACTCATATATCTTCTTTGGAGAAATGTCTATTCAAGTCCTTTGCCAATTTTTTAATCACATTATTCATTTTGTTGTTGTTGAGTTGTAGGAATTCTTTATATATTCTAAATAGTAATCCCTTATCAGATACATAATTTGCAAATATTTTCTCCCATTCCTTAGGTTACTTTTTTTCTCTGTTGATTGTGTACTTTCATAAGGTTAGCATTTTAAAATTCAGTTGATGTTGAGATTCTCCATGGCCCTTGGCATTCTTTTCCTATATCTTCTTCCTCTGGTAACCAGGAGGTTGGAATCTGGATGATCTCCTAGGTCTGGGCATATATTGAGATCCAGCCTGATAACTGGGATTTGGCCCATGGTGTCATGAGAAAATTCAAGATATAGGATCTAATGGGTTTCTGTATCTTTCAGGGAAAGGTGAATAATGTTGTATCATCCAACTCAAACAGAGCATGAAGGGTGAATCACTATCAAAAAGAGAGAGTTTAAAAAATAGAAAGGCATGTGAAGATTATGAGCAGAAGCCTAGACTGAGAGCCGACATTCTCCTCTAAATATTACTTTTTCCGCGTCATTTGTTAACGTCACAAGCTGTTAACTATTAGTATGAGGGTGTTTTCACCTTGTCTATATAATCAAGTTGTTGACCAATCTAGCTCAGGTGTTTTCTAGATGGACACCCAGGCAACTGACTTGCAGTTTCCTTTCCATCTAGAGATTTGGGCAGGGCCAACATTTGGAGGTGTGGTCTCTGATAGAGACAGCTCTAGTCAAGTCCAGCCAGAAATTTAATACCTCTCAGGAAGTGAGGAGGTCTTGCCTTCACTATCAATTTATGTATCAACCCATCACCTTGCATAAAGATTAAACTTCTTGAAACAGGAGGGGGAAAACCTTCTATGATATTCCTATGGGAGAGAGGTAATGCATTTAAAAATCTTTCTGATGCCATGACCATAAGATTAATGCTGTAATCTAGTTTGTTATCTGTCTGCTAGGTCTCCTTGTGTCTAGCATAAGTCAATAGAACTTCACTTCTCTAATTGAAATCACTGTGCTGCTGGAGTCTGTTCGTGGAAATGAAAGGTGGCTGCCATAATCTGTGGGGAGCTGAATTAATCCTCTGGGAGGGAGGCCTATCTCATTACTCCACTCAGAAATCCTGAGCTTGCTTTCAGTTCTGCACTATACAGCTATAGGAAAGAGGCCAACGTGCTATTTGGCTAATTTTGTCTTAAATTGCTTTAAACTCCCCTAACATGTCATTGTGAGACCTTTGCATTAGAAAGTGCCATTTCTTATATTTTTCAGCTTCTTATAGGAAAGTGTTCCTAAGTTCAATGAAAAGGCCAATTTGCCAGTCACATAAGAAACTATTTCTGCCCTGTATTTATTATACTCTGATATAAAGTTATGCCTTTGATACTCAGAAGTAAGGCTGCTCGCAGATTATTGGGAGAAACATAGAGTTTAAATCCTCTCAGACATCACCTACTTTCACCCAATTATTACAGCAAGAACAATTTGGTGAGTACATATCATGGCTCAGATACTGTCCTAAGCATTTTGTAAGTATTTTCTCATTTTATACTCACAAAAATCTTTTGAAGTGGATGCTATTGGTATTCTTTCAATGTATATAGATAAATACCTATATTGTGGAACACTGAAAATTCAAGGATCTGCCCAATGTCACACAGGAAATAAGTTTCAGAGCAATAGATAGGCAGTCCAACTCCAGAATTGGGTTGTCATATAAAATACAGGGAATTCAGGGAGATTTGCATTTCAGATAAGCATTGAAAATAAATTTAGTATGCATATACCCCAAGTATTGCAGAGGACATGCAAAGACTAAAAACTCATTTGTTGTTGATCTGAAATTCGATACTGAGTATACCATATGGGTTGCTGTGTTTGTTTTGTTTTGTTTTGGCTAAAGCTGGCAGCCTGATTTAAGATCCCATGTTCTTAAGCACTCTGCTATACTGCTACTACCAGAAAAGTGAGGGCATTGGGCCCTGAAAAGAAAACTGAATTACTGAGAGAGCCCTTCTGCGGATTAGTGGCAGAGCTGCCCCTCCTATCTCCTCCCCACCTCTAGAGAGAGCTAGTCTTCCCTTCTCTTATCATTTCAGATCCCACCTTTATTTTTTTTTAATTTTAAAAAATTTTTTATTTATTTATGATAGTCACAGAGAGAGAGAGAGAGAGAGAGAGAGAGAGAGGCAGAGACACAGGCAGAGGGAGAAGCAGGCTCCATGCACCGGGAGCCTGACGTGGGATTCGATCCCGGGTCTCCAGGATCGCGCCCTGGGCCAAAGGCAGGCGCCAAACCGCTGCACCACCCAGAGATCCCAGATCCCACCTTTATGATGCTTAGTCATATGCTACTTTTACCATGCCACAAAACATACTACAGGACATTGGGGGTCTTTGGGAACAGGTATACGTTTGTACTTACCAATGCTGAATCTCAGTAGATGTTACTAACATATATTTGGAACGTAGCAGTCCTGACATTTGGTGGGAGGGATGAACATTCATAATTCAACAAGTGTAGTATTTACATATTCATGCAAATAGATACTTTTATTATTTTTCAAAGTCATTTGAAGTGTTAAATGTTTTTTTTTTTTGAAGTGTTAAATGTTTTGCTGAAATAGTTCATGCCAATGACATCACAACTGGCATAGAGTATCTGACCCAGAATGTTGCTTAATAAAGAGTGACTCCATCAAATTATTTTCCTGCTCTCATGTTTCACCTTATAGTGATTAAGACATCTGCATTCGGATCCCAGCTGGGCCATTAGAATTTCTGATACCTGGGAAGCTTCTCCCTGCATCTTAATTCTATCCTCTATTAAGTACAAAATGGAGCAGGGTGTTTCTCTCCTAATGTTTCTTTTGTCCTTGATATCCTGTGGTTCCAAGACTTAAGAAAGGTATTTCATTACTGGTTTTTGTACCTAGTGTTGTATCTAACATTCTAGGATCTGTCTTCATTTCATCCATGTAGGGGTCAATTCTTTAATTACATATGGATCCCTAAGGTGGCTGCTTACAAGCTTAGCCACTGAATCCTCTATATGGACATAAGAATGGTGTCTAATAATTCCATCCTCTCTCCTACAGAATTCAGCACAACTCTAGGCAATACAAGGTACATAAAATCTTTTCAATTAATTGATTGAGGACTTAATGGGCTGTGGGTGCCAGTCTGCTGAAGATCCTGTACATTCTGGCCCAAACCTATATTTGTTTCCATGCTCTTTTGTCACCAATCAACATACTGTTCACATAAGATGACTTTCTCTTACCCTCTAGGCAAAGAGATGAACACCCAGTCCTAACTTCTCTGCCTACTGTATTTCTCCGATCCAGTTCATGCTGCAAAAATGATCTTTCTAAACTCCATGTCTGAATATTGACAGTCCCTAATTAGTAACTTACATGGTTTCCCAACCACTGTGCAGGAGATACAGACCAAACAACATAGCGTAGTATATTTCACAGCATGGTCTCAACGTCAACATCTGCCCACTCCTTGCCCTCAGCTGGGTCCATTCTTTAGCAATGAGTTCTCAGCTGGGCTCTTCCACACATTGGTGGTTATCCCAAGGTATTCCCTGGCTTTGGCAAGCTCCCAACTTCCAGGCTTCTACTTCAAGGTCCAGATCGATTGTCACTTGTGTGACACCAGCCTTCATCACTCCTCCCACCCCACTCTACACCCAAAGAGAATTGGTCCTTTCTTTCTCTTCTAGTTTCATAGCATATAGAACCTAATTCTATTGTAAAAGTCATCTCACTGGACTGTAATTATATCAGGGACTGTCTCCCTCATGAGACTGTGTGCTTCCGGAGGGCAAAAGTTGTGTCTTAGTAATCTTTGTACTCCTAGGCCTAGAAGGCTTAGTGATTCCATTTTAGGTCATCAACTAGTGATTTCTAATTGAATGAAAGAATGGAGAGAACAAAAGTGAACTTATTGAGTGAAGTCTCATGGTGACAGTTTAAAGAATATAGGCAGGGGGCATGTGGGTGACTCAGTCATAATCTCGAGGTCCTGGGATCAAACCCTTTGTAGGCTCCCTGCTCAGTGGGGAGTCTGCTTCTTCCTCTCCCTCTACCCATCTCCCTCCCCCTGCTGGTGCACTTTTGTGATTTCTCTCAAATAAATAAATAAAATCTTTTAAAAATATATAGGCAGGCACAAAAAAATAGAAGGAAACAAAAACTATGCTTAACTCTGTGAGAAATGCATAAGAAAGTAGGAAACATTGGTTTCACATTGTCAATTTTCTAAATTCACAAAGGCTATGAAGGCAAAACAGAATTGTTAGCCACATACCTCCATGGATAAATCTGGGAACTAGCTAGAGCAGCCTTGTCCAATAGTTATCTAGTGAGAGCCATGTGAATAATTTTGAATTTTCTAGTAGCTACATTAAAATGATAAAAAGGAACAGATTAAATTAATTTTAATTGTATATTTTACTTAATGCAAATATATCCAAATCTTTATCATTTCAGCATGTAATCAATATAAAAATATTAATGAGATATTTTAATTCTTGGTTCTTCTAGTGAGTCTTCAAAATCTGGCATGTATTTTACACTTACAGGACATCTCAGTTTGGGCCAGCCACATTTCAAATGCATAACAGCCATACGTGGCTAGTGGCTATGCCAGTGGATAGCTCAGAGCTAGAGCATTTAGGTAGCTCTAAAAAGGTGAAGTAACATATCTTTTCTTTTTAATAAATTCTTATTTGCCTGATCATTTTCATTGTACTGGCAGGAGAAATGTCAGAGGGTTTAATTACTATTTTACAAAATTGCATCAAGTTGGCTTATATATATGCAGTCCAATGTCTTTGGAACTTATATTGCAGGAAGGGAAGAAAATGGAAAGAAGAAATTAAAATTTCTATTCACAGACACTTCTGGAAAATGTATATATTCAGACCCCCCCCCCCAAAAAAAAAGTTACCAAGAGCCTTACAAGTGTTCAGAAGCCCTCCCTATAAAGTTACCAAGAGCCTTAAGAATGTTCATACCTACTGTTTGACCTAAGAAATCTCACTTCCACGAATCAACCATCAGGAAACATTTGGAAATGTAGACCAAGATTTGGGCATCAAGATTTTCAGTGTCATTTTATTACACAAATTAATAACTGGAAGTCATTAGAGTCCAGCATTAGTGGGGCATAAATTTGGTATAGGCTTATAATGAAATATTGTGCTGTCACTAAAATTTATGCTCAGGAAGATTTTTGACGATGTGGGAAACCGTGATATAAAATTAAGCAAAAAGCATAGGGAACAATTGTATCTTCAGTATTAGGCAACTTATATGAAAGATACAATAAAAGACTAGAAAGAAATATGATAAAGTGATACAGTACCTCACAATGGAATGATAAATGACTCCTTTTTCTTTCTATTTTGATGACTTTCACGGTTTTTCTCACAAGGGGTATATACTGGTCCTAAGCAAGCAAACAAACATGGAAAATACTCTGCCTTGTTCACCTTTTCACAACTACTGTAGCCCTAGCGAGAAGTCCTTCACTTCACCCTCCCTTCCCTGCACACACATACAGTCTCCCTCTTGGGAGAAAAATGAAGAGACCAGTAGGTTGAGGCAGACAAGCCCCACATATGCTAGAGGACAGGACAGCTCACTGAAAGAGAAGACAGGAGACCAACACTTGGTCTTGGATTTCTGACTCTGACTGGGAAAATGCCATCACCCCTGGGGTCCTCATTCCTCATCTGTAAAAGGCAATAAAGATCCTTGGAATGAGTTCCCCTTAGCCTCTTCTGACTTTCCCTGATGAGTTCTCTGACAGAAAAAAAAAAATCCCTTCAGTTTGGCACTTTTTCTCCCCTGCCTATGACACATCTTTTCAGTTCTGGCTTTACTGACTCTAAGTGTCTCTTTTACAAATGGCACCCAGCTGTATGATTGATCCCCCCCCCCCTCATCCCCATGCCAACATCTTCCAGCACCAAATCTCCGGGATGCCCCCAAACACTAGACCCTTGGTTCAAGGAGCCTCTCTTGTTTAACACAGATTTGGAAGACCACTTGTTTCCTGTCTCCTAGGTCAATAGCAGGAAAGAATCGTAGATCCATTTTAGAAACTATGTCAAATAATGACATTACTTTGAAACTCGAACAGCCTTCTTTTGAAGATAGTAAGTTGGAAAGCAGAAAATCTCTGCCAATATCTCCTGTCTGTGGATCACTGGTACCAGTGCAGAGGTAATGGTACTGATGAACAGTGGCCTGTAGATACCCTAGTGATCTTTACAATATAGCCCCCCACCAAAAGATGTTACAAAAGCACTATCTGTAAAAATAGCTCCAGAATGGGACCTTGTCTAATTCTGCGTCATTCCAAAATGCTTCTGTCAAGAGACAGGTTTTGCCTCTACATTATGAGGCTTAATGTCTAGATCTTCTCTATGCAAATTAAATTCAAACTAATGGTTTGACCAACTATTTCCTGAGATCCTGAGAGCCTCATTATAGCTCTGTTACCTAACCCGGTCCCCAGTATGTCCTATGTTTATTACCAGTACTATTCTTAGCTTAATAAATGATTGAATTTCTGGTCTCTCCTAAAAATTGTGGGATATAAGATTGTCAGATCTCTACACTGCTATAGTATTATCATCTTCCTGAGGTTTTGCTCATTGTGCTTCTTTTATTATTCATCGTTCACAATTCATTCACCAAATATTTTGGATGTATTACGCCAGTCACAACTTTTGATACCTGTCAATCAGCAGAAGACTACAGAGGAAGTTTTGGACTTACAGCATTGGGATTCAAAGTCAAGTTCTGCCTCTTTCCAGTTGCATGAACTTGAGCAAGTTAATCTCTCTCAGACTCCCTTCCCTTTTCTGTAAAATGGGGATAACAGTACCTGTGTTATGGGGCTATTATGAGTACTCCATGACATCACTTATGTAAATCACCAACCATCCCAAAGATGAACTTGACACTGTTATTTTTTAAAGTAGCTATGTTTAAGGAAGGTAGAGACTCTAAACCAATTTTCACAAAAGTTACATCTCATAGGACTGCCTAGGTGGTCCAGTTGGTTAAGTGGCCAACTCTTGGTTTGGGCTCAGGTCATGATCTCAGAGTCATGAGGTTGAGACCATCATCAGGCTCTGTGCTGAGTGAAGATTCGACTGGAGGTTCTCTCTCTCCCCCTCTTCCTCTCCCCTCTCCCCTTTCTCCTCTCTCCTCTCTCCTGTCTGTCCCTCCCTCCTTCCCTCCCTCTCTGCCCTTCCCCCTGCTCTCTCCCTTGAATAAAGATATCTTTAAAAAAATGTTTTGTCTTGGAGCACTTGGGTGGCTTAGTTGGTAAAGCATCTGCCTTCAGCTTGGGTCATGACCCTGGGGTTGTAGGATTGATCCCTGTGTCGGGCTCCCTGCTCAGCAGGGGAGTCTTCTTCTCCCTCTCCCTCTGTCCCTTCCTCTACTTGTGCTCTCTTTCTTGCTTTTTCACTCTCAAATAAATAAAATCTTTAAAAAAATAGTTTTGTCATGTAATGCTTGCATCTCTATGATGAGAAGATGTATTATTTCCAGCTTTCGTACCTGAGGAATTGCATAAATGATCTAGGGGCAGAAATTTTGGAGCATTGGAACCAACAGAACATTGATATCATGAAATATACTCTTGATGCAGTGGTATGTGTGCTCTCAGTGAGGTGTGCACGAGAAGGGTGTGCACGAGAAGGCCTTTTGCAAAGTGACATTTCAGAAGCAGTAGTGGTCTACATATGGCTTGACAAAGGGGGAAGCTAACATTTGAACATTTACTTTGTGCTGTATCACTGCCATAATCCTTGACCTCCAGACACATTTACAAATGAGGAAACATTAGGCTCAGATATGTATTTGTACAAGATTCCCCAGTTCCCAAGTGCCAGAACCAGGCTTTATGTTCAGGTTTGCGTGGCTGAGAAACTCCTAGTTTAAATGCTAAAGCAGAAAATCTGAAATTGCTAGTCTTGGATATTATAATAAATGCAGAGAATATCTACTGAGCACTTACTATCTTCCAGTAACCTTCTAAACCTGTTTATGTATTAACTCATTGAATCCTCCTCAGGTTCTGTAAGATACATGATTTTATTTCTCATGTTACATATGAGGACACCAAGGTGAAAGATATTAGCATATGTACCCAACCTCGCCCAACTAGGAATTGATGGTGATGGGGTTCAGATACAGGCAGCCTGGTTCTGGGATCCTCCAACTCAACCTTAATAGAATATTTTCAGAAGTCAAGCCTCAAATGGAGGTTAGGACTTATGACCTTCAGAACCTAGAAGTAAGTCCTAACTTAAAGAATTTATAATTTGAAATGTAATAATTTTTTTTTACAGTTTTCCTTATCAGAAGTGAGAATAGGAAAGTGTGCATTTCCAGGACAACGGGTAAAATAAGACAACTATGTAACTATGGCTTTGATTTGAGTACCCATGTTCTGATCAGCTTTTGTCTTCATCTGATTTTTTTTCTCCTAAGGAAAAAACAGTCATGGTTTCTGGCTGCTTGCTTGGCTGTGCATTTAGAAGGTCTAAAATATATCCATTTATCTCCATCTGATGGTGGTTGTGGTCAGGAAGCTGCGGGCCATTCATCTTGTTGATATCCTTCCCTAATTTCACCTGTTCAGGTCACTACCTTACTTCTTAAAATTCCCCTTGCATTTTTTTCTTTCCATGTTGATGTATTATACTTGGTGAAAGGCAGTTTTAGAGAGAGGGGGAGAACCACAGATGTGTGAATTTTTGAATGGTTGTGTATAAGGTTGAGTGTGTAAGGTTGTCGTGTTGATTGTATAAGTTCAGCACCGCACAAGTATAGAAGACACCATTTGCATTGTCTATGATGTGAATGATATTCTCTGGAGTTGTACAATGTACATTCAAGTACCTGTATGAATATTGATGTGTGTGTGTGTATGGTTTAGGTGGCATTCATGTCTGAACATGTCTGTGTATGAATATGTGACAAATGTGTCTAAGAATTCATCATTGTGCATGCATGAATCTGTGTGAGCATGAGTTTTGATGGTGGAGTGGGAGAGATGGGGCAGGAGAGACTTAATATCTTAATTGCCATAAGGCATATGAGATTGTAGCAAGAGGAGTCACATGCTGCTTTTGCCAAAGTGAAGAAACATTTAATCATGATAGAGGATAGGCTGCATTGACAAAGTGCTGCATCAAAGTCTTGGTAATTATCCAGAGTTCCTCTAACTTTGTCTCTGTTTTGATAAAGGAACGTACCTCCTTTTAGCTTAAATATCATTGTCTAATATTATCCAGTATGGAAAAATATTTAATAAGTGCTGCAATTCTGAGCTTTACTTTTAGCTTCATGAATTTTCTTCCCAGACCTGTTCTTTCTCACCTGTAAAAAAACAAAAACAAAATCCCCAAACATATGTGTGCCAGTATGTGCATATACATAATTTCCTTGTACATGAGAGAATGTTGTAAAATGAAGGAATGAAATTTCATGGAAAGATACTAATTTATGACCAGTCATACAGCTACATAATACTAAATTTCTGCTTTTCTTCTGTATTAATGTTTTATTAATTCATTCATTCTTCAACAAACATTTATTGAGCAGGTACATTCTTCAGGGCATTGTGATAGATGCTGGAATATCTGTACTCAAAGTACTTGCAGGCATAGGGGAAGGCACGTATGTAAATAGATGTTAAAAAAAATATGGTAAGACCAATTTATCACACTAATACACTTCCATTATAATTAGGAGAAGAGGTTGAGAAAGAAAGCACTGGGGCACCTGGGTGGCTCAGTTGGTTGGGCATCTGACTTTGACTCAGGTCATGATCCTAGGGTCCTGAGATTGAGCCCTGTGTCACTCAATGGGGAGGTTACTTCTCCCTCTCCCCCTGCCCTTTCCCCCTAGCTCATGCTCACTCACTGTCTCAAAAACAAAACAAAACAAAACAAAACAAATTGAAATTACGATGGGTTAAACACTGCTTTGACATGTTTGTGGGGGAACAAACAATTTTGGGTTTGAGGGTCCAGAATTCTTTGTGGAAAAGATAACTTTCTGGTTTATTGTATTCTGTTTCTTTGAGCTCTAATTTACAACTTACGAAGTTTACCCACTATGAGAGTATGATTCAATATTTTGTAAATTTATTGCATGGTACAATCATGGCTGCTATCTTGTTTCAGAATATTTCCACTCCCCTCAAAAGTTCCCTGGTCCTTTGTAGGCAATCTTCACTCCAAATCCAAGTCACATGCATATCGGCTTCCTGTCTCTAGAGATTTGTGTTTTATGGCCATTTCATGTCAATAGAATCATACAACATATAGGTTTTGTATCTATCTAACTTCGTCCACTTAGCATAATACTTCCGAGGTATGTCCATCTTATAGAATACATCAGTAGCTTGCTACTTTTTATTGCTGAATAATATTCCACTGATTACATTACATCTTGTTTATTCATTCCTGTGTTGGTCAACATTCTGGTTGCTTTCATTTTGAGGATGTTATGGCTAATACTGCCAAGAGCATTTGTATACAAGTCTGTGGGAGGATGTGGGCTTTTTTCCATTGGGTAAATATCTCAGAGTAGGTGGAGAATGGCTGAAACATTTGGTAACTTTTTAACAGCTTTATGGAGCCGTAATCCACATACCTAAACTTTACCTTTTTAAAGCACACAATTAAGTGCATTTAAAATTTAACTTTTTGAGAAATCAGAGTTGTTTTCCAAAGAGGCTGTCCCATTTCACATTCATAATAATAGAGAATTTCAGTTTCTCCTCTTCCTTGTCCAGGCTTGGCATTATCGGCCTTTTGGTTTTACTCATTCTAATGGATATGCAAAAGTATTTCTATTGTGGTTTTAATTTGCATTTGCTGTTCACTAATGATCTTTAGCATCTTCCCATGTGCTCACTGTCATTTTTACAACATCTTTTTCTTAAAAGGATTTTATTTATTTTTTTGAGAGAGCAAGCACAAGCATGGGAAGGGGTACAGGGAGAGGGAGAAGCAGACTCCCTGCTGAGCACGGAGCCCAATGGAGGACCCCAGGATCCCAGGGATCATGATCTGAGGCAAAGGCAGACACTTAACTGAACAACCCCTATATAGCATCTTTAGTAAAGTAATATATTCCTGTAACACACCCTTTTAAAAAAGTTGTAATGTTTGTCTAATTTTTTATTATAAGAATTTTCTACATACTATGGATAGATGTACTTTATCAGATTTACTATTTGCAATTATATGTGTATGACAATGACATTAAAAAATTTGCTTGGCGTTGTCTGGTCAGATTCAATATATACATGTATCTTATATGACCTAGTAATTCTGCCCCTTGTTAATATACACAACAGAAATGTGTGCAGTCTGTGTTAGATCCAAAAATGGAGCTATGCAAATGTCCATGATCAGTAGGTTAGATGAACGCATTTTGATACTTTCATAAAATTGAATTGCACAGCAATGGAATGTAAACATCATAGCTAAAGCAATAAATGGATAAATCTTACAAAAGAACACTGAATACAAATGGCTATATACAGAAGATATACATAGTATAATTCAATTTATATATATTTCAAACGTTATCAAAAACTGATATATGGTGTTAGGAGTCATATAATTGTTATTTTTGAGGGGAAGGAGTGAGTAGTGATTCAGAGTAGGTGAGAAAGGAGCCACTGAATTGTTGGCAGTATTGGGGTTTTTGGTTTTTTTTTTTTTTTTTTACCCAAATGATGGTTAAATATATGTGCCAATTTATGAAAATTCACTGTATTTCATGTTTATGATCTGCAGTCTTAAAATACAGGCTATACCTCAATAAAAAGATTTTAGAAAAAAAGGAACATGGGGTCTAGGGCTAGATTGGGTATAAATCCTAGTTCTATTGCTATCTAGCTATAGGGATGTGACTAAGTTCCATAACTACTTTATGTTCCAATTTCCTTGTTTTAAAAGGATAATAATAATGACACCTATTTCCTAAGTTCTGGGAATTATATTACTCAATTAATAGACTTAGAAGAGTGCTTATACCTAGCATGTATGCAATGAAAATTGGCCATTGTTGTTGTTATGCTCTGGATGTCCCCCAACTTTATTTTTATTTTTATTTTTTTTCACTTCAATTTTTTATTTTTATTTTTTTTACATATTTTTTTTAATTGGAGCTCAATTTGCCAACGTATTGCATAGCACCCAGTGCTCATCCCATCAAGTGCCCCCCTCAGTGCCCGTCACCCAGTCACCCCCACTCCCCGCCCACCTCCTTTTCCACCACCCCTCATTTGTTTCCCAGAGTTAGGCGTCTCTCATGGTATGTCTCCCTTTCTGATATTTCCTACTCATTTTTTCTCCTTTCCCCTTTATTCCCTTTCACCATTTTTTGTATTCCCCAAATGAATGAGACCATATAATGTTTTTCCTTCTCCAATTGACCTACTTCACTCAGCATAATACCCTCCAGTTCCATCCACGTCAAAGCAAATGGTGGGTATTTGTCGTTTCTAATGGCTGAGGAGTATTCCATTGTATACATAAACCACATCTTCTTCATCCATTCATCTTTCAATGGACACAGAGGCTCCTTCCACAGTTTGGCTATTGCAGACATTGCTGCTATAAACTTCGGGGTGCAGGTGTCCCGGCGTTTCACTGCATCTGTATCTTTGAGGTAAATCCCCAACAGTGCAATTGCTGGGTCAGGGCAGATCTATTTTTAACTCTTTGAGGAACCTCCACACAGTTTTCCAGAGTGGCTGCACCAGGTCACATTCCCACCAACAGTGCAAGAGGGTTCCCCTTTCTCCACATCCTCTCCAACATTTGTGGTTTCCCGTCTTGTTAATTTTCCCCATTCTCACTGGTGTGAGGTGGTATCTCATTGTGGTTTTGATTTGTATTTCCCTGATGGCAAGTGATGCGGAGCATTTACTCATGTGCTTGTTGGCCATGTCTGTGTCTTCCTCTGTGAGATTTCTGTCCATGTCTTTGGCCCATTTCATGATTGGATTGTTTGTTTCTTTGCTGTTTAATAAGTTCTTTATAGATCTTGGATACTAGCCCTTTATCTGATACGTCATTTGCAAATGTCTTCTCCCATTCTGTAGGTTGTCTTTTAGTTTTGTTGACTGTATCCTTTGCTGTGCAAAAGCTTCTTATCTTGATGAAGTCCCAATAGTTCATTTTTGCTTTTGTTTCTCTTGCCTTTATGGATGAATCTTGCAAGAAGTTACTGTGGCCAAGTTCAAAAAGGGTGTTGCCTGTGTTCTCCTCTAGGATTTCGATGGAATCTTGTCTCACATTTAGATCTTTCATCCATTTTGAGTTTATCGTTGTGTATGGTGCAAGAGAGTGGTCCAGTTTCATTCTTCTGCATGTGGATGTCCAATTTTCCCAGCACCACTTACTGAAAAGACTGTCTTTTTTCCAGTGGATAGTCTTTCCTGCTTTGTCGAATATTAGTTGACCATAAAGTTGAGGGTCCACTTCTGGATTCTCTATCCTGTTCCATTGATCTATGTGTCTGTTTTTGTGCCAGTACCACACTGTCTTGATGACCACAGCTTTGTAGTACAACCTGAAATCTGGCATTGTGATGCCCCCAGATATGGTTTTCTTTTTTAAAATTCCCCTGGCTATTCGGGGTCTTTTCTGATTCCACACAAATCTTAAGATAATTTATTACAACTCTCTGAAGAAAGTCCATGGTATTTTGATAGGGATTGCATTAAATGTCTAAATTGCCCTGGGTAACATTGACATTTTCACAACATTAATTCTTCCAATCCATAAGCATGGAATATTTTTCGATCTCTTTGTTTCTTCCTCTATTTCTTTCAGAAGTGTTCTGTAGTTTTTAGGGTATAGATCCTTTACCTCTTTGGTTAGGTTTATTCCTAGGTATCTTATGCTTTTGGGTGCAATTGTAAATGGGATTGACTCCTTAATTTCTCTTTCTTCAGTCTCATTGTTAGTGTATAGAAATGCCACTGACTTCTGGGCATTGATTTTGTATCCTGCCATACTGCCAAATTGCTGTATGAGTTCTAGCAATCTTGGGGTGGAGTCTTTTGGGTTTTCTATGTAGAGTATCATGTCATCTGTGAAGAGGGAGAGTTTGACTTCTTCTTTGCCAATTTGAATGCCTTTTATTTCTTTTTGTTGTCTGATTGCTGAGGCTAGGACTTCCAGTACTATGCTGAATAGCAGTGGTGAGAGTGGACATCTCTATCTTGTTCCTGATCTTAGGGGAAAGGCTCCCAGTGCTTCCCCATTGAGAATGATATTTTCTGTGGGCTTTTTGTAGATGGCTTTTAAGATGTTGAGGAATGAACCCTCTATCCCTACACTCTGAAGAGTTTTGATCAGGAATGGATGCTGTATTTTGTCAAATGCTTTATCTGCATCTATTGAGAGGATCATATGGTTCTTGTTTTTTCTCTTGCTAATGTGATCAATCACATTGATTGCTTTATGAGTGTTGAACCAGCCTTGCATCCTGGGGATAAATTCCACTTGGTCATGGTGAATAATCTTCTTAATGTATTGTTGGAATCTATTGGCTAGTATCTTGTTGAGAATTTTTGCATCCATGTTCATCAGAGATATTGGTCTATAATTCTCCTTTTTGGTGGAGTCTTTAGTTTTGGAATTAAGGTGATGCGCTCATAGAATGAGTTTGGAAGTATTCCATCTCTTTCTATCTTTCCGAACAGCTTTAGTAGAATAGGTATGGTTCCTTCTTTAAGCGTTTTGATGGAATTCCCCTGGGAAGCCATCTGGCCCTGGACTTTTGTGTTTTGGGAGGTTTTTGATGTCTGCTTCAATTTCCTCCCTGGTTGTTGGCCTGTTCAGGTTTTCTATTTCTTCCTGTTCCAGTTTTGGTAGTTTGTGGCTTTCCAGGAATGCGTCCATTTCTTCTAGATTGCCTAATTTATTGGCGTATAGCTGTTCATAATATGTTTTTAAAATCGTTTGTATTTCCTTGGTGTTGGTAGTGATCTCTCCTTTCTCATTCATGATTTTATTAATTTGATTCTTTTCTCTCTTCTTTTTAATAAGGCTGGCTAATGGTTTATCTATCTTATTAATTCTTTCAAAGAACCAACTCCTGGTTTTGTTAATCTGTTCCACAGTTCTTCTGAGCTCTATTTCATTGAGTTCTGCTCAAATCTTTATTAACTCTCTTCTGCTGGGTGTAGGAACTATTTGCTGTTTTTTCTCCAGCTCCTTTAGGTGCAAGGTTAGCTTTTGTATTTGAGTTCTTTCCAGTTTTTGGATGGATGCTTGTATTGCGATATATTTCCCCCTCAAGACTGCTTTTGCTGTATCCCAAAGATTTTGAAGAGCTGTATCTTCATTCTCATTAGTTTCCATGAATCTTTTTAATTCTTCTCTAATTTCCTGATTGACCCTTTCATCTTTTAGCAAGATGGTCCTTAACTTCCACTTGCTTGAAATCCTTCCAAACTTCTTCTTGTGATTTAATTCTAATTTCAAAGCATTATGGTCTGAAAATATGCAGGGGATGATCCCAATCTTTTGGTATTGGTTAAGACCTGATTTATGACCCAGTATGTGGTCTATTCTGGAGAAAGTTCCATGTGCGCTTGAGAAGAATGTGTATTCAGTTGTGTTTGGATGTAAAGTTCTGTAAATATCTGTGAAATCCATCTGGTCCAGTGTATCATTTAAAGCTCTTGTTTCTTTGGAATGCTTAAAATACCTGTCGATTGTAGAAAGTGCTACATTCAAGTCACCAAGTATAAGTGTATTATTATCTAAGTATGTCTTAACTTGGGTTATTGATTGATTGATCTACTTGGCAGCTCCCATATTTGGGGCATAAATATTGATGATTGTTAAGTCCTCTTGTTGGATAGATCCTTTAAGTATGATATAGTGTCCCTTTTCATCTCTTACTACAGTCTTCGGGATAAACTTTAGTTTATCTGATATAAGGATGGCTATCCCTGCTTTCTTTTGAGGGCCATTTGAATGGTAAATGGTTTCCCAACCTTTTATTTTCAGGCTGTAGGTGTCCTTATGTCTAAAATGAGTCTCTTGTAGATAGCAAATAGATGGGTCTTGCTTTTTTATCCAGTCTGAAAACCTGCGCCTTTTGATGGGGTCATTAAGCCCATTCATGTTCAGAGTTACTATTGAAAGATATGAATTTAGTGTCATTATGATACCTATTCAGTCCCTGTTTTTGTGGATTGTTCCCTTGGACTTCCTCTTTCTTTTACAGAGTCCCCCTTAATATTTCTTGGAGAACTGGTTTGGTGGTCACATATTCTTTCAGTTTCTGCCTATCTTGGAAGCTCTTTATCTCTCCTTCTATTCTGAATGAGAGCCTTGCTGGATAAAGTATTCTTGGCTGCATGGTCTTCTCATTTAGGACCCTGAATATATCCTGCCAGCCCTTTCTGGCATGCCAGGTCTCTGTGGAGAGGTCTGCTGTTAATCTAATATTTCTTCCCATAAAAGTTAGAGATTTCTTGTCTCTTGCTGCTTTAAGGATCTTCTCTTTATCTTTGGAATTTGCAAGCTTCACTATTAAATGTCGAGGTGTTGAGTGGTTTCTATTGATTTTAGGGGGGGAATCTCTCTAATTCCTGGATCTGAATGCCTGTTTCCCTTCCCAGATTAGGAAAGTTTTCAGCTATGATTTGTTCAAATACATATTCTGGACCTCTGTCCCTTTCAGCGCCCTCGGGAACCCCAATTAAACGTAGATTTTTCCTTCTGAGGCTGTCATTTATTTCCCTTAACCTATCCTCATGATCTTTTAATTGTTTTTCTTTTTTCCTCAGTTTCCCTCTTTGCCATCAACTTGTCTTCTATGTCACTCACTTGTTCTACTTCGTTAACCCTCGTTGTTAGGACCTCTAGTTTGGATTGCATCTCATTTAATTGATTTTTAATTTCTGCCTGATTAGATCTAAATTCGGTAGTCATGAAGTCTCTTGAGTCTTTTATGCTTTTTTTTCTACAGCCACCAGTAGCTTTATAATTGTGCTTCTGAATTGGCTTTCTGACATTGAATTGTAATCCAAATTTTGTAACTCTGTGGGAGAAAGGACTGTTTCTGATTCTTTTGAGGTGAGTTTTTCCCTCTAGTCATTTTGCTCAATGCAGAGTGGCCAAAAACAAGTTGTACTTGATAGAAGTGCAAATTCTTCTCACTGTAGCATTCCAGCTGTTCTCTCTTTAAATCTCAGGCCGAATTCATAGGTTTTCAGGATGATTTGAAAGTTATCTAGGTAATTTGGTGGGTACAGGTGACTTGGGGACCCTACTCTTCTGCCATCTTGCCCCTCCTCCTTGTCCCCCACTTTAAAAAATATTGTGTCCTTCATATCCCCACTGCTAGAGCCCAGTTTTTCTCTAGGATTTCATCCCAACACTTTCCTCATCTGACTCTAAATACCCTCCTGAATCATGTTTTCCACCACTATTTACTGTGGGTTTCTCAATCCTTATCAGACATCTCCAAACACTCAACATCTCCAGCAACCCTAAATCACCCAACTGAACTCAATACTTTACTTTGAATCTTGTTTTTTCCTTTTCTATTCTATATTCTTCTGCTCTCCCTCTTTTCTCTTCACCATTGATTGTCCCACACAATTGCAATGACATTGAAATCAGACAGAATTGGGGTCAAATCCTGGTTTTGTTTTTATGCTAGCCATGACACCTGGGGAGCCAGTTAATCCCTATGCATTTCTGTTTCTTCTTTTTTAATGGAAGGAAGATGATACAACCTACCTAGGTTTGGTTGAGGGCATAAAATGTTATCATGTTTGATACTGAGTTATGATCTGGGACATAATAGGCATTCAATAAATATAAACTATTATTTTTGTTATGATATTGGTATTTCTATTCATATAATTAAATCACATTTATTTCTTTGTATTTATCCCTCTTCTTTATTCCTACTGCTGCTAGTAGGCTCCAGTTTAGATCCTCATCATCTTTTGAATTACCACAAAGGTGTCCTGACTTTTCCAAACTTGAACACTCAATTTAATTATCTATGCTACCTCTCATTGGTGTATATAAAACATGCCACCTACCAGCTAAAGCCCCTCAATGACATTTTCCTCTTGTTTCTTGGACTAGGCCCAAGTGTCTAAAAGAAATTGCATATAATAGGAGAGGACAGAATTATCTTTCTTGAAGAAGATGTACCATATTGCTTTGGATGCAGGGGTTTGGACTGTATGACCTCATTAGCTCTCTTTTAGATTTGGGAGTCTTGGTGTAGAGAAGCATTTCCTTCTTTGCAAAGGAGGTCAGGGAAAGGGCAATGCAGTGTTTTCCACTAATGAAATAACAGCCAAAGTGGGAGATCAAATCCCTCCAGAAGCTTGACTCTTATTTTTAGCTCAGCTCAAAGGGCTGTAGCCTATTTTAGCCAGCTCTGGGACTTCCCACAGCAATCAGAGAGATGCATGTCCTGGCTGCAGTGAAAGAAAGCTGTGAATTTTAGAGTGGAGAGATGATACTCAGTACTAGCCCCTGGGAGGTATGTTTTGACTAAAAAGAATTTGGCTTTTATTGGAACCATTGGCCACAAGAAGTTCTATGAGACAGTAAATAAAAGCTCCTATTTGAGAGTTAAAGACCTGAGTTCCTATTCTGCCCCCACTAGTTATTAGCTTTTTAACACTGAAGACAACCATTAATCTCTCTGAGCCTCAGTTCCTTCATTTGTGAAATAGGAATATTGATTCCTATCATAAAGCATTATTATGAAAGGGTGGGGGGAGGTGTAGAAGGGCAGAGAGAGAGAGAGAATCCCAAGCAGGCTCCATGCCCAGCTCAGAGCCTGACATGGGGCTCAATCTCACAATCCTGGAATCATGACCTGAGCTGAAAATCAAGAGTCCTACACTCCACCGATTGGGCAATCCAGGTGCTGCTATCACAAAGTATTATTGAGAATTAAATGAGAGATAAGGCACATAAGATGTCTGTTGCATAACGGGTGCTCAGGACATGAGAGGTACTTTCCTCCTAATGGTTGGTGGCTTCTGGTATAGCTACATGGATATTCACTGGCTGCATTACTGCAAAATTACCTTGGGCACACTTTAGCTAGAGAGACATGAAATCAAAACTGGCCCAGCCTCTAGGGGAGGGAAATTAAAAGTGCCCTAGGCTAGCACCTTGGAGCCAGGAAATCTATTTCTTCAGCATCCCCTCCTGCTCTAATTGAGCCTTCACAATCCATGCCGGTCCTTGTAAAAGGGTCCCTGTCTCTCCACATCTAGGTCCGAGTCTTTATTTGAAAGGCCACGGACAGTATATTGGAAAAGAGCAGAGTGGCAAATGGCCTCAGATATAGAATTCTGAACACTGAATCCTGTTTCATCATGAAGTCTAAATTTATGCTCTGGGACAGATTTGCTGCTTTCTGGACTTCATTTGGGTTGAATCTTGCTCATTAACCCCAATTTGTTTATTTGTATTTCATTCAATAAATTCTTCTGTCCTAATAATCTACCCTACAGTAATCTGAAATAGTTGTTTATAACATCTTTCTAGAGATGAAATGAATAAAAAATTTTAAAACCATAAATTCTGAAACCAGATACCTGGTTTTGAATAGCAAAATGTTTAAAAAAATTTCTTTGAATATCTAAAGTTTTAAAAATAATACTATTTGGTAAAAAGAAAAGTTATCTCACAATAAACTGGGAAAGCTATTCAAACCTATTTGATAGAGAAATAACATATATGAAGATCTCTTAGAAATTAATTCAAGGAAGATAATCAACTAACAGCATAGTAGATAAGAGACATTGACAAGTAATTATAAAAGAAACATAAAAATAGCAAATGAACCTAAGAAAACCTGAAAAGACTCACTAATAGCCAAAGAATTCAAGTTAACACATCCAGAATACACATCAATGAATTTTACTCTGGGTGCCACCTAGACATAGGTTTATGGGATATAACTAGGGTCCTTGGGTTGGCAGAGGTAGAGGTTGGGTTGAGAAGAATGGGCAGTTTGACCACATGATCTCTCATATCACCTAAAGTCTCTTTTTATAATGTACTATCTTGTGTTTGGTCACAGACAAATGATAGTAGCACCTTCTTACCAGAAATGTATGTAGGTCAAAAAGAGATATGGAGAATTTAATTGTTCCTTCTTTTCTCCCATGTTACCTGGCACACAGTAGATGTCTGGATACAGAGCCAATTAGTAAAAATGTCATATAAATCTCAGGTTAGTGAGGTATTAAGTCTTCTTATGAAATGGACCAGTGTGAAATAGAGCAGGCCCAGTGATAGAGAAATGGTTGGATAAATAGAGAAAAGAACAAATATTCATTTAGCATATGTTATTATGCAGGAACTCTAAGAATCTTGCACACATTATCATATGTAATGCTCACCACAATCCTAAGAGGTAGGCATAGTTATTCTTACTTAAAAATGGGGAAAGTGAAGGTGCTTGGGTGACTCAGTCAGGTAAGCATCTGTTTCTTGGTTTCAGCTCAGATCATGATCTCAGGACTGCAAGATCGAGCCCCACATTGGGCTCCATGCTAGATGTGGAGCCTACTTAAGATTCTCTCTCTCCCTATGCTTCTGCCCCTCCCCCATTGTGCTCTTTCTCCTTCTCTAAAAATAACAAAATTAAATGAAAATAAAAAAATTAAAATGGCAAAGTGAGGCTCAAAGAGGTTGGACCACTTGCTTGAGTTCTTTGGGTAAGGAAGAGAAGTGCTGGGATTCCTAATATTAGAAGAAGCCCACCACCCCATCACCAGAGACATGAGAGAGCAGAAACCCTAGCCTTCCATTCAGTTTTACATTATTCTTCAAGCCCTCCATTCCTCAAGGTTTTTTTTTTTTTAAATCCTGATATTGTTTTAAGAAAAACCTCAGTTTTGTTTAAATATGTACTTTTTGAGTATAACTAATGACTTTTAAAGTCACCTGGCAAAGAGTCACCAGCTCTGAGCAGTCGCAGAAACAATCATCTCCTGCTCTCAGCAATATTTCTGCAAGTAGTGAATGTTTGCTGAGCAAAAAATGTTCTCATTTGAAGGTAGGATCTGAACAGTTTTTCCTTTGTAAGAGTGACAAAGATTCCATGCGATAAGTAAATGTACATTTGAAAAAAATTTGAATTTTAGAACAGGAGAACATTTTAAACTTTCATCTTAACATCTTGAAAAACGCAGTTCACAGTGTTGAGAATGTCCCCCATCTATTATAGTGTACATTAGGTTACATTGCCCATACTGAGCTGTAATTGTATTGAACTGTGTGTTCTGATAGAGAATTTTATGTTGGAAAAGATTCTTCATTGCTATGATAAAAAGGTATTTGCAAGATTTCTAGTGAATAACATAATCACTGGGACCTTAATGGCAAAGGGGATGGAGCTGAGAAACGTCAAAGTCCTTATTGCAGGAAGATATGATCCAGGCAAACCCTTTATGCATATACAGTAGATTTTTTTCTTGGGCTCTCTGCTCAACCACTAAGCCATACCTCTTTTTCTGACAACTGCCATGTTCCAACAGGTGAGGGCTTTGGCCACCACAATTTTACTGTGTGACCCTATTCCCCCAACACTACCCTTCAATATGGTTTACAGAGCCAAGAGTGGGCATGTGACCCCCAAAAGGGTCAATCATATTCTCCTAATTCAGGATTTAACATTGAGATTCAAAGATGTTAGCTGTATTCTTCTGGTCACGTATGTGAGACGTGTAAACTCCAAAGGTATAGAATGGCCGTCTTTTACCACATCCAGAAAATGAGAGAAAACTCATTTGTAGAAAGAAAAGAAGACATGTAAAGAAAACACGAGGTGAGGCATGATGTTGTTGGGGAGGAAATTTTATCTCTACCCTTTCAGGTTCTTCTGGCAAGTCTAAGAATCAAATTGACAGGAGATACAGAAGAATTTTAACAGAATTAACTACCACCCCTAGTTCACATTAAATTGTAGTTATCCATAGTGATAGCTCCCTTCCTGGAGTAGATCTTCTATATAAATCCTTTTAGGTATATAGCAGGAAGGTCAAAGTTTCTTCCTGAGTCTTTGGACTTGATTATTTTCAGCTCAAACAGATCTGCATCCCATCTTGGGGCAACTCATTCTGAACTCCTACAGTGTCCTAGAGAGAGGGCCTAAGGCAGTTTGGGACTTGAGTTTTTTTGACAGGTTTCTCTTTTCCAGGTTTTAATCTCTTCTGAGTATATTTTCTTTCTCTGACTTCCATGGAATATCTGAGTCTCCTTTGGATAAATTCCACTTTTTCTTGTTTTTCCTGCTTAAGCTCATTTGTGCAATTTTTTTTGCTTGCAACCAAAAAAGAGCCTTGATTAAAACCCCAGGCTGTCACCCATACAGAGACCAGCAGAGACTATTGTTCCTGGGATGGCCATGTGTTATATACACAGTTCTAGAAAGTAGATTAAGTAGGAAGTTCAGTCTCCAACTTCACGGCAGCAAAATTGAATGCTGTGAGCCCTAGGCATAGCCAAGACTAAGATTCAGAAAGAGCAAATCAAGCTAGAGTCCAAAGGGAAGAATGCCAGAGAATTTCTGAAGTGGCTTATTTCCCAGGGTTATTGTAAAGTCAGTGAGACAATACACACACACACACATGCTTTCTTTATTGTAAAGGGCAAGATAGTTTAGTGGTTTAGGGCATAGATACTACTACAGTCAGACTCTTGAGTTTAAATCTTGGCTCTGCTGCTTTCTGGCTGAATGACCTTGGATAAGTTAAACTCTCTTTGTCTCAATGCCTTTGATCTGTAAATTGGAAATGATGAAAGTAGTTCCTACTTCACAGGATTACTTTCTTGATTAAATGAGTTAGTATGTGTAAAGTGCTTGGACTACTGGGTAGTGCTATTAATTCTATGGAAGTGTTTATGATTGGTGTTCATGTAACTCTATTGCTGGCCTTGTTACACAGGCATTGTGATATTCACTTTCTAAATAATGATGGCATTCTTTACAATGATCTACAGGCGTACCATATATGACACAAACTTCCCTTGAGCTAAGGTTTTACAGTATTAAAAAAATAAAAAGCATTTATTAAGATCTTCTTTTATACCAGACACTGTTTAATTTAGGCAGCACTAACCAGCCTGTGCTGCATTGATTTTATCTCCATATTCAAGAGAAGGGCATTGAGGAGGAGAAAGCTTGCATGCGCTGGTCAAGATCTCAGAGGTGAGATTGGGCAGAGCCTATGCAGTCTCCACTCAAGACTGACTGACTTCAAACTGGCACATCTCCAACTGTAATCTCAGTGCACAGCCAAATATAAGGTCCCATAACAAACCTTTATATGAGTCCTTTACTTTCTCCAAGTCAAAGGCAGTTTCTCCTGCAAGGATTTCCCAAAGTAAGTCATACTCTGCAGCTGGCTGCTTTTTCTTTCCTTTACCTGAGGATGAGCCAAAGAAATACAGAATAAAATGACTGTAAAGTATGGAAGAAGTGTGGCCAAGCCTGAAAGGGGGTTGTGGCAGCATGAGAGTATCTGGGTGGCCTGGGGTGTTGCTTGAGATGGAAGGCAGATTTGGGAGCACTGAAGAGTTTCACAAACTCTTGCTAAAGAGCCTTTTATAATGGCTAGAAAGGCTCATCTGATTAAAGGAGGAGCTGTGGGAGTTAGGAACACACATAATGATTGCTTTTCAGATGCTCCAGAACTGAA
Source organism: Canis aureus (assembly GCF_053574225.1). Taxonomy (NCBI): domain Eukaryota; kingdom Metazoa; phylum Chordata; class Mammalia; order Carnivora; family Canidae; genus Canis; species Canis aureus. The sequence goes on along the minus strand of NC_135624.1, from coordinate 29,521,877 downwards.
CACTGTGCAGGGCCACCATTCATAATGCCAAACATAACTACATTTGTAATGGAAAACAAATTTTGCTTGATACGGCAACATTTTTATAGTTTTATAGACATGTATCAATTGATCCTTGAACATTTTTCTCAGTTCAATATCCTGTGTATTACAACGTGACCATATGTACTCAAAGCTTGAGGAATCTACTGGAAGTCCTTTGCATCTCCTTTGGTGCAAAGGTGTCCAGTCTGCAGTTGAGTTCCAGGGGTTCAACTGGTCAACCAAGTGAAGTAGTGAAATCAAGGGGTGGCTTTGGGATTTTTCATGTTCTTCATCATTTCTCTTTACACATTGTCCAGGAAAGCACATATGGGAAAGGAAAATGGTATGCTTTTTATGAAAATGTAGCTTCTAATCAATTCTTCAGATGGTGTGAACTGGCTCTCAGAAAACAAAAGCAACCCTGCTCTGTAGTGTTTGTTGGTCTTTATACTGTGACTACTCCCATCATGACTGATTTTAGAGATGGGTGAATTTAACAACTGGCTAGCAAAATTCCCAATACAAGTTGGTTCTATTGCATCACTGACTCTCCTAAATCATTAGGAGGGTAGAAATTCTGGAGCTAATATCACCAAAGATGAATGCAGAACATGATTTCCTCTAAGACATTCGAATAATCATGGGATGCAGCTCCAAAGTGGACATATCCCAGGACAGCAAGATTTGTTTCTACTTTTTTTTTTTACCGGCTTTATTAAGACATAATTTACAAATAAGATTGTAATATATTCAAAGTGTACAGCATGATGACTTGATACATGTATATATTGTGAAAGAATTCTCTCCATTGAGTTAATTAACAGAACCATGAACTCACATATTTGCCACCTCCCCCTGCCCCTGGTATGTGTGTGTGTGTGTGTGTGTGTGTGTGTGTGTGTGTGTGTAAACACTTAAGTTCTATTCTCTTAGCAACTTGCTATTATATAGTATTAGTACCAACTATTGTCACCATGTTGTACATCAGGTCCTCAGACCTTATTCACCTTATAACTGGAAGTTGTAGCTTTTTACTAACCTCTCCCAATTCCCCTCCCTCCCTGGTCTGGTTTATTGGACTTTGCATAATGCCCTCCAGGCTCATCTATGTTGCTGCATATGCCATAATTTCCTTTTTTGGCTAAGACTGAATAACAGTCCATTATATATAAACTTTCTCTCGATATATTTATATATATCATGTATATTAGTACAGTATATTTGCATATCATATATAGTTTTTAGTTTTTAAAATTTTAATTCTAGGGATCCCTGAGTAGCTCAGTGGTTTAGCACCTGCCTTTGGCCCAGGGCGTGATCCTGGAGTCCTGGGATGGAGTCCCACATTGGGCTCCCTGCATGGAGCCTGCTTCTCCCTTTGCCTGTGTCTCTGCCTCTCTCTCTCTCTCTCTCTCTCTCTCTCATGAATAAATAAATAAAATATTTTTAAAATGTTAATTCTAGTGTAGTTAGCATACAGTGTTCTATTAGTTTCAGGTGTACAATATAGTGATTCAACACTTCCATGTATTACTCAGTGCTCATCAAGATAAGTGTACCCCAAATCCCTTTCACCTATTTCACCCTCTCCTCCACCCACCTCCCGTCTGGTAACAATCTGCTTGTTCTCTATAGTTTAGAGTCTGGTGTTTTGGTTTCTTTCTTTTCCCTTTGGTTGTTTTGTTTCTTAAATTCCACATATGAGTGAAATCATATGGTATTTGTCTTTCTCTGACTGGCTTCTTTAACTTAGAGTATTATACTCTGTAGCTCCGTCCATATTATTGCAAATGGCAAGATTTAATTCTTTTTTATGGCTACATTATGCACACACCGAAAATCCCCTCTCTCACCCCCCCCCCCACACTGTATCCTTTTTATTCATTCATCTACCAGTGGACACTTGAACTGCTTCCATAGTTTGGTTATTGTAAATAATGCTGCAGTAAACATAGGGATGCATTTATCCTTTTGAATTAGTGTTTCTGTATTCTTTGTGAAAATACCCATTAGTGCAATTCCTGGATTGTGGAGTAGTTTTTAATTTTTTTGGGAAACTCCATACTGTTTTCTGGAGTGACTGCACCAGTTTGCATTACTACCAACAGTGCAAGGGGGTTCCTTTTTCTCCACATCCTTGCCAACACTTGTTTCTTGTGTTTTTGATTTTAGCCATTCTGACAGGTATGAGGTGACATCTAATTCTGGTTTTGGTTTGCATTTGTCTGGTGGTATTCATATGTCTGTTGACCATCTGGATGTCATCACTGGAGAGATGTCTGTGTCTTCTGCCCATTTTGAATTGGATTGTGTGTTTTTGATGTCAAATTGTATAAAGTCTTCATATGTTTTCAATACTGACCCTTTATCAGGTATGTCATTTGCAGATATCTTCTCCCATGCCACAGGTTGTTTTTCTACTTTCATTGTTTTTTTTTTTTTCCTTTGCTGTGCAAAATCTTTTTATTTTAATGTAGCCTTGATAGTTCATTTTGCTTTTGTTTCCCTTGCCTCAGAAGATATCTAGAAAGATGTTGCTATGATCAATGACAGAGAACTTGCTGCCAAGTTTTATGGTTTTAGGTCCCACATTTAGTTTCTTCATCCGTTTTGAGTTTATTTTTGTGTGTTGTGTTAGAAAGTGGTCCAGTTTCATTGTTTTTGCATGTAGCTGGCCAGTTTTCTCAGCACTATTTGTTGAAGAGACTGTCTTTTTCCTATTGGATATTCTTTCCTGATTTTTGAAGACTAATTGACCATACTATCATGGGTTCATTTCTGGGTTTTCTATTCAGTTCTATTGATCTAATATATCTATTTTTGTGACAGTACCATACTGGCTTTTTAAAAGTTTTTAATTTTTTAATTTTTTAATTTTTTATTTTAGAGAGAGGAAGTGAGTGGAGACAGGGGCAGAGGACGAGAGAGAATCTTGAAGCAGACTCCCTGATGAGGGTGGAGCCTACTGTGGGGCTCAATCCCAGAATCCTGATATCATGACCTGAGCCAAAATCAAGAGTAGGCCACTTAACTAACCAAGCTACCCGGGTGCTCCACCTTACTGTTTTGATCACTACAGCTTTGTAGTATGTCCTAATATCTGGGATTATAATACCTACAGTTTTGTTCTTTTTCAAGATTCTTCTGGCTATTCAGGGTCTTTTGAGGTTCCATTCAAATCTTAGCATTGTTTGTTCTAGTTCTGTGAAAATGCTGCTGCAATTTTGATAGGGGTTGCATGATTCTGTAGACTGCTTTGAGTAGTATAGACATCCTAACAATATTTCTTCTTCCACTCTCTGAAAATGGAATGTCTTTCCATTTCTTTGTGTCATCTTCTATTTATTTCATCTGTGTTTTATAGTTTTCAGAGTACAAGACTTTCACCTCTTTGGTTAAGTTTATTCCTAGGTATTTTATTACTTTTGGTATAATTGTAAATGAGATTGTTTTCTTAATTTCTCTTTCTGCTGTTTCATCTTGAGTGTATAGAAAAGCAACAGATTTCTGTATGATGATTTTGTGCCCTGCGACCTTAGTGAATTCATGTATCAGTTCTAGTAGTTTGTTGGTGGAGTCTTAATAATATTCTCTATATAGTATCATGTCATCTGCAAATAGTGAAAATTTTATTTTTTTTCTTACCAGTTTGGATGCCTTTTATTTTTTATTGTTGCTATTGTTGTCTGATCATTATGGCTAGGATTTCTAGTACTATCTTGAATAAAAGTGGTGAGAATGGAAATCTTTGTCTTGTTCCTGACCTTAGGAGAAAAGTTCTGTTTTTCCTCATTAAATATGTTGTTGGCTATGGGTTTTTCATATGAGAATTTATTATGTTGAGATGTGTTCTCTTTAGACCTACTTTGCAGAGGTTTTTATATGTATATATCCTAAATGGATGTTGTACTTTGTTAAGTGCTTTTTCCATATCTATTGAAATAATCATATAGTTTCATCCTTTCTCTCGTTGATGAGATGTATCATGTTGATACATTTGCCAATACTGAGAGACCCTTATCTCCAGGGAGTAAATCCCACATGATCATAGTGAATGATTTTTTTTTTTAAATGCATTGTTGGATTTGGTTTGCTAATATATTTTTTAAAGGAGTTTTGCTTCTAATGTTCATCAGATATATTGGTCTGTAGTTCTCTTTTTTTGTAATGTTTTTATCAGGGTAATGCTGGCCTCATAGAATAAACTTGGAAGTTTTCCTTCTTCTTGTATTTTTTGGAAGAGTTTTAGAAGAGTAAGTATTGACTCATCTTTAAATGTTTGGCAGAATTTGCCTGTGAAGTTGTCTGGTCCTGGACTTTTGTCTGTTGGAAATTTTTTTTTTTATTACTGATCAGTTTCATAGCTGGTGATTGGTCTGTTCAAATTTTCTATTTCTTCAGCTTTGGTAGGTTAAATGGTCCTAGGATTTTATCTATTTCTTCTAGGTTGTCTAATTTGTTGGCATATAATTTTTCATACTGTTCTCTTACAATCACTTATATTTCTGTGATGTCAGTTATTTCTCCTTTTTCATTTGTGATTTTGTTTGAGTCCTTGCTCGCTCTCTCCTTTTTCTTTCTGTCTTTCTTTGTGATGAGTCTGGATAGAGGTTTATCAATTTTGTTGATCTTTTCCAAGAACCAATTTCTGGTTTCATTGATCTGTTCTATTTTTTTTAATCTGTTTTTATATCATTTATTTCTGCTTTAATCTTTATTATTTCCTTCCTTCTGTTGGTTTAGGGTTTGTTTTTCTTTTTCTGGCTCCTTTAGGTGTAAGGTCAGGTTGTGTATTTGAGATTTTTCTTGCTTCTTCAGGTCGGTCTTAGATCAGTTTTTGCTGTATCCTAAAGATTTTGGACCATTGTGTTTTCATTTTCATTTATATCCATTTTTATTTCTTCTTTGACTTCTTGGTTGATCCATTCATTTTTTAGTAGCATGTTGTTTAAACCCCATGTATGTGTATTCTTTCCAAATTTTTTCTTGTGGTTGATTTCTAGTTTCATGGTTCCATGGTCAGAAAAAATATGCATGGTATGATCTTTTTGAAGTTGTTGAGACTTGTTTTTTTGTCCTTATGTAATCTATTCTGGAGAATGTTCCATGTGCACTTGAAAAGGGTGTGTGTTCTGCTGCTTTAGGATGAAATGTTCTGAATATATCTATTAAATGTATCTGGTACAGTGTGTCATTCAAAGCCACTCTTTCCCTTTGATTTTCTGTTTGGGTAATCTGTCCATTGATGTAAGTGGCACTCCAAGTGGAGTCCATTGGATTCTCCCCTTCATTATTATATAGTGTCCTTCTTTGTCTCTTGTTACAGTATTGGTTTCAAAGTTTATTTTGTCTGTATAAGTATCAGACAGGCTTTCTTTTGAAATCCATTTGCATGATATATGTTTCTTCATCCCCTTACTTCCAATCTGCATTTGTCTTTAGTTCTGATATATCTCTTGTATGCAGCATATCGATGTGTCTTGTTTTCATATCCATTCTGTCAGCCTGTGTCTTTTGATTGGGGAATTTAGTCCATTTACACTCAAAGTAATTATTGGTAGATATGTATTTATTGCTATTTTGTTACTTGTTTTGTCATTGTTTTTATAATTTTTCTCTGATCCTTTTTGCCTTCTTTCATGGTTAACTGGCTTTCTTTAGTGATATACTTGGATTCCTTTCTCTTTATTCTTTGTATATCTATTACTGGTTCTTGATTTGTGGTTACCATTAGATTTCCATATAATATCTTCCACATACAACAGTCTGTATTAAGTTGAGAGTTGCTTAAGTCTGAACCCATCCTTTGCTCTTCTCCCCCAAGTTTTAGTTAATGGTGTTATTTTACAGTGTGTGTGTGTGTGTGTGTGTGTGTGTGTGTGTGTGAATCCTTTGACTGATTTTATGGACATACTTATTTTTACTGATTTTTTGTTTATTTTCCATGCTCTCACTTACAGTCTTTTCTTTCACTCAAAGAATCCCATTTAACATTTCTTGTAGGACTGATTTAGTGGTCATGAACTCCTTTAGCTTTCATTTGTCTGAGAAACTCTCTCTCTCCTCCTATTCTGATTGACAGTCTTACTGGATAGAGTGTTCTTGGCTGCAGAGTTTTCCTTTCAGCACTACAAATATGTCATGTCACTCTCTTTTAGCCTGCAATATTTCTGCTGACAAATCCACAGCTAGCCTTAGGGGGCTTCCCTTGTATGTAACTGTCTTCTTTTCTCTCAATGCTTTTGAAATTATCTATCTATCTATCTATCTATCTATCTATCTATCTATCATCTACCTGACAGAAAGAGCATGCATCCAAGCAGGGGGAGTGCCAGGCAAAAGAAGAGCAAGAAGTAGGCTCCCCATGGAGCAAAGAGCCCAATGTGGGGCTTGACCCTGGGATCATGACCTGAGCCAAAGGCAGATGCTCAACTGACTGAGCCACCCAGGTGCTCCTCTCTCACTGCTTTTAAAATCCTCTCTTTATCACTACTTTTTGCCATTTTCATTACTATGTGTGGATCTCCTTGGTTTAATCTTGTTGGGGAATCTCTGTGCCTTATGGATCTGGTTATCTGTTTCCTTCCCCAGATTAGGGACTAGTCACTAATTTGTTTCTCACCTTCCTCTAGCTTGCTATTTATTCCATATCTTGTATTTTTTCTTTCAATTATTGTGTTCCTCATCTCTGATAGACTCTTTTTTAATCTTTTTGTTAAGGGTCTCACTGATGTCCTGCACTCCTTTCTCAAGTCCAGTGAATGTCTTTATGATCATTACTTTCATTCTCTAACCAGCATATTACTTATATCTATTTTGCTTAGGTCTCTTGCTGTGGTTTTGTTCTTTATTTGGGACATAATCCTCTGTCTCCTCGTTTTGTCTAACTCTCTGTGTCTGTTTCTCTGTGTTAGGAAAGTCAGCGACATCTCTTGATCTTGAAAGTAATGGCCTTATGAAAAAGAGATCCTGTAGTGCCTTGCCATGTAGTGTTCCCTATTCACCAGAACCTGGTACTTCAGAGGTGTCTCCTATGTGTGATATGTGTGTCCTGCTATTTTGTCTTAGCTGCTTTTTCCTTCAGTCAAGTCATCTGCAGAGGCTTCCCTTGTTGGTTATGGGCAGTGTTTGTTCCCTGGCCAGGGTGAGGTAGGCAATTTTAATAAGGTGCACACAGGTCTGCTTGGAAAATTATACCTGCTGCCACCTTCATGACTGGGGCCACATGGGTAGGGGTGCAAGCTTAACAAGGTGCATCTTGGGTTTCCATAAGGCCCACTGCTACTGCCACCACTGCTGCCACTGGGACAAGAACTCCTCCAAAACACACGGGTTGGGAAATGCAATGTTGGTGAGATTTGTACTAATTTTCTCTGGGAGTGGACCTGCTGCACCGGGATTGAGGCAAGTGTAACTGCGCAAGGCAGATTGCTGAAGTGCAGGGGGGAGGACATAGTATAAGCAAGTTAGGTCACGAATGCCAGTGCCTTACTGGTCCTCACAGGTGGCTGTGTGTTTATGCTTGGGGAGGGGGGAGATGGCATCTGCAAACTCCTTTGTTCTTGAAGGAGTCTTCTTCTGAGACACACTTGAGTAAATAATTCTTCTTCCTGTATGCTTCAGGCACTTTTCAAATTGCTGCTTCTATGCTGTATCTCTATAGGCTGTTTGTCATGTTGTCTCTCTAAGGACAAAAACTCAGCATCCTAACACCCTCCAGGATCTCCCAGAACCTAGCCTGCTGATTGTGAAAATTCCAGGCCTTCTTTCCCCCTGGTTGTAAGAATTCACAAAAATCAGCTCCTCTTGCTTTCAATGCCAAATGTTGTGAGGATGCACCTTTCCTGTGTGGACTTCCCAGTGTGATCATCTGTTTCTTGTCCTTTTCTGTGCCTGTGGCTCCCTCCCTCCCATGGATGGCTGTGGTTTGTTTCACTCCCCACTTTCTTTGCCTTTCCTACCTCTTTGATGTGGCCTCTTTTCTACCATTAGTCTTGGACTCTGTTCTGGCATCTTTGGGTCAATTTCTAAGTTATTCACACTGATGTGTTGTATCCATAGGAGGAGGTGAGCTTAGCATCCTCATACTCTGCCATCTTCCCACAGTTCCTATATATATTTATTTTTATATATATTTTAAAATGTCATCTAATCTAACATTTTCTTTATCCATTTATCCACCAATGCCTATTTAAGTTGTTTCCATACCTTGGCTATTGTGCAAATGCTGCAATGAACATGAGAGTGTAGATATCTCTTCCAGATAGTAATCCCATTGTCTTTGAATACATACCCAGCAGTGGGGTTGATGGATTTTATGGTAGTTCTATTTTTAATTTCTTGAGGAACTTTCATAGTGTTCCATATTGGCTCTAACAGTTTGCATTCTCACCAAAAGGGTACAAGTGTTCCCTTTTCTCTGCATCCACATCAGCATTTACTGTTTAATGTCTTTTTAATAAAAGACATCCTGACAGGTGTCAGGTAATATCTCATTGTGTCCTTGACTTCCATTTCCCTGATGATTAGAGATGTTGAGCACTTTTTCATGTACCTATGGGCCCTTTGTATGTCTTCTTTGGAAAAATATCTATTCAGATCCTTTGCCTCTTTCTTAATTGGGTCACTTGGGTGTTTTTGCTATTGAGTTGTAGAAGTCTCTTGCATATTTTGGATATTAATCCCTCTTGGATATGCTGTTTGTAAATATTTTCTTCCATAGTCTGCTTTTTCATTGTTTGATGATTTCCATTTGTTTTCAGAAGGTTTTGTGTGATGTAGTCTCATTTGTTTATTTTTGCTTTTGTTACCTTTGCTTTTGGTGTCAGATCCAAAAAATGATTGCCAGGAGTTCTTGCCAATGTCAAGGAATTATTCTCCTGTTTTCTTCAGGTCTTATATTTAAGTCTCCTAATCCATTGAGTTGATTTTTGTGTGTGGCATATGCTAGGAGTCCGGTTTTGTTTTTTGGCACACGCATACCCAGTTTTCCCAGCACCATTTATTAGAGACACTATTCTTTCCCCCACTGTATATTCTGAGAGACTTTGCCAAAAATTAATTACCATGTATGCATGGCCTTATTCTTATTTTATTATTTCTTTTTTTCTTCCTTCTAGAGAAAGAAAAATTAAAATTGTAGAAAAAGCATGTTAGACATAGCTTTTCCCTCTCACATTTGTCTCTACTCTCAGATTGAATGGGATAAAAGTACAAATCACATTTGGGAAGGAAAAGCTTTATTTTTGCATTCAACAAATATTGATAGAGTTCTTACATGCATCAGGCAAAGGCCTAGGTACTGGATATAAAGCTGTTTTTCGGGAAGATGGGAACATGAATGCTCTCAATGTGTTCCTGAATCCTAGTCTCCAAGATCTAATGACTCCTGCAGCTATGACCACCAGACCCTTATACCCCCTTTCTGACCTCTACTTTCAGTTCTGTCTTTTCGTTATTTGCCTCCTGCTTGCCAACACCTCTTGCTTCTCATTTAACAGTGCTTGGTGAGCACCCACTATGACTCAGGTACCTTTCAAGCTACTTCAAATGCATCAGTGGAAAAAATAGAGGAAGGTTCCATATATTTTACCAATGATAGATTCTAATAGCTCCTCTGGGCATTATTAAATACTCATAAATTTTGAGTTTCCTCAATATGCCCAGGCCATTTCTGACTCCTTGCTTTTCCTCTATAAATGCTTCCAGTCCCATGTCTGTCTGATAAACACCTACTAATCCTTCAAGATTCATTTCAGTGACTTTTCCTCTATAAAGTCATTCCTGACTTCCTTCCTCCATGCAAAGCTAATGCCTCTTTTCTTTTTCCTTTTCTTTTTTTAAAGATTTTATTTATTCATGACAGACACACAGAGAGACAGAGACAGGCAGAGAAGCAGGCTCCATGCAGGGAGCCCGATGTGGGACTCTATCCCAGGTCTCCAGAATCACACCCTGGGCTGAAGGTGGCACTAAACCACTGGGCCACCAGGGCTGCCCTTAATGCCTCTTTTCTTTGTGCTCCTGTAGCATAATCACATTTTCCTGTCTGTGTTTGCATTTGAGATGGTGAGCTCCACGGGGAAAGAGGTGGTGGTGGTGGTGGTGGTTATACATATTGACCAACTTACTACAGATACTTGTCTAGGTGTGGCTAATGAAAGGGACAGAGAGAATGTCTAATACTCCAGGTATCCAGTTAAGCTACTTTGTAATATAAACAATTTAAGAATATACTGCTTCAAAACATTCTTGATCAAATTTAACTTCATTTTAAAAGTGCTTTAGAAGAACATTAATCATACTTAGATTCAGGGAGTACCTGAAAAATGTGGGAATGTTGGCTCAATCCAATAAACTTCATTGGAATTCTTTAAAAACCCTTCAGGGATTTGAATTGGTTGAACCTGAAACAAAAGAATACAGACAACGATATAGAGGTAGGTGGTAGTGTTCAAAGTTCTGCAGAATGCATTCACTTAGTGACCATTCGTCCCATCCTTCCTGGACTAGATTACACAGTGTCCTTTTCTTATTCAGCATGTCCAGGACATTGTGTTATTCATCTCTGCAGTCCCAGCACCTAGTATGATGCTGGCACTCATTGAGTGTGTGATGAATAAATGATATATTAGCCAAACAACAGGTTTAATAGGTATTTATTAAAACAAGCAGCTATTTGAACAAAATGACTGAATTACCACAATGCTTTATTATCTAGATGCTAGAACAGACATCACAGACGGCTGTTGCAGACTCTCCTCAATTATTTAAGCTAATCTCAGGTGCCAAAGAAAATGAACTGCCATAGAGGAAATATGCTTACTGCATGAAATATGAAATGAGAGAATAGGTTTTCCTTTAAGAAAACCTTCACTATGATGAGGAGACATAATTTTTGTTGGACTAAATCTTTCAATATAAAAACAAAAACTTTAGTGTCCAATAAAATGTTTTTAAAAACAGTTTGATTTTGTATCAGATGGCAAACGGACCCCTGTAAAATAGTTTCTACCAAGTCCAACAAATATTTTCTGGGCACCTATGTGTCAGTTCATGTGATATAAAGATTAATAAAATATTTCCTTTCCTCCAAAGCGAGTTTTAAAATAATTCAGTAGCCTCTGGGTGAGGTGTAGTTTAATAAGAGATAACCAAATGTGCAATTGATAGATCCAGTTTTTAATTTTTAAAGCATGTGCCGCCTTGACCATGTCATTTAGGCCATGCCCTCAGGATATATCTGACTGCTAATCCTGTGCCAGACGCTGGGTGGGCTCAAGGCTCAGAATGTAGGCAACACCTAGGACTTGGTAGATGTTCAATAAATATTTGCTGAATGTGTGAATGACTGATGTTAGCACATCAAACAGTATTCTGTTCCTGCCTTGATAGAATTTGGAGGAGGAAGTGTGACTAGGGAACAATGCAAAAAGCATTATTCTGCTTGAAAGAAGGTTAAGGAAGACTTAACCTTCTAAAGCAGAGTTTGGACTGAAACTCAGTCCAAATTTAGAAATAGTAAGTTTTCCAGGAAGGTTGTCTATTTTAGGCAGAGGAAACAGAGGCATAAGTATGGGCCCCATGGGGGCTTTGGGGATGTGCAGATCTGGCGGTTTGGCTGGGTAATAGGGTGGAATACTTGAGAAAGAGGATGGAGCTGAACCAAGAGACAGGTGGCGCCAGTTAAGGAATATATGGGTCAATTTAATGTATGTACGCAAACATGCCTGTGTATGGTATAGCCACTCTGCAACACAATTTGACAGTTTATTGCAAAGTTAAAGCTAGATACAGAATGTGATTCATTTTTTTTTAGGAAATCCCCCCCCCTCAAAGAAATAAAAACTTATGTTCACACAAAAATTTATACATGTTTATAGCAGCTATATTCATAATCGACCCAAACTATAAGCAACCCAAATGTCCTTCAGTGGGTGAGTAGATAAACTGTGGTACATCACTATGATGCAATACTATTCAAAAATTTAAAAAAATGAAATATTGATACAACCACTTGAAGGAATCCCACAGGTGAGTGAAAGAAGCCAGTTTCAAAATGTTGCATAATATATGATAGCATGTATATGTTATTCCCAAAGGGAAAAAAATCCTATAATGACAGAAAACACATCAGTTGGTTGCTTAAGGGTCAGGTGTGGGGGAAGGAGGTAACTGCAAAGGGACAGCCTAAGGAGTTACAGAGAATGAAGAAACCGTCCCGTATCGTGACTGTTGGCATGGTGACCGCACAAATCTCTCTATATATGCGTACCATGCATGTGTTACAGTGCAGAGAACTATACTCCTATGAAACTTAATTTTGCCCTATGTTAATTTAGAACTTTAAAAAACGTGATTGCAAATGAGATGAATATTTAAATTCAAAATTATACATATTATATTTTATATATAGAATACGACATATTCTATTTCTGACATGATTCATTTGGACTACTCACATCCCCCCCGACTTTTTTTTTCTTTAAAAATGATACAAATTATATCCTGTACTTTTAATTTATAAACTTGAGGTGTTACATAACCTTTTGTAAAGAGTTGATGGAGATATAAAAGTGTTCGACTTTGGTGGGGAAGAGTTAGGACCTGGGATATGCAAATATTAATATATGTAAAAGCCCCTTTTGTATGCTTAAATGCGATGAGGAATCCTAAGAAACCAGCCTGGGAATGAGCCTGGAATTTCCCCTTCAGGATCCTTTGGCAGTTAGGCTGGGATGGGAAGACAGTTGAGGATAACTCTTTCTGTGACCCCCAGTCCTGTCCCGAGATGGTGTGTGCTGCTGTGCCTTGATATAACCTCATCTACTTTCTGCAGGCTCTTAATTTAGAACTTGCAGAAAGGTAAAGCAGCAAGGGATATTAGAGCTCATCTCTTTACAGAGAAGGAAAGCAAAACAGAAAGGCCATGGTTCTTGCCCATGGTTACAGTAGACCAGGGTTAAAAACCAGTTTGTTCAGATGACTGGTAAGAGTACTCTGTTTCGTACTCTGCTGCTTGATGCTTGAAGTGTTTTGCTTGGAGGTTTGTTTTGTTTTGCTTTTTAAGATCGTATTTATTTGGGAGAGAGCGAGCACAAGTGGGGGTGGGGGGGCAGAGAGAGAGGGAGAAGCAGACACCCCACTGGGCCCAGAGCCAGAAGCGGGGCTCAATCCCAGGACCCCAGGATGAGGACCTAAGCTGAAAGCAGATGCTTAACTGACTGGGCCACCCAGGTGTCCCTGTTTTGGAGTTTTTGAGAAACTGTCTGAAGACTCTGGGGGTAGTTCTTTTGCCTTCATAAAATAGCCTTAAAAACTGATAGAAAGTATGCAATTCATTAGCCCCATGCTTCATAAAAGTAAATCAAATCTAAGGAGTCATCTTTTCTTTTTGTGGGTGTTTGTCAGTTGCTGTATGTGAAAGTTCAGTTGTGAGGGTGAAAGGGACCCTTGAAAAGCAGCCTGATCTTGAGATGAAAATAACTATTTTTCTGCAGAAAAAAATGCTTTTGTCTCTTTTATTGGGCAGGCCTAGGCTCTGACTTGCTTTGCAACAAGTGGAGATGTTCTGTACTGAGTCCTGCACATCAACTCGTCTAGTTCTATTTATCACATGGTTGGGGGGTTGGGGATTGCATCTTCCTTACATCTTCGTGGACTTGTGATCAGTGCAGGACTGACCCCAGTTTCAACCTTTGAAGCCACGGCTGAGCCATGTCAATCTGATTTCTGACATACAGTAGCTTCACACCTTAAAAATGCAGTTGCCCAGGAGGCTAGTGACCTGATTTGAATTGTGACTTTGCCACTAGATTGGAGCAAGTTATTCTCCTGGTTAGGCCTCTCTTTTCCTGCATGGAGAACACAAGATTTGGATTAGATCAGAAAGCGCATGTACCTGGCCTCTAGTCTACACCAGCCCAATCTTGGGACCATGTTGGCATCACTAGATAGCCGGAGACTAGACCCACCTCTCTGATTCCCAGGATCTTTGTCCACGTAATAGTGCTCTAATATTAATGGTAATTACTCACTGATGCATTGTCATTAACATATGCTTGATGTCAAAACATTTTTTGTTGAATGAACAATTAAACAAATTAATTAGTATTTGTGCCGGAGCTAAGATCACTCTCTGACATGTTGCCTGTTAACACCTGGAGCTGCCTGAATCCTGACTGCTCTGGTCTTATCTGGAGCCATGACCGCCACCCTCCCCTCACTGATGACTTCCTCCCACCCTCCCGCCTGCTCCACTCCTTTAGCTTCTCTGAGAGTTGTACCTACCAGAACCAATTCACAGTTTTTCATGGCTCTTTAGACAAAGCCCTTTGGATACTTATGTGAATAAAACAGACTGTTATCAGCATGAAATGATATTATGCACAGGATGTGCCTCAAACAGGAACTGGCACATAGTTAATAGCCCTATTATCATCATTGTTATTACTCCAATTGTTATCTGTATTAATAATTTAGAAAAAAAGGCTTCTGCTTATCTATAAGGGATTATCATTAAATATGTATTCTTCTGCTTTTCTGTCTTCTTGACAACAACCAAATCTATCGTAGCTTCCAGATCTGAATATTCATTCCCTGCTCTCTGAGGATGGCTGAGCCATGCCCACTTTCACCAGGACTGTGATTTTATTATTTCTGGACTCTCCTGACAGGAAGTAGTAAGTGAAGACTTATTGTCTGAGATTACTTTCAAATGGGAAGTTTTCATGTTTTCTTTTATAACTAAAAAGAAAAGGAGAGTGAGAAAATATCCACGTTGCCTTACTGGAAAGTCAGTTCTTTGTTTCTAAGAAATCCCATCCCTCTCAGGCTTTTTCTATGGCCCCCTCCCCAGTCTACCATAGTTCTTCCTCTCCTTTTTTCTTAGCTTCACATATACTGCTTTCATGGTTACAGTACATTAGTGTGGATATGTTTTCCTACATTAAGGTGTCATCTAGACGAGAGCAGGGACTTCAATATCATCTTGTCATCTTTGCTTGCCATTACCTGATACAGAGTGGATGCTTACTAAATACTTGCTAAATCAATGATTCCTAATGTGAGGTGAAAGGAGGATGTCCTTTGCATAAGCCCCGTCTCCTGTGTCCCTGAATGAGAACTGGATTGACCTCCTCTCCAGAAGCAGAGTGCAGGTGCTTCCACAGTCCCTCACTCTTCACAAATGCCTGCCTGGCCTAAGCCTTTGGGACCATGATGGCTAATTTTATGTGTCAACTTGACTGGGCCAAGGGCTGCCCAGATAGCTGATTAAGCATTATTAGTAGGTGTGTCTGTAAGGGTTGTTTCTGGAAGTGATTAGCATTTAAATCGGTGGACCGAGTAGAGGAGATGACCTTCTCCAGTGTGGGTGGGCATCATCTGACCCTCTGAGGGCCTGAATGGAGCAAAAAAGTGGAGGAGGGTTGAGTTCACTTTACTGTTGAAGCTGGGACATTAATCTTCTGTCCTCATGCTTCTGGTGCTCAGGTCTTCAGACTTGGACTGGAACCTACACCATCAGCTCTCTGCCTCACAGGGCTTTGAGAGGTTTGTGGATGGCACATCAGAGGATTTCGTAGTTTTCATAATCTCATGAGCCAGTACCTTATGACAGATTTTGTACACACACACACACACACACACACACACACACACATACACACATCCCTCTCTTATTGGTCTGTCTCTCTGTAGAACCCTAGCTAAATACAGAGACAGACCTTTAAAAATGATTACTATTTATTTGATCCTATTTCTTTTTTTTTTTTTTAAAGAATTTATTTATTCATGAGAGACACACACACACAAAGAGAAAGAGAGAGAGAGAGAGGCAGAGACACAGGCAGAGGGAGAAGCAGGCTCCATGCAGGGAGCCTGACATGGGACTCGATCCCGGGACTCCAGGATCACACCCTGGGCTGAAGGTAGGTGCTAAACCGCTGAGCCACCCAGGGATCCCCCGATCCTATTTCTTTATAAATGTTATATCTTCTTATTTTTCCACTCAGGATATAATTAGGCTTTTAGATAGAGCTGAAAAGTGACCTGTGTTGAAGGTGAATGATGCTAGGCAAAGTAACCATATCCTCTGTCTCTCCATCAAACTATCAGCCAATTTCACATTGAAGTGTTGGTTTGGGTATCTCTCTCCCTCTCTCCCCCTCTACCTATCTATTTCTCTTTCTTCTTAAACTAATGCAACATTGTGCTGCTATTAATGGCAAGGGGAAGAGCAGGGCTGGTTCAAGAGCCCTAAACACCCCCATGGTTATTTCTGCCACACTGTGTGTTGCCATTTGCACATACTATCTTGAAGCCTGATTTTGGCTCTCTATGCTAGATTTTATTTCCATTTTGCATGTAGCAAATCTGAGGACTAGAAAGGACAAGCAGTGTGCCCTAGGTTCTAGGTTTAGTCTTTGCTGCCTTCTAAAGATGCACATTATTAGAAGTGGGAAAGGCAAGAGAATTCTTTTTAAGTTGAAGAATCACAAGCAGCTAGGTATGAGGATATGAAAGAGCATGGTGTGTCCAAGGAACGTGGAGTCACAGAGGTCACCTGGAGTGTATCAGGAAGCAGAGTGGCACCTGTGGCTCCATCCACCTGGCTGGATTGTGGGTCTGAGCACTGGTTGGTAAGTGTGAACAGTAAAACAGGGCTGGCAAACTGGTAGCTGTTAACACCACACTGCTCTCTATGGGAACTATAGGGTCAAGTCTTATTCCTAAGAAAATACCGCCTTTCCTTTCAACCTTCAGCTGTGTAATTGATGATAGAAATAATTATCAAAGGGTTTAGAACTGGCTAAGATTCATAGAAGTTGTTCTTTAAAAAAAAAAAAAAAGAATTCCATGATAATCCAGGTTATATCCAATCCCTGAGTGGATGTGATGCCAATTACTGCCACCTGCCCCATCTTGTCTCGGTTATGACACCCCAGGGAGAGCTGTACTTAAGGCCCTGTCAAAAATGTCAGCTCTGCTTCTGGGGCCAGATGCAATAACTTCCCTTGAAGACTGCCGGGGCTGTGTCCCACGTGAAAAGCAACATTAAATCTTCCCTCAGGCTAAACCGTGACTGCCAATCTAGCACTCTGTTTTCAGCATTCACAGGGAGACTGAACACTTCCTCTAGAAAGAATGTGCCAGATGTTGTACCAGATGCTCTAGATAGGTTGTCATTTAATGCCTGACACCTGAAAGCCTATTTATCCTCATTCCCAATTTACACGTGAGAATATCGAGGCTCCAAGGTCACGTGCTTTATGTGGATAAACAAGGATTTTAGCACATCATTCTCACCTCTACGTATATTCTCCTCCTCTCCCGTTATAAATGGTAAGAATTTGCTTAGATTTCTTTTGTATTCTTTAATTGGGATCCCTTGATAACTTTCTCTCTACTGTCTTCAAACTTCCTTGTTTCCATTCCCAGCTCCTGCCAAAAATCTAACTTCAAGTCTGAGCAGTTTGACGTGTACACCGCCATCTTGGTTTTTCACAGTGGAACCCGTGGAAACAACATCAACACTAAGGCAAATCTCTGTTGAGAGGGCCCCAGTGACAAATATAAAAACAAGAAAGTTATTGGCCATGTTTGCAAGTTTTAGCCAAGAGAGCTATTAAAAAGAATGGAATTTATTGTTATTAGTTTCTGAAAGTGATAGAATTCTTCATCTCCATGAGCTCCTTTACTTGATGAGCACTTAACAGTTTAAAGTTAACTTTATAGGCATTATGCCATGAGATGTTTATCATAGCCCTGCTCGGTAAATAGATGAGGAAATATAGCTGTCCATCTGCAAAATTCCTTGTTCAGTGTCTCAGAGCTGCATACTGGATCCGAAATTCAATTCCAAGTATTCTGACTCTACCCAGGGCTGTGTTCACAGATATACAGTTGCCTCCCACAATGTGCCTAATACCTAATTATTAAATATTCATTAACTTGTTTATCCATCCATTTTCTTTCAATAATATTAATTGTTTTCATTGGGCAGATACACGGTGTGTGAAAAAAAATAAAAAAGCTTTATCCAAGAGCTCACCATCAAAACTGGAAGACTGACATTCAACTAATAATCTTAATTCAGTAAAATAAATACGACCACCAAGGATGGAGATCATCACAGAGAGCTACAAAGGAGAGATGGAGCTTTGTTTAAATGCTTCACAGAAGCTGCTTGATGTGGCTATGACTGATAAGATTTTGCCAGGTGGCTAAACATGTGAAAACCTTGTCATGTGAATTTTGCCTGAAAGCCTATTATATTTAATTAAAAGAACCATGGTTTCAAAAATATACAATGATACCCATGTCTTAACAAGTCAAACTTTTGCTTTCCTGTATCTCAGGATAAGATTTAATTATAGGCCTCCCTTCCATCTAGATGCTTTTCCAGTTGCTCAGGATAGTTTTTACACATAGCCATATACACAGTGTTTTAGTTAGATTATTCTCTCTGCTAATAGGGTGTTTCTTGTCTGCTTATTAGTATTAGGAAGCATGAGTATTCTTTGCACATTGCAGGAGTATTTGAATTTCACCCCAGGGAACTCAGTAGTTCACATACAATTTCTTGCATTAATCACAGCAACTGAAAGAGAAACCCTTCTGAAGGGCTTTGATTTATGTTTCGAAATAAAAGACTAAACACAATTATGAATAGAAACATAAACACATATGATGGTTGTTCAACACTTGCTGTGTGCATTAGCCATAGATCAGTCATCAGCTTTGCCATAGTGATAATTTAGTATGTAGTCATAAAAAAAGTGTTGGGCACTATGTGAAGATCAGGTATCTTCTTCCCAATGCTCCAGATCAGTGTTCAAAACAAATCCCAACTAGGGGCCAGATAGATAACTTGAGTGACACAGGCACTGGGTTGAGCACAGGGAAAGGAATGTCCCATCTAAATCATGTAGCTTCAAGTCAGCTATGGTGGGTCTTTGCCATGCGGAAATGTGGACTATGGTTGTCAGTTCTTTTGATTTTTTACAAGAAATTGAAAGACAAGATATTTCATAGAAATCTTTCAATATTTACATTTTGGTATGTTATTCATTCATTGAAAATATGAAGAGCTAAGCAAATTGCATTATAGGGCTGATCACCAGCCATTAGTTTAGGCATTCGGCTCTTCATGATGATGTTAAATCATGCAGAGTTTACACAACTGCCCCACATGAGAGTCAGCGTTAGGCCATCCTGAAAGCTAGACCACCATTGACCATTCTGATTGAATTTCTGATTGCTCTCCCAAATGCTACTTTTTTCCTAGGTGGGGTCAAACTGAATAGTTTCTAGGCATGGGTTTATATAGCAATGATCCCACAGATAGCCACTGCACCTGATGAATTATTAGTGCTGTGGGAACAGGATGGCTGGGAGGAAGCTGAGATCTAGTCTCATTGCTGCATCTGCTGGTCATCCTCTCAAGCTAGATAACATGAAGATGCTTTCAGCAAGCTCTGAGGTTTTATCTAAAAGATGCATTTTTAAAAAATAAAAATAAGATGCATTTTTACTTAGACGATAATTTTGGAAGCCTTGTGCAATCCCAAATAATTGTTTGTATTCAGAGTCCTCGAGAATTATGCATAAACCAAAAAACCCCACTTGCATTCATTTTGGAGTAAATGCAATAGAAAAGCAACCAAATCGACAGGATCGATATATTATTCTTAAGCAGACTATGCATGCATCTCTTATTTAACCAATAAAAAATGATATCGTAACTCCTTCATCTGAACTCCACACCATGTTTGCCTTAAAAATCCTAACATCCAACAGTCACCTATTCTGTGATCCTTTTCGCTTTTCAGTGTTCTCTTCTGGGTTAGTCCGAGCCTTCTAGGAGAAGAACCATCAATGGTAAATAACTCTAGGTCAGAGCTGTGGTGTCTCTCCTTAATCACAATGAACTCAAGGCAGAATGGATTTGGTATCAATAGCGCACGCTCTGGAGTCTGGCTGCCTAAGTCTGAATCCTGTCTTCACTAGTATGTACTCAGGAGTTTGGGGCAATTTCCTAAACAGCTCTGGGTCTCTGTTTCCTCAGCTGCACAGTAAGATGTTGTGAGGGTTGCTGTGTGGATGAAATAAGCACAAATGATGAAAACAGTGTCTGGCACATTATAAGCATTCAAAAAAATGTCACCTACCATGATTCTGTTCCTTTTTATGCATAGATGCCCAGGTGATATCCAACTGATAGATTTTCTAGTGACTGACCAGTGGTGTCAAGCATATACTGGTACAGAAGGAGAGATGTAGGTAGACTAAATGCCTGCTGAACAAAGCTACCCACTGATGGGGAACAAATGGTGGAGTAGGGACTTTCCTGATGACCTCCCCCAACACATACCATGAACCAGCTCCAATTCCAAAAGACCACCTCGTACCCTACACCTTCTCAAACTACTACTCACTTTCAGAGATCAGCTCAATGCCAATGACTATGGAGCTTTTCTGAGAACCCCACATAGCATTACAGCCTGGGTAACACTCCTCTATGACAGCCTGCAGCCTATCGGCTGCGTTGCATTCTTGTCTCCCCACTACTGTGAGTCTCCTCCAGAGCAGGGATCAGGTTTGTTCATCTTTATATCCCCAGTGCTTTGCAAAGTGCCTGGCACATCAGAGATTACAACCATGTTCAATGAAAATAAAAAAATGTTTCCAGCTGAAAAATGGATGGAATTGATGAATGAATGTGCAAATGAAAACAGGAATGAATTATACAAATTGTTGGCACCCTAGTTGAAAACGGTATTCTCTCCTTTGATTTCCCTAGTTTAGAACAATGGTTGACTCAATTTTTTAAAAGTTGTCAAATTCTGAGGTTCCTGGTTCAGTCAGTTAAACACTGGGCTCCTGATTTCTGCTGGGGTCATGGTCTTGGGGCCGTGGGATAGAGCCCCACGTCTGGCTCCACACTCAGAGTCTGCTTGAGATTCTCCCTCTCCTTCTCCCTCTGCCCCTCCCCCTGCTCACACTCTGTATCTCACTCTATAAAGTAAATAAAATCTAAAAATTGTCAAATTTGGTTGCAAACTGAATGTAAATGGGAAAAGAAACCAGATTAGCTGCTCACCATCAACTACAACAGATCCCCTAGTTAATTTCATCTTCTGTTCCTGTTCAACTCAATGCCCTAACTCACCTTTGTCTCCTAGCTGCTGCTATGTCCCACTGTTTCCCTTGTCATTCCTTCTGTCCTTCACGCCCTCTCTCCTCCTTTCCACTTTACCGAATGCTACTCATCCTCTGAAGCTCAATTTAATTCTCACTTTTCCCAAAAGTTGCCCTTCATCTGGCCTTCATTAAAATTGCACAATTACCATAATTACCATAACACACTATTTACATCTTTATTATCTCCCTGACAATTTGTAAATTTCCTGAAACAGCCATATATTCTATTTTTTCTTACATATCTTATATTGACAGTGACTAAATATTTCTAAAACATCAACCGAGGCAAATTTTGAAGTGAAAGTTTTTAAAAAGAGACATAAGTATTAAATATAATTTGTCTTTATTTTACCAAAAATATTTTAAAAATTCCTAACTTCCATCACACACTTCAATAAATTTTAGCTATATCAAATGTTTAAGCAAAAATAATGAAATTATAAAATGTGTAACAAGTACTAAACATAAACATATTTAAGACCTAGTCCTGGGCAGAAAAAGATTGATAATGTAAATATTGAAAATAACATTTCTTTGTATCACCCTGCTTAGTGGCAAGTGGTATACAGAAATATATATGTCAGAAAGAATTATCCTGCATATATAAAGTGTACTTATAAACCAATAAGAAAAAAATGAGTATATCAAAAGAAAATTGAGTAATGTTAAGCATCTTTTCATGTACATGTTGGCCATCTATACATCTTTTTGGAAAAATGTCTTTTCAGTTCTTTGGCCCCTTTTTTATTTTATTTAATTTTTTTTCCACCAATTTTTTAATAAAAATTTCCAAACCTCCAGCAAATTTACAAGAATTTGACATACCACCCACATACCCATGATATGGATTCTACTATTAACATTATAGCATGCTTAATTTGTCACATATCTGTTCATCTATCCATTTGCCCCATTATATTTTTGATGCATTTTTTGGCATAAAATATTTTTCTTTAAAATCAATTAATCAACATATAGTGTATTATTAGTGTCAGAGGCAGAGTTTAATGATTCATCAGTTGCATATAATACCACAGTGCTCATTACATAAAGTGCCTTCCTTAATGCCTATCACCCAGTTACTCCGTTTCCCTATCTGCCTCCCCTCCAGCAACCCTCAGTTTGTTTCCTAGAATTAAGAGTCTCCTATGGTTTGTCACCATCTCTGATTTTGAGTTATTTCCCCCCTTTCTCCTATGTTATCTGTTTTGATTTTTAAATTCCACATATGAGTGAAATCATAATAATTGTCTTTTTCTGACTGTCTTATTTCACTTAGCATAATACCCTCTAGTTTCATCCTTGTCATTGCAAATGGTAAGATCTCATTTATTTTTGATGGGCGAGTAATATTCCACTGTGTGTGTGCATGTGTGTGTATGTGTGTGTAACTCACATCTTCTTTATCCATTCATCTATTGATGGATATCTGGGCTCTTTCCATAATTAGGTTACTATTGATAATGCTATAAACATTGGGGTACAGGTGCCCCTTTGAATCACTATGTTTGTATCCTTTGGATAAATACCTAGAAGTGGAGTTGCTGGGTCATAGAGTAGCTCTATTTTTAACTTTTTGAGGAATTTCCATACTGTTTTCCAGAGTGGCTGCGCCAGTTTGCATTCTCACCAACAGTGTAAGAAGGTTCCCCTTTCTTCACATCCTTGCCGACACTTGTTTCTTGTGTTTTTGATTTTAGCCTTTCTGACAGGTGTGAGGTGATAGTTCATTGTGGTTTTGATTTGTATCCCTGATGATGAGTGATGTTGAACATCTTTTCATGCGTCTGTTGGCCATCTGGATGTCTTCTTTGGAGAAATGTCTGTTCATGTCTTCTGCCTCTTTTTAAACTGGAGTCTTTGTGTGTTTTTGTTTGTTTGGTGTTGAGTTGTATAAGATCTTTATAAATTTTGGAACTAACCCTTTATCAGGTATATCATTTGCAAATATATTCTTCTATTCAGTAGATTGCCCTTTCATTTTGTTGATTATTTCCTTCACTATGCAGAAGCTTTTTATTTTCAGGTAGTCCCAAATTTATTTTTCTTTTATTTCCCTTGCCTCAGGAGACATATTTAGAAAAATGTTTCTATAGCCAATGTCAGAGACATTACTGCTTGTGCTCTTTTTAGGGATTTTTATGGTTTTAGGTCTCACATTTAGGCCTTTAATCCATTTTCAGTTTATTTTTCTGTATGGTGAAAGAAAGTGGTCTAGTTTCATTCTTTTGCATGTGGCTGTCCAATTTTCCCAAAACCATTTATTAAAGAAACTCTCTTTTCCCCATTGTATATTCTTTCCCACTTTGTCAAAGACTAATTATGTAATTGCAGGTTCATTTTTAGGGTTTCTATTTTATTCTGTTGATCTATGTATACATTTATGCCAGTACTATACTATTTTAATTGCTACCAGTTTGTAATATAACTTAAAATCTGGAATTGTGGTACTTCAGTTTTTGTTAAGATTGCATTGGCTATTAGAGGTCTTTTGTGGTTTCATACAAATTTCAGGATTGTTTGTTCTAGTTCTGTGAAAAATGCTGCTGGTATTTTGATGGGGATTACATTAAATGTGTAGATTGCTTTGGGTTGTATAGACATTTTAACATTATTCTTCTAATGCATGAGCATGGAATGTCTATTTGTGTCATTTTCAATTTCTTTAATAAGTGTTCTATAGTTTTCAGAGTACAGATTTTTCACCTCTTTAAGTTTATTCCTAGATATTTAATTGTTTTGGTGCAGTTGTAAGTGGAATTATTTTAATTTCACTTTCTGCTGCTTCATTATTAGTGTATAGAAAAGTGATAGACTTCTGCATATTTATTTTGTGTCCTGTAACCTTAAACTGAATTCATTTCTCAGTTCTAGTAGGCTGTTTTGTTTTGTTATTTTTTGGTGGAATCTTAAGGATTTTCTATTTAGGGTATGATGTCATCTGCAAATAATGAGAGTTTTACTTCCTTCTTACCAATTTGGATGCCTTTTATTTCTTTATATTGTATAACTGCTGTGGCTGGGACTTCCAGTACTAGAATAAAAGTGGTGAGAGTGGATATCCTTGTCTTGTTCCTGATGTTAGGGGAAAAGCTCTGAGTTTTTCCCTATTAAGTATAATGTTGGCTATGGGTTTTTTCATATGAAACCTTTATTATGTTCCCTTTAGACCTATTTTGCAAAGGGTTTTTATGAATGGATGCTGTACTTTGTAAAATGCTTTTTCTGGCATCTACTGAAATGATTATATGGCCTTTATCTGGTTTAGGTATCAGGGTGATGCTGAGCTCATAGAATGAATTTGGGTTTTCCTTCCTCTTGTATTTTTTGGGATAGTTTTAGAAGAATGGGTATTATGTCTTTATGTTTGGTAGGATTTACCTGTGAAGCCATCTGATCTTGGGCTTTTGTTTGTTAAAAGTTTTTTGATTACTGACCAATTTCATTGCTGGTTATTTGGTCTGTTCAAATTTTCTTATTTCCTACTTTAGTTTTGGCAGGTTATATGTTTCTAGAATTTATCCATTTCTTCTAAGTTGTCTAGTTTTTTGGTATATAGGTTTATCATAATATTATAATTGTATTTCTGTGGTATTGGTTGTTACCTCTCTTCTTTCATTAGTCATTTTGTTTATTTGGGTCCACTCTCTCTTTTTTTAATGTGTCTTGCTGGAGGTTTATCAATTGATCTTTTCAAAGAACCAGCTTCTGATTTCATTGATCAGCTCTATTGTTTTTTCCGTTTCTATCTCACTTATTTCTGCTCTCATCTTTATTATTTCCTTCCTCTTGCTGAGTTTGAATTTTGTTTGTCCTAGCTTCTTTAGGTATAAAGTTGAGATTTTTCTTGCTTCTTGAGGTAAGCCTTTGTTGCTATAAACTTCCTTCTTAGAGACACTTTTGCTGCATTGCAGAGATTTTGGATCATTGTGTTTTCATTTTCATTTGTTTCTTTATTAACCATTCCTTGTTTAATAGCATGCTGTTTAACTTCCATATATTTGTGCTTTTTCTAGATTTTTTCTTGTGGTTGACTTCTAGTTTCATAGCATTGTGGCCAGAAAAGAAGCATGGAGTGTGTTTTCTATATGGTATCAGGTCATCTGTACATAGTGACAGTTTTTCACCATTGAGTATGATGCTAGCTATGGGTTTTTCATATATGGCCTTTATTTTATTGAAGTGTATTCCCTCCAAACCCACTTTTATCATGAATCGTTATTGTATTTTGTCAAATTCTTTTTCTGCATCTATTGAGATGATTATATGGTGAATATTCTTCCTCTTGTTAATTTGTCGCACTGATTTGTGAATCTTGAGCCACATGTACATGCCTGAAATAACCCCCACTTTTAATATATTCTTGATTTCAGTTTGGTAATACTTTCTTGAGGATTTTTGCATCTATGTTCATCAGAGATATTGACCCATAGTGAGGTTTGTTTGTTTTTCTTTTTCCTGTTGTTTTTAAGTGTCTTTGTCTGGTTTGGTATCAGGGTAATGCTGATCTGGAAGCTTTCATTCCTATTTTTTTAAATAATTTGAACAGAATAGGCACTAACTCTTTTTGAGACATTTTTTAGAATGTATTTGTGAATCCATCCAGTCTTGGGCTTTTGTTTGTTGGGAGATTTTGATTACTGAATCAGTTTTCTTAGTAATAATTGGTCTTTTCAGATTTTCTTTCTTCCTGGTTTAGTTTTAGAATGTTGTATGTTTCTAGGAATTTATTCATTTCTTCTAGGTTGCCAAATTTGTTGGCACATACTTCTTTGTAGTAGTTTTTCATAATCCTTTGTATTTTTGTGGTGTCAGTTCTCTTCATTTTTAATTCAAGTCCTCTCTTTATCTTGATGAGTCTGGCTAAAGTTCATCAATTTTGTTGATTTTTTTTTTTAAGATTTCATTTATTTATTCATGAGAGACACACAGAGAGAATCAGAGAAATAGGCAGAGGGAGAAGCAGGTTTCCCACAGGGAGCCCAATTTGGGATTCAATCCCAGGACTCCGGGATCACACTCAGAGCTGAAGGCAGACGCTCAACCACTGAGCCACCCAGGCATCCCAATTTTGTTAATCTTTTCAAAGAACCAACTCTTGGGGGTCACTTGGGGGGCTCAGTTGGTTAAGTGTCTGACTTCAGCTCAGGTCATGATCTGATGGTGGGGGGATCAAGCCTTGCATTGGGCTCTGCGCTCAGTGGGAGTCTGCTTGTCTCTCTGCTCCTCCCCCTGCTCATGTACTCACTCTCAAAATCTTTTAAAAATACACACATATATATACATACATACACATGCATGTCTGTATATATATACATGCGTATGTATGTATATATATGACTATACATATGTCTGTATAGACTACATAGGTATCAACTCTATAGAATAGAGACTGGATAAAGTCTCTTTCATTTATTTACACTCTGATCTTTATTATTTCTTTTCTTCTAACTTTGAGCTTTAATTGTTCTTTTTCTAGTTCCTTTAGGGACAAATTGAGATTGTTTGGGATTTTTCTTGTTTCTGGATGGAGATCTGTATTGCTATAAACTTCCCTCATGGAACTGTTTTTGCTGCATCTCAAAGATTTTGGATCATTGTATTTTAATATTCATTTGCTCTAGGCATTTAAAAAAATGTTCTCTTTGCTTTCTTTGTTGACCCATTTGTTGTTTTAGCATGTTAACACTGTTTTTTTCCCAGTTTATTTCTTGTAATTAACTTCTAGATTCATGCCAGTGTTGTCAGAAAAGATGCTTATATGGTTTTCATCTTTTTAAATTTATTGACTTGTTTTGTGACCATACGTGAAGAATATTTCATCTGGACTTGAAAAGAATTTATATTCTGTTATTTTTGGATGGAATGTTTTATTTATTTATATCTAGATATATATCTGTATATATCTGGCCTAATGTGTCACACAAAGCCACTGTTTATTGATTTTTCTGTCTGGATGATCTATTTGTTGATGTATGTGGGGTGTTTAAGGGAGAAATTGTCGGTAATACAATAACAGTAGGAGATTTTCTGTTGGTTAATATTTGTGTTGTGTACTTAGGTGCTCCTATGTTAGGTGCATAGAATTTACAATTGTTATATCCTCTTATTGAATTGATCCCTTTATCATTATGTGTTGCCATTCTTGGTCTTTTGTTATAGTCTTTGTTTTAAAGTCATTTTGTCTGATAGAAGTATTGCTACCCTGGCTTTTTTATTTTCCACTTCCATTTGCATGCCATGTTTTTCCAATCCTTTCACTTTCATTCTGCATGTCTTTAGGTCTGCAGTGAGTCTCTTGTAGGCAGCACATAGATGGCTCTTTTTTTTTAATCCACTTAATCACCCTCTGTCTTTTTGACTAGAGCATTCAGTCCATTAAAGTAATTATTGATAGGTATGTACTTATTACCATTTTACTAATTGTTCTCTGGGTTGTTTTTTAATAGTCTGCCTCTGTTCTTTGTCTCTTGCTCTCTTCCTTTGTGATTGATAACCTTTCTTTAGTGTTACACTTAGATTTTTTATTTTTTTGTGTCTCTCTTACAGGTTTTTGGTTTGCGGTTACCATGAGTTTCATATATAACATCCTAAATCTGTATTAAGTGGATGGTCACTTAAGTTCAAACACTGTTTTTCCTGTATCACTCTATGTATATATAATATGATATAATATTTTACACTTTTTGTTTTTTAAAGATTTTATTTATTTATTCATGAGAGACACAGAGAGGCAGAGACATAGGCAAAGGGAGAAGCAGACTGCTTGAAGGGAGCTCAATGTGGGACTCAATCCCCGGACCGTGGGATCATGCTAAAGGTAGACATTCAACCACTGAGCCACCCAGGTATCCCCCTTTCATATTTTTCTTCTAGTTATGACCTTCCTTTTCTACTTGAAAAAGTCATTTTAGCATTTCTTGTAAGGTCAGTTTAGTAGTAGTAAACTCCTTTAACATTTTTCTGGGAAACCATTTCTATTCTGAATGTTAACCTTACTACATAGAGTATTCTTGGGTGTAGGTTTTTTCCTTTTGGATATATCATGCCACTCCCATCTGGCCTGCAGAGTTAGTGCTGAAAAATCTACTGATAGCATTATGGGGTTTCCTTTGCAGGCAACTCATTATTAATGTTAAGATTCTTTATCTTTTTAAAAATATTTATTTTTATTTTTTTCTTAAGATTTTATTTATTTATTCATGAGACAGAGAGAGAGAGAGAGGCAGACGGGAGAAGCAGGCTCCATGCAGGGAGCCCGATATGGGACTCGATCCTGGGTCTCCAGGATCATGCCCTGGGCCGAAGGCAGCGTTAAACCGCTGAGCCATCCTGGATGCCCAAGATTCTTTATCTTAAATTTTAATTATTATATGTCTTGATGTGGACCTTGTTGGGTTCATCTTGTTTGAACTTTTCTGGACTTATTGGATCTGTAGATCTATTTCCTTCTCTACGTTAGGGACATTTTCAGCTATTATTTCTTTTTAACTGAGGTTAAGGTAGGGCTAATGTCAGTTCCTAGTTTTGCACTAACAGTTCTGCCGACAGAGAACAGAGGGAATAAAACAGGTACAGGGAAGAGCAGCTTCAATGCCTGCATGTCAAATCCTTGCTCATAAACTTTCTCAATGAAGAAAAGCTCTCTAAAGCCACACTTACATTTTCTTTCTTTTTAAAAATTGAGTCTGACACTTTATCACATTTCGCTCTCTGAAGGATCTTCAAATACTTAAAGCCTCTTGTGGCTTTGCCATATCTAACATACATGCCCTAATCCCCTCCTATCTGGAGTTTTTCTGTAGATGTTCATGATGAATGCAGAGAGATTTTCTAGCAGGTGGGGCAAGGATCATCCCTCAGCTCTGTGGGGGCTGGCCTGGCAAACAAAGGCCGTAGATCTAGGATTCACTACCCTACCTGTACATTGAGGACAGGGAACAAGGCCTGCAGGGGCTGGCCATTCAACAAAGAGTATTTCCAGCATGTGGCCTAGAGAGGGTGTTCAGAAAATGTTTGTCAATCTAAAGGTGAGCCTTGCCTGTGAAACCTGTCAGGCTGTTTTTGCTTATTGTCAACAATTTATTAAGATGCTATGCCCTCAAAGTTTGTAAATCTCATTCCTTCCTCCTTAAAGTAATATCTCTGTTAGGGTTCCTCTATCCCTCCTCGAATACCTCCAGGGGAGCCCCACAGAGATAAATAGAAGATGGGAGACTAATTTTGGATACAGACTGAGCTGGGTTCAAACTATCTAATAAATTAGTTTATTCATATAAAATATCAGAGAGATGGGAGGCCAAGAAAGGAATACAATTCTCGGTGGGGGTCTACTGCTGTGGCTTCCTCTAGTAATCCACCCCCTTCATGGTATTCAGGTTAAGTCTGGTGCTGTTGGGAGAATATTCACCATCAAAATAAGTTGACATAAATTGAACCACTGTAAATACTGTTTAGTATTCA
Organism: Canis aureus; assembly: GCF_053574225.1. Lineage (NCBI taxonomy): Eukaryota > Metazoa > Chordata > Mammalia > Carnivora > Canidae > Canis > Canis aureus. The sequence goes on along the minus strand of NC_135624.1, from coordinate 29,492,186 downwards.
CACATGCATGCATTCCTTAATCCCCTTCACTTATTTTGCCACCCTTCCCCATGTCTCAGATAATAGACTCTGTTTATGTAGACATCTATCCCTTTGCCCCTGTTGCTAACTTAGGTTTCTCTAGAACTTACTCATTCTGGGCCTGGCTCAGAGCAAGTGTTCAATGAACAAGTTTCTGACTCAGGGGCCTAGGCACAACATGGTGGTGGTGGGTGTCGTGATTATTCCTGGGACACATGTACGTACTCACTTTCCTTTATCAGCCATGTTCATTTTCTTCCAGAGCTTTAAGGATGATCCAGCCTGCTTCTACCCCACTGTGTTTTCCTCTTCATCACCTTGGCTTTGCTTCTCCCAGAGTGAGATGGAACTGTTTGGTAAGTCTCGAACTACCCCAAAGCAGGTGATGGTTCAATCTAAAGAGATATTTTTAGAAGCCTGCTGGGAAATTACATAGGGGATAAAGCAGATTCCAGGAATACTGCTGCTAAGACTCAGCTTTGGGGACAGAAGGTTGGAGAAATTGGGGGACACAAGTGGGACTCCAGTGGTCCCCATACTTATTCCTTCTGTGCAGTTTCATCCCTAAAGCAAAGCAATCCCTGGAAACTCAGGGGTGGGGTTGGGATGGCAACGAATTCTAGAAATTGGAACAGTGAGAGAAACATCAGCAGCAGACAGAAATTTATCAAATGTCAATAGGAAGGGAGAGAAGCCTTGGTCACCTTTCCATAATGTTCAGGTTAAATCCAGTTCTGTTGGGAGAGTAATAATAATCACAATAATAATAACAGTTAACATACTGAACCACTGTAAACATTGTTTTAATATACATACACACACATACACACGTATGCACATACACAAAGAAGTACTGTTTTTCCCTATTTGCTAGGAAGAAACCTGGAACTAGGAGAGGTTAACGAAGTTGTCTGAGATTCTGTAGTTGGGAAGTCATAGCATCTATTATGAACCTAAGCTGTCAGGCTCTGGAGCTCCTCCTCCAACATTACACTGTATATTCCAGGACTTTTGCTTCAGGTTTTCAAAAAACATATGCACATACAAACATGCACACTTGAAATATAAACTCACATCCATCACTTATTATTTAGGAGCAGGGGTGGGGACTGAGTAATTCTGTGCCCCTGCCAGTTACTTTATTTATAACAAATTTATTGAAATATATTTATTTCATCTTCCATAAACTTTAACTTTTTAAAGGATATATTTCAGTGCTTTTTGGTGTATTCACAGAGTTGTGCAACAATTGTTACCTAACTTTTGAACATTTTCATCACTGCCATAAGAAGCCCCACAACTATTAGGAATCATTCCTATTTCCCCTTTTCCTCAAAATCTGGTAACCACTAATCTACTTCCTGCCTCTACTGAGTTACCTTTTCTGGACATGCCATATAAATGGCTCATATAACATGTGGCCTTGTGTAAATAGTTTCTTTCATTTTTCACCCAAGTTGTGGCAGGTGTCACAATGTTATATCCATTCTACTGTGTAGATATAATCTGTTCACCAATTCATCTACCATTTCAGTTTCTACCATTTGGCTATTATGAATAATGCAACTTTCATTTACAAGTTTTTATGCAGACCATGTTTTCATTTGGGGGTGTTTGCCTTGGAGTAGAATTGCTGGATTATATGGCAACTCTATGTTTAACTTTGTGAGGACCTGCCAGACTGCTTTCCACAGCAGCTGCCCAATTTTTAATTTCCACCAACAAGTTCAAAGGTTCTATTTGTCCTATCTCCTTGTCAACACTTGCTGTTTTCTGTTTGTTTTTAAGCCATTTTAGTGAGTGTAAAATAGTATTCAATTGTGCTTTTGATTTGCATTTTCCTAATGAAGAATGTTGGCCCTCTTCATGTGCTTACTGGTCATTTGTATATCTGCTCTGGAGAAATGTCTATTCAAATTCTTTGCCCTTTTCCCCCCACTTTTAAAAATTCTGCTTTTTCTACTATGTTGGTCTTTTACTAACAGTACAAAAGCAGTGCATGAAAGGCTTTGCACTTTAGGAGTAGTCACTCATCTCATATTCCTTTCAAAAGAAACATTTTTTCTATATTTATTATTGAAGTAGAGTTGACATACACCTTATGTTATTTTCAGATGTATATTGATTCAACAATTCTGTGCATTACTCAATACCCACCATAATAAGTGTAGCCACCATCTCTTATTATAGCCACCATACATTATTACAATATTATTGACTGTACTTCTTATCTCCATGACTCACTTTATAACTGGAAGTTTGCACTTCCTAATTCCTGTCACTTATTTTGCCCATCCTCCACCTTCCTCATCTCTGGAAATCAGTTTATGTATTTAAGAGTCTATTTCTGTTTTGATTACTTTTGTTCTGAGATTCTACATAGGAGTGAAATCATATGGTATTTATCATTCTCTGACTTTTTTCACTTATACCATAGGTCCCTCCATGTTGTTGCAAATAAACTTTCATTCCTTTTATGGCTGAGTAATATTCCAGATATTCCATATCCTATTTATTAATTTATCAATAGACAGTTGGGTTGCTTCCTTATCTTATAAATATCTATTGCAAATAATGTTCCAATAAACATGGGGGTGCATATGTCATTTTGAATTAGTGTCTTCATTTTCTTTGAGTAACTACCCAGTAGTGGAATTTTGGAATCATAGTAAAATAGTTCTATTTTTAATTTTTTGAGGAATCTCCATACTGTTTTCCTCAGGGTAACAATTTATATCCTATGAACAGTGTACAAGGGTTCCCCTTCTTCCAAATCTTTTATAATACTTGTTAATTCTTGTCTTTTTGATAGTAACCACTCTGACTAGAGTAAGATCTCATTGTAGTTTTGACTTGCATTTTCCTCGTGATTAGTGATGGTGAGCACCTTTTCATGTGTCTGTTGGCCATCTGCAGATCTTCTTTGGAAAAAATGTCTAATTAGGTTCTCTACCTATTTTTTAAGTCATTTTTTTTTCTGTTGTATTGTATAAATTCTTTTATTGTGGATATTAGCCCCTATCAGATACATCATTTGAAAATATCTTCTCCCATTCTCCCTGTTTTGTTGATGGATTCCTTTGCAAAAGCTTTTTATTTTGGTGTAGTCCCAATAGTTTATTTTTGCTTTTCTCTTTCTTGCCTAAGGGGACTTATCCATAAGTATATTGCTAAAGCCAGTTTCTAAGAGATTACTGCCTATGTTTTCTTTAGGGTTTTTATGGTTTTAGATTTCATAGCTGGGTCTTTAATCCATTTTTACTTTATTTTTGTGCATGTTATAAGAAAGTGGTCCAGTTTTCTCAATGCCATTTATTGAAAAGACTCTTTTCCCCACCATATATTCTTGCCTCCTTTGTCAAAGATTGACCATAAAACCATGGGTTTATTTCAGGTCTCTCCATTCTGTTCTATTAATCTATATGTTCTTGTGCCAGTAACATACTGTTTTGGTTACTATAATTTTATAGTATATTATGAAATCTGGGGTTGTGATACTTCCAGCTTTGTTTTTTCCCAGAATTGCTTTGGCTATTTGAGATCTTTTGTGGTTTCAAGTGAATTTTAGGATTATTCTATTCTGAAAAAAAAAATGCTATTGGTATTTTGATAGGGATTTCATTAAAAACAGATTGCTTTGGGTATGATGGACATTTTTAATATTATTTCTTCCATTCCATGAACATAGTATACTTTTCTATTTGTTTCACCTTCAATTTCATTACAGAATATATACCTTTTGCTCCTTGATTAAATTTATTCCTAGGTATTTTATTCTTTTTGGTTCAATTATAAATGAGAATGTTTAAATTTCTCTTTCTGGTAGTTATTAGTGTATTAAAATTCAATAGATTTCTTTATATTAAGTCTGTGTCCTTAGCCTTTACTGGATTCATTTCTTAGTTCTAGTAGTTTAGTGGAATCTTTAGGGTTTTCTATATATAGCATCAGGTCCTCTGCAAATAGTGACTGTTTTAATTATCAATTTGGATGCCTTTTCTTTTTCCTGTAGAATTGCTGATTGCTGTGGTTAGGCTTTCCAGTACTATGTTGCATAAAAATGGCAAGAGGACATACTTTTCTTTTCCTGATCTTAGAGGAAAAGTTTTCATTTTTTCATCATTATGATGTTAGCTGTGGGTGTTTTATATATGGCCTTTCTTATGTTGAGAGGTATTCCCTCTAAAGCCATTGTGTTGATAGTTTTTATTCTGTCAAATATTTTTTCTGGATCTATTGAGATGATCATGTGGTGTTTATCCTTCCTTTTGTTAATTTGTCACATTGATTGTGACTATTGAACCTCCCATGTATCCCTGGAATAACTCCCACTTCATTGTGGTGAATGATCCTTTTAATATATTGAGGATTTTTACATCTATGCTTATCAGGATAGTGGCCGATAGATTTCTTCTTCTTTTTTATTTTTTTAATGTAGTGTCTTTGGTTTTGCTATCTGGATATTGCTGGTATTGCAGAATGAATTTGGAAGCTTTCTTTCCTCTTCTATTTTTGAAATAGTTGAGAATAGGTATTAACTCTTTTAAAAACATTTGTTAAAATGCACCTGTGAGGGGTACCTGGGTGGTACAGTCAGTTGAGTGTGTCTGGCTCGGTTTCAGCTCACGTTGTGACCTCAGGGTCCTGAGATTGATAGAGCCTTGAGTTGATCTCCACGCTCAGTGTGGAGTCTGCTTAAGACTCTTTCTCCCCCCTTTACCCATGCCGCTCTGTGCACTTGCTTTCTTTCAAATAAATATTTTTAAAAAGTAAAACGTACCTATGAATCCATCCAGTGCTGTAATTTTGTTTGATGGGAGTATTTTGGTTACTGGTTCAATTTCCTTACTAGTAATTGGTCTGTTCAGGTTTTCTATTTATTCCTGATTCAGTTTCAGACAATTGTATGTTTCCAGGAATTTATCCATTTCTTCTAGGTTGTCCAATTTATAGGGTAGTTATAAGATCCCATTATAGTTCAAAAAATTATATCCCAACTTAGATATTATTTTATAATTATTTTAATTTCTGTATTGCTTGTTACTTCTCTTTCATTTCTGACTGATTCTTCTCTTCTTTTGATAAATCTGGGTAAAGATTTATCAACTTTGTCTTTTCAAAGACCTAGCTCTTGGTTTCCTTTATCTGTTCTATTTTTTAATTCTCTATTTCCACTCTGATCTTTATTTCCTTCCATTAACTGTGGATTTTGTTCTTTTTCTAGTTTCTTTAGGAGTATGGTTAGATTTTTTTAGATTTTTCTCATTTCTTGAGGTAGGCCTGTAAATAATTAACCGACTATCTTTACTTTATGATTGCTTTTACCAGTGAAATTTTTCTTTCATAATTTTCACATCTTTGGCCTTTTTATTACACTTAAAGGGGATTCTTTAGCATTTTGCCCATTTAAAAAATGGCTCTAAGGAAAGAAAATGCAAATTTAAATAGTAAAAAAGTGACCTAAATGTAAGCATTCTTATATACTTCGGATACAAGTGCTTTAGCAGATACATGATTTGCAAAAATTTTTTTCCTGTTCTGATTTGTAGTTTTACTTTCTTGATGTCTACTTTGCAACAGTTTTCTTTTCTTTTGATAGAGCCTAATTATTTCTGTCCCATTGCTGGTGCTTTTGGTGTCATGTAGAAGATACCATTGCCTAACCCAAGGTCATAAGGGTTTTCTTCTATTATCCACGTAAGTCAATTTTTGTGTGTGGTGTGAAGCAGTTCCAGCTCTATTCTTTTGTATAAGGATACCCAGTTGTCCCAGAACCATGTTAAAAATCCACCAGTTAATTTTTTAAATCCATAGTACCATTTAAAAAAAAAAAGATTTTATTTATTTATTCATGAGAGACACAGGCAGAGGGACAAGCAGGCTCCATGTAGGGAGCCCAACATGGGACTTGATCCTAGGTCTCCCGGATCACGCCCTGGGCTGAAGGTGGCGCTAAACCACTGAGCCACCCGGGCTGCCCATAGTATCATTTTTATTATTTTATAACTATAGTAGTTATCCTGAATAGCTTTTAAATTCTTTTTTCCACTTAAATTTACCTTTTCTTCCCTCAAGGAAAGCCAGAAATTTTCAGTTTTATTTACCACTGTATTCACTGTGTGCCGGGCATCATTATACACTCAATAAACATTTAATAACTGAGCTTTTACATTATGTGGCACTAATATGCATTCTTTCCCAGGTATCTCTTGGGTCTCCTACACTGTGACTCCTCACTGACTGGTGTCTCAGAGGTGGCAGGTAGAAGGCTCTGCAATGTCAGATACTGGGATTTCCTCATATAGGATCCCACACCTCTACTGGCATCTGTCACTTCTTAGACACAGCAACAAAGTGAAGATATAACAGACAGCAAGTTGGCTACTACTGTATTGTATATGTGCAAGTTGCTAAGAGTAAATCTTAAGTTTTCATCACAAGAATAAATTTTGTAAAATTTTTTTTACCATATAAGGTGACAAATGTTAACCAGATATGGGGATCTTTTGCAGTGTATAAAAATATGGAGTCATTAGTTTATATACCTGAAAAATATATTACATGCAAAATATGTCAATTTAAAATAGATTAATTCTAAAAAATGCAACAAAGATGTTTTCTACCATGTTTAGGACCAAAAGACTGAGTATAGGAATTCAAGAGGAAAAGTTGAATACAAATATACAGTAATAGGTTCATGTTCTTTTGAGATTTTCAACCAGTGCCTGTAGTTTTGGATTGTCTCAAGGATGCCAATAGCATTTTTGTTGAGGAATATTAGTGCAGCCAAAAAGAGCACATGAACCGAATTCTAGTTCTTGGGTCTGCCTTTTTCAATTATGACTTGGCCCGTGTTGCCTTTTATTTCCTCATCTGACAAATGGGACAAAAATAGTTTTAAAGAATAGAAATTTCTCAAAGTACTGGAGGCTAGGGATGCCAAGATCCCAGTGCCAGTAGATTCAGTGTCTGGTGAGGACCTGCCTTCTGGTTCATAGAAAGTCCCCTCTCGTTGGGTCCTCATGTGGAAGAAGGGGCAAGAAGCTCTCCAGAGTCTCTTAAAAAAGGCACAAGTACCATTCATGAGAGCACTATCCTCATGACCTAATCAGCTCTCTAAGGCCCCACCTCCTCATACCATCACCTAGGTCATTAGGTTTTCAAAATGGAACTGGGAGGGGGGAGACACAAATATTCATTCTGTAGCAGATACCATATACTACAAAATCCCATTGTTAATAAGGTATAAGTATCTGCTTCCTTCTCTAGTTACTCTCAGAACAGCGAAAAATGTGAGAAGAGAATTAGACATGAGAATGAAAAGTCTTTTGCAAATGACCACAGTTTTATACAAAGATGATCAGTTTCTCTTCTGTACAAAAAAAGAATTCTATTGGTTGTAGTGATTTTCTAAATTGCTCTTTATTTTGTATTTTCCCCTATTTCCAGGCACCAGGTAGACATCTCCAGTGAACCTACTCAGCTTTTAACAACAGATTGAGTCCAAGTCTCTTTGTACAGGTAATAGACTCCTAAGCAGTATGGTGGTGTTTTTTTTTTGTTTTTTAGTTTTTATTTATTTATGATAATCACACACACACACAGAGAGAGAGAGAGAGAGAGAGAGAGAGGGGGGCAGAGACATAAGCAGAGGGAGAAGCAGGCTCCATGCACCGGGAGCCCGACGTGGGATTCGATCCCGGGTCTCCAGGATCGCGCCCTGGGCCAAAGGCAGGCACTAAACCTCTGCGCCACCCAGGGATCCCGGTGTTTTGGGAACAAATCTGAATTTCAATCTCAAATTTTCTGCTTTATAATTGTGTTACCTCAAACAAGTTACTTCTTCCTCAGTTGAATGTGGGTGATCATAGCATTTAAGGATGCAAAGAAGAATCAAGACCTGAAAAAGGATAGTACTAGTATAGCTTCAGGAATTTACTAGGAGCCACTGACCTTTGTTGTTCAAGGCTCCAACACAGGCATCATCAGTTCTCTTTCTTCATCTGTGTATCACTTAACATTTGAAGTCCAAGGCCTGGCTTAGAAAGATTGTCAGAGTGGCACTGGACAGGCACCTCTTCTAAGACTTCAGCAAATGACAGGAGAAGGTAACTCTATGGAGAGAGTGGCTTGGCAGGGCTTGACCACTAAAAACGGACTCAACCAACCCAAGGGGACCTGGCAGAGAAAGAGGACTACAGTAATACATAGCTTGGTCTTACTCCTTTCTAGCCCTTTATGTCTCTTACTAGTGCCTCCAACCAGCCAAAGCCACCTGGCAGCTTGATGGCAAGGGAGTCCGTTGATATAGTTTATAGGAGACCAGCCTCCTAGGGAACATGGCAGCATAGGGAAGGGTGAAAGTGGATCTCTAGGGGCTAATGGAATATATACAGGTAGGAGATAAAACATCTCTAAAACATTCAAAGAAAGTAAATTCTTTCTTCCCTCTTAGAAAAAAGCTCATGACTTCTCTTATCCTAGAAGGATAAATTATGCATGTAATCCCTGGTGCAGGAAATTCCTAATAATTTAGAAGTAGCCAAAGGCATGAGTCAGCAGGTTCTCCTTCTCTTCTTCCCTGGCACAGCCTACTCTCAGCAAGGCCTAGCCCCAGCTGTGGGGTGCCCCCTCCTTGAGGAGCCTCATGGAGGCTGTGGGTGGTAGGTCTTCCTACGCTGGTGGTTCTGAGCTCCTGCCAAGGCTGAAGGAAGCCACTTCAAAAGATGCCACTACCACCACCACTGATAAATGGAATCAGAAGGGCATTGCTTCAGCCCAGACTCTAAGCACTTTTTACCAGGCCCCATTCTTGAGGGTATATTCCTCTTGTGAGGGATTTGGATAATAATGGAGGGTGGGGGGAGATGCTTTCTACCAGGCAGCCATTTGTCAAGTACCAACTCATCCCTCAGTGTTAGGAGAGCAGGGAGATGAGGGGCTCAGCCGTAGCCTGTGTTCCCTCTTGTGCTAAATAAGGTTGGAATACGTTCCAGTTTATTCTAAGATAATTTGTAATCTCTTAATGCCTTAAAAATAGACTAAGTTAAATTTACACTTTTCTTCCATAGTTTTTAAATGAATTTGAGTGCTATGACTCCATGGCTTAGGAAAATAGACAAAAATAGATACTTGTGGGAAATGAGATTTTGTTTCTATAAAGGCAGCATGATACAGTGAGGAGAACGTTGAAATGGGCTCCCAAACCTGGATTTGAGGATCAACTGAACTTGGTAAAGTCATTTTCCTCTGTGGGCCTCAGTTTTAATACCTGTAGTGAGATTTTACAGTAGGTGAGAACAATTGAAATGTTCATTGTGACCCAGAAGAACACCCCCTGGCAGATGTGCTGAGAAGGAATGATGCTTCTAGAAGGGCAGAAGGACACTGTAATGAGAAAGGGCTGCCATGATTCGTGATTTATCACCCCTACCCCAATTTTATTGAGGGATAGTTAACTGTAACTGTGTATTAAGTATACAACATAAATGACTTATGTATAGATTGTGAAATGATTACCAGACCAAATTTAGTTACTATCCATTTTCTTGCATAGTTACAATTTTTTTTCTTGTGATAAGAATCTTCCTCCCCTCAAGAGAAAGAGAGAGAGCACATGCACAAGTGTGGAGGCAGGGCAAGGTAGGGGGAGGGGGGCAGAGGGAGAGAGAGAATCTTAAGCAGGCTCCATGCTCAGCACAGAACCACTGCCCCCCCGCCCCCCTGCCCCCGCCTCTGAGGATCACAACCTGAGCCAAAATCAAGAGAAACTTAACTAACTGAGCCACCCAGGTGCCCCCATCTTGTGGTAAGAACTTTTAAGATCTACTCTGTAAGCAACTTTCAAATATACAATGCAGCATTATTAAGTATAGTTACCATGCTGGATATTACATCTCCTGGACTTATTAATCTTACAACCAGAAGTTTGTCCCTTTTGACTGCCTTCATCCCTTTCTTCTGTTCCCTAACCTCCAACTCGTAGCCAACCATCTGTTCTGTGGTTTGCCTTTTAAATTTCCTGAGTTGTAGATTCAAAAGGCTTACATCCCATTTTTCTTCATTATGAAAATGCAAAAACATAAGGAGGCATAAAGAAACGGGGATGGGACTGTTTCCATAGTATGATTTTGCTTTCGATGGTAGTGCTGGAGAAGTAGTATGCAATCATGTAAGGAATCCAGGGGATTTGGGACTTAGGCTCAAATACTGTTACTGAGGTACTGGTTCTGAGGCTGCTCAACTATAAAAACAAAACAAAACAAAACAAAACATTTACAGCCTAAGATGTTAAAGTACCTTTTCTGCAGAAGTATGGGAACTCTTTATGTTCACATCTGTTTACATAGATGTAATGACACTAAAAGCTCCTGCGGAGGAGACTAAACTGCATTCTGGTGATCTTGGTTGATTAGTGACACTGCTGTTACTCTTTCTTGTTATTCTTTCTTTCAATTAATATTGAATGTGCTCCTGAATTAATGACAGGAACCTATGCAAACCAGTTGGTTTCCACAAGGTTGTCTGAGAAATGTAGCAGCCATACCAGGATATTTTTCAAATCCAAGTTAAATGAAATGGAAACAAATTTCCAAGGGAAAAATGCAACAGGAATCCATCAGGAGACGGGGCTTCTAAGCCAACTTTGTGACGAGGTTCCCTTCTCTTAGTTGACAACAGTACAGGTAAGAATACAGACTCTAGAGCTAGATTATCCAATTTACTGGCATTTTCATCTCTGCCTCAGGGTCATGACTTGAAAAAGGTGTCTAATTGTACTAAACTTAAAGTGTTGTTATGCCCATTCTATGCATCAGTATACTTAAAGTACCTAGAACAGCACTTTACACATAGTAAATGGTACATAAATGTTTGTTTATAAAAGAGGTGGCCAAATGGTAAAAATCTCTGATTCAGGAAATTCCTAATCAAAGGCATGGAGTCAGCAGTTTTTCATTCTCTTACTTTTAGCATAGATACTTGAGGAGAAACTTTAATTTATTATTCATGGGCTGAGCTGTCCACTTCCCTACTATTAATTATTATTAATAAACTGAAATGTCACTGGGGAGCTCTCTGCCCAATAGAGATAGTAGTGGTTTTGGCTTAGTGCCCCAGGATTCAATGATCAGGATGAATGTATAGTCATCTCCTTGACTTTGAACATGTCTGAAATTGTCACAGGGACTGCAGGTTATGGCTAGTGTATTTCTCTCTCATGTGAAAGGGACTCTGAAGGCAAATGTTCCCATGAAGGTTGGTGCTATTCTGTAAGCAGGAATCTAGATTCCTTCTATCATTCAGATCTACCTCATTGCTTCCATTCCCAAAGTCACTTCCTACTCCTAGACAGCTGCTGCTGGAACTCCAGCCATCATACCCCAGTTGTAAGCCAGAAAGAAGATTTTTTAAATGTGAAGAAAAAAGCATACTGACACGCATTCATTGATTTTATTTTTAAGTAATCTCTATACCCAATATGGAACTTGAACTTAAAATCCTGAGATCAAATAAACTGTGTTTTATATGATAGTCTTGTCATCTCCAGGACACATAAGCCCACTGCCCTCAACTCTCTGAAGCTATAACAGCTTCCAGATCCCTAATCACAAAAGCCTCCCCTCAACACGTTTGGTTTGCCAATGCCATTCCTGAAATATAACACTCAGACTGGAATCTAACTCCTTAGTCATGGACAGTTCAGCAAAAAAAAGAAAACCAAGACACAAGCCCTAGTTCAGGACACTTTGAAGTATAGATGGTCAAAGAGGAGGATGACTCTAAACAAAACAAAACAAAACATAGTTATGTTACTATTGTGTTACCAGCTCCAAGTGCTAAGTAGATTATTGAGTTTTTGAAAGCACATGAGTCATACAGTGAAGTAATGATTATATTTAGTGGAATGTTAGAATGTCTACAGAGATATAGAATGTTGTCATGTGGAATTGAGATTAGTGTTGTCTTTATTAGAAGGTTCATGTGAGCCATAATGACTATGATTTATGGGGGAGTTTCTGAGTATCAGCTACTGTGCTCAATATAGGCCTTCAGATATCTTTTATTCTAACTTTATCATTTAGGAATTATTATTTCTATAAAACACAAAAGGCAGAGCTGAGGCTCAGAGAGTCAAATAACCTTGGTAGGAATGCTCAGACAGTAGGTAGCAACAACAAGAATCAAATCTATGGTTCTGCTGCCTAAACCCAAAGCAGTCAAATTACTGAATTTTGGACCATTTCAATTTCTGCTCAGGGCCTCAGTTCCTCCTTTGTAAAATTAGCAGTTTGAGTCTGAGTCTATGTAAGTGAGAGTGTGCTGGTGTGGACTGTGAGAACTGAAAGTTTTAGTTTTAGAAATTTTGTGAACTGGTTTTATACACAGCCATCATTGACATGCTAGATAAACTTTGAATTTACGTTAAATATTGAAGTGAACATTAAAAAATAATATTCAAAATTTACCAATTATTTAACTTTATTGGGACTTATCTATATGGTAGAGATGCTGTGCTGCTGCCATTATTTCTCTGCTTCCTGTCTAGTGAGGTCATGTCGATGGCTTGAGATCTACCAGGCAGGAGTATTTACACAATGGAAATCAGCAAATGTTACAAATCAAGCCTTGGTTTATTGTTTTGTTGGCTGTATGGACTTATGAAAGTAATAAAAGTAATAAAAGACTAAAGTAAAAAGTATGTCATCTTTATGGGTATCACATGTGAGTAGCACAAAAAATGTGAGAGTATATTCCTCTAATATTTGAGAACTCCTATCCAATTTAGGAGTTACCCACCTTCGTTAATAAATGAGAAGTTCCAACAGGTCTTTGTTGTTGTTGTTATACTTTTATCTCATCACCCGTACTAAGATATATCAACCAATAAGTTCATGGAAGATGGTGGAATAGGAGGATCCTGAGCTCACCCCATCCCATGGACTGAGATAACCACTACATATGTGGAACTACCTCTAAAAATGATGTGAAGACTGCCAGAATGGTCCTTCCATGGTTAATAGTAGAGAGGTGGCCACATCGGAAAGGGTAGGAGGGGCAGAGAAGTGGTTAGGAACCAAACCCCTGATGAGATTAACCACAAGCAGGAGAGACACCACACTCATGAAGAGGATTAGACCCCACACCAGGCACTCCTGGCACTGGGGACCTACACTAAGAAGATGACTCTCCCTAACATCTGGCTTTGAAAACCAGTAGGGTTTAATGTCAGGAGCTTTTTTAAATCAGCAGGGCTTAACTCTGGGAGAGCGTGAGGGGGATTGGAAACTGAGTCTCCATCCTTAAAGAGACAGCATAATAAATAACTCACCCTAAGACAAAGCACAGAAGCAGCAGTTTGAAAAGTGCCTGTGGTATACAGGAAGGAGATTTATTTACTAATCACAGAACATGTGCTGTTGGGGCAGGGATCTTCAGGAGATTTCTCTGGGAATAAAAGTGCTGGCAGGTGCCATTTCTCTTCACCTTCCCAGCCTCGAATTCCCACCCCCACCCCAATCTAGATAGTTGGATGCTTGGAGGAGCCAATGCTAACACTACCTATCTACCTTGTTGGCACTGCATGTACTGCACTGGTGTCCTTTTGTAGACCTGCCCCATCCAACCTGCCCACTTAATCAGATGTCCCCTGAAAGTGGCTCCTCTTCCACCAACAGCTCTGCAGGTAGCCTGGGCAGGGACTGGCACCACTCCAAAATGACTTACTCTGGGGAGAGGGAGAAATCACCCTACACAATAGCATCCACAATTTAGCTGGCTGCTCACAGAGCAAACCCTGACCATCAGTGACTGCAGCTAGCTGGACAGCCAGCCCTACCCACCAATGTGACTGTGGTGGCCTCAGGCCTCTCAACAGTATGGGGACCAACACTGTCTAGTGCATCCATAACAGGCAAAACAAGTCACAGCAGCCAGCTGGGCTGAAGGCAAATGCAGCTCAATCACAACTTTAGGGCACATGCAGTTCACACAGACAACCCCAGAGTGGCTGGTTCTGTTAGCCAGGAGGGACTGTGCTATAGGGCACTGCAGGACCTCTTCTACACAAGGCCACTACTTTTAAGACCAGGACACATAGCTGGCCTGATGTATAGAAACAAACACAAAGAGTTAGATGACATGAGGAAACAGAGGAATTGGTCTTAAATGAAACAGAAGGCAAAATAAAAAAGCTATATGAAACTGATAACAATATACCTGATGAAAAATTCAAAATTATGGTCATAAAGATATTCACTGGACTTGAGAAAAAGAATGGATGAACATGAAAACATCAGCAAAGAGATAAAAAAAAAAAAAAAAAAACAGAACCAGGAGTTGGTTCTTTGAAAGAATTAATAAGATAGATAAACCATTAGCCAGCCTTATTAAAAAGAAAATAGAGAAGACTCAAATTAATAAAATCATGAATGAGAAAGGAGAGATCACTACCAACACCAAGGAAATACAAACGATTTTAAAAACATATTATGAACAGCTATACGCCAATAAATTAGGCAATCTAGAAGAAATGGACGCATTCCTGGAAAGCCACAAACTACCAAAACTGGAACAGGAAGAAATAGAAAACCTGAACAGGCCAATAACCAGGGAGGAAATTGAAGCAGTCATCAAAAACCTCCCAAGACACAAAAGTCTGGGGCCAGATGGCTTCCCAGGGGAATTCTATCAAACGTTTAAAGAAGAAACCATACCTATTCTCCTAAAGCTGTTTGGAAAGATAGAAAGAGATGGAGTACTTCCAAATTCATTCTATGAGGCCAGCATCACCTTAATTCCAAAACCAGACAAAGACCCCACCAAAAAGGAGAATTACAGACCAATATCCCTGATGAACATGGATGCAAAAATTCTCAACAAGATACAAGCCAATAGGATCCAACAGTACATTAAGAAAATTATTCTCCATGACCAAGTAGGATTTATCCCTGGGACACAAGGCTGGTTCAACACCCATAAAACAATCAATGTGATTCATCATATCAGCAAGAGAAAAACCAAGAACCATATGATCCTCTCAATAGAGAAAGCATTTGACAAAATACAGCATCCATTTTTGATCAAAACTCTTCAGAGTGTAGGGATAGAGTTAACTTTCCTCGACATCTTAAAAGCCATCTATGAAAAGCCCACAGCAAATATCATTCTCAATGGGGAAGCACTGGGAGCCTTTCCCCTAAGATCAGGAACAAGACGGGGATGTCCACTCTCACCACTGCTATTCAACATAGTACTGGAAGTTCTAGCCTCAGCAATCAGGCATCAAAAAGACATTAAAGGCATTCAAATTGGCAAAGAAGAAGTCAAACTCTCCCTCTTCGCCGATGACATGATACTGTACATAGAAAACCCAAAAGTCTCCACCCCAAGATTGCTAGAACTCATACAGCAATTCGGTAGCATGTCAGGATACAAAATCAATGCCCAGAAATCAATGGCATTTCTATACACTAACAATGAGACTGAAGAAAGAGAAATTAAGGAGTCAATCCCATTTACAATTGCACCCAAAAGCATAAGATACCTAGGAATAAACCTAACCAAAGAGGTAAAGGATCTATACCCTAAAAACTATAGAACACTTCTGAAAGAAATTGAGGAAGACACAAAGAGATGGAAAATATTCCATGCTCATGGATTGGCAGAATTAATATTGTGAAAATGTCAATGTTACCCAGGGCAATTTACACGTTTAATGCAATCCCTATCAAAATACCATGGACTTTCTTCAGAGAGTTAGAACAAATTATTTTAGGATTTGTGTGGAATCAGAAAAGACCCCGAATAGCCAGGGGAATTTTAAAAAAGAAAACCATATCTGGGGGCATCACAATGCCAGATTTCAGGTTGTACTACAAAGCTGTGGTCATCAAGACAGTGTGGTACTGGCACAAAAACAGACACATAGATCAATGGAAAAGAATAGAGAACCCAGAAGTGGACCCTCAACTTCATGGTCAACTAATATTCAATAAAGGAGGAAAGACTATCCATTGGAAGAAAGACAGTCTCTTCAATAAATGGTGCTGGGAAAATTGGACATCCACATGCAGAAGAATGAAACTAGACCACTCTCTTGCACCATACACAAAGATTAACTCAAAATGGATGAAAGATCTGAATGTGAGACAAGATTCCATCAAAATCCTAGAGGAGAACACAGGCAACACCCGTTTTTGAACTCGGCCACAGTAACTTCTTGCAAGATACATCCAGGAAGGCAAAAGAAACAAAAGCAAAAATGAACTATTGGGACTTCATCAAGATAAGAAGCTTTTGCACAGCAAAGGATACACTCAACAAAACTAAAAGACAACCTACAGAATGGGAGAAGATATTTGCAAATGACGTGTCAGATAAAGGGCTAGTTTCCAAGATCTATAAAGAACTTACTAAACTCAACACCAAAGAAACAAACAATCCAATCATGAAGTGGGCAAAAGACATGAAGAGAAATCTCACAGAGGAAGACATAGACATGGCCAACATGCACATGAGAAAATGCTCTGCATCACTTGCCATCAGGGAAATACAAATCAAAACTACAATGAGATACCACCTCACACCAGTGAGAATGGGGCAAATTAACAAGGCAGGAAACCACAAATGTTGGAGAGGATGCAGAGAAAAGGGAACCCTCTTACACTGTTGGTGGGAATGTGAACTGGTGCAGCCACTCTGGAAAACTGTGTGGAGGTTCCTCAAAGAGTTAAAAATAGACCTGCCCTACGACCCAGCAATTGCACTGTTGGGGATTTACCCCAAAGATACAGATGCAGTGAAACGCCGGGACACCTGCACCCCGATGTTTCTAGCAGCAATGGCCACAATAGCCAAACTGTGGAAGGAGCCTCGGTGTCCATCGAAAGATGAGTGGATAAAGATGATGTGGTTTATGTATACAATGGAATAATCCTCAGCCATTGGAAATGACAAATACCCACCATTTGCTTCAATGTGGATGGCACTGGAGGGTATTATGCTGAGTGAAGTAAGTCAATCGGAGAAGGACAAACATTATATGTTCTCATTCATTTGGGGAATATAAATAATAGTGAAAGGGAATATAAGGGAAGGGAGAAGAAATGTGTGGGAAATAACAGAAAGGGAGACAGAACATAAAGACTCCTAACTCTGGGAAACGAACTAGGGGTGGTAGAAGGGGAGGAGGGCGGGGGGTGGGAGTGAATGGGTGACGGGCACTGGGGGTTATTCTGTATGTTGGTAAATTGAACACCAATAAAAAATAAATTAAAAAAAAACAGATGAAAAATTCAATACCTGCAATTAAAAAAATAAACAGCAGATTAGGCCATGCAGAAGAATGGATCAGCAATCTGGAATAATGGGAAACTACCAAGCTGAACACCAAAAAGGAAAAAGAACAAAAATGAGAACAGTTTAAGGGAACTCAGTGACATCATCAAGTGTAATAACATTTTTATTATAGGGATTCCAGAAGGAGAAGAGAGAGAGAAGGGGGTATAAAATCTGTTTGAAGAAATAATACCTGAAAGCTTATTTCAGGTGGAAAGAAATAGACATGCAAGTCCAGGAAACAAAGAGAGCCCTTAACAAGATTAACCCAATGATGTCTATACCAAGACACATAATAAAAAAGGCAAAAGTTACAATAATTTAAAAGCAGCAAGAGAAAAAAGCCACATACAAGGGAAAAGGCTATTAGCTGATTGTTTTAACAGAAACTTTGCAAGCCAGAGTGGACAGCATGATATATTCACTATGCTGAAAGGAAAACAAAAACAAAAACAAAACAAAACAAAACTACAACTAAGAATACTTACTCAGCAAGATCATCATTCCGAATTGAAAAAGGGATAAAGAGGTTCCCAGACAAACAAAAGTTAGGAATTCATCAGCACTAAGTCAGATTTACAAGAAATGTTAAAGGGAATTCTTTGTAAAGAAAAGGCCATAAATAGAGGAAAATTATGGAAGGAAAATATTTCACAGGTAAAAATGAGCATTTAGTAAAGGTAATAGATGCATTACTTATAAAGCCAATAAGCAGGCTAACTCACATAAATAGTAAAATCAGTTATACCTACAACAATTAGTCAAGGGGACACACAAAATAAAAGATATAAACTATGACATCAAATACATAAAATATTGAGGGAGGTAAAATTTTAGCCCTTATACTTAAGTGACCATCGATATATACTGCTATACATGTAAGATGTTATATATGAACCCAGTGGTAACCACAAATCAAAAACCTATCATAGATACACAAGAGATAATAAGAATCCAAGCATAACACTAGAAGCCATCAAACCACAAAGGAAGAACATAAGAGAAGGAACAGAAAAACTATAAAAACAACCAGAAAATGAACAAAATGGCCAGATGCACATACTTGTCAATAATTACTTTAAATGTAAATGGACTAAATGCTCCAACTAAAAGACACAGAGTGATTAAATGGATAAAAAACAAGACACAACTATATACTGCCTACAAAGACTCAACTGCAGATCTAAGGACACATACAGACACATTCTCCAATAAGAGAATATAACAACTACATATATCTATTCATGCAACATAGGAGAACCTAAATAGAGCATATATTAGCAGATATAAAGGAAGAAACTGACAATAAAGCAATAATAGTAGGGGACTTTAACACACCGTGTCCATCAGTGGATAGATAATCCAACCTGAAAAGCAAGGGAACAATGGCTTTGAATGATGCATTAGACTAGATGGACTCCAAAGATATATAAAGAACATTTCACCAAAGCCAGCAGATTATATATTCTTTTCAAGTACACATGGAACGTTCTCCAGGCTAGACCCATGTTAGGCCACAAAACAAGTTACAATAAATTTGAGAAGACTGAAATCCTATTGAGCATCTTTTTCTACCACAACAGTATTAAACTAGGAATCAATTCCAAGAAAAAAAATATACAAAGAACACAAATACATGGAGGCTAAACAACATGCTACTAAACAATAAATGGGTCAACCAAGAAACCAAAGGGGACATCAAAAAATGCGTAGAGACAAATGAAAATGAAAACACAATGGTCCAAAATCTTGGGATACAGCAAAAGCATTTCTAAGAGGGAAGTTCATTGCAATAGAGGGTTACCTCAAGAAACAAGAAAAATCCCAAGAAACCTAACCTTACACCTAAGGGAGCTCGAAAAAGAAGAACAAACTTAATTATACCAAACACTTAATACCTGTTATTCTCAAACCATTCAAAAAACAAAACAAAAAAACAGAAGGAAAGCTTTCAAATGTATTATACAAGACAAATATTACCCTGATACCAAAACCAGAGAGGCACTACCAAAAAAAAAAAAAAAAAAAAATCACTACACATCAATATCCCTGATGAGCATAGATGGAAAAATCTTCAACTAAACATTAGTAAACTGAATTTAAAAATATATTTAAAAAGTCATTCACCACAATCAAGTGGAACTTATCCCAGGATGTAAGGATTTTTTAATATCCCTTCAAATCAGTCAATGTGATACATTATGTTAACAAGAGAAAAGATAAAAACCAAGGACATCTTGGCTCTGTCCACAGTTTGGCTATTGTGGGCTTTGCTGCTGTGAACATTGGGGTACAGGTGCCCCTTCAACGATTGTATAAAGATGTGAGATACACAGACACACTAGAAAGGATCAGCCATCAGAAAGGATGAATACCTACCATTTACATTGATGTGGATGGAACTGGAGGGTATCATGCTGAGTGAAATAAGTCAATTAGAGAAAGATAATTATCATATGGTTTCACTCATGTGGAATATAAGGAGTAGTGCAACGGACCACGAGGGAAGGAGGGGAAATGGAATGGGGAAAAATCAGAGAGGGAGACAAACCATGAGAGTCTCTTAACTCTGGGAAACAGAGGGTTGCTGAAGGGAAGTGAGTGAGGGATGGGGTAACAGGGAGACAGTCATTAAGGAGGGCACATTATGTGATGAGTGCTGGGTGTTATACTATATGTTGGCAAATTGAATTTAAATTAAAAAAACCCATGGGGCACCTGGGTGCCTCACTGGTTGAGCATCTACCTTTGACTCAGGTCATGATCCTGGGGTCCTGGGATTGAGTCTCGCATTGGGCTCCCTGCAGAGAGCCTGTTTTTCCCTCTGCCTATGTCACTGCCCCTCTCTCTCTCCGTGTCTCTCATATATAAATAAATAAAATCTTTTAAAAAATTAGGAAACCCATATGATGTCAATAGATTCAGAAAAATTATTTGACAAAATACAATATCCATTCTTGATAAAAACCTCTCAACAAAGTAGGTTTCAAAGGGAACATACATCAACATAATAAAGGCCACATATGAGAAGCCCACAGCCATCATAACCAATGCTGAAAAACTGAAAGCATTTTCTCTAAGATCAGGAACGAAACAAGGATGCTTACTCTCACCTCATTCTTTTCCTTTTTCTTTTCTTTCTTTTCTCTCTTTAAAGTAAATTCTACCCCACTGGGGCTTGAACTGATGAACCAGAGATCAAGAGTCACATGCTCTATGAACTGAGCCAGCAAGGCACCCCTTCACCACTTTATTTCAACATAGTATTGAAGACTTAGCTCCAGCAATCAGACAAGAAAAAGAAATAAAAGGCATACAAATTGGTAAAAGTAAAACTCACTATTTGCACATGGCATACATTATATAGAAAACTCTAAAGACTCCACCAAAAAATCTATTAGAATGGATAAAACGCAGTAAACTTGCAAGATACAGAATACACAGAAACCTGTTGCATTTCTATACACTAATAATTAAGCAAAAGAGAAATTAAGAAAAAATTCCATTTACAATTGCACCATAAATAAGCCTAAAAGTTAATTAAACCAGGGAGGTGAAAGACCTATACTCAGAGGGCTATAAAAAACATCGATGAAAGAAATTGAAGAAGATATAAACAAATGGAAAGATACTCCATATTCATGGATTGGAAGAATTAGTATCATTAAGAAGTCCATATTACCCCAAAGCAATCTACAGATTCAACCAACTGCTATCAAAATACTAATAGCATTTTCATAGAATTTGAACAAATAATCCTAAAATTTGAATGGAACCACAAAATAGTCAAAACAATTTTGATAGAGAACAAAGCTAGAGTATCACAATCCCAGATTTCATGATATACTACAAAGTTATAGTAATCAAAACAGTATGGTAGTGGCAAAGAATAGACATGTAGATTGATAGAACAGGACAGAGAGACCAGAAATATACCCACACATATATGGTCATTTAATCTTCAACAAAAGGTGGCAAGAATAAATGATGTTGATAAAACCATTGTACATCTTACATCATACACAAAAATAAACTCAAAATGGATTAAGGACCTAAATGTGCAACCTGAAACAATAAAATGCCTGAAAGAAAACAAACAGTAATCTCTTGGACATCAGCCTTAGCAACCTATTCAAGGATAGGTTTCCTCAGGCAGGGGAGAGTAAAGTAAAAATAAATAATTTTGACTACACCAAAATAAAGAGCTTTTGCATAGCAAAAGGAACCATCAAAAAAAAGGCAACCTAGTGACTAGGAGATATATTTGTAAATATTGTAACTGATAAGAATATGTAAATATTAATATAACTGATAAGGGATTAATATACAAATACATATAAAGAAGTTATATGAATCAACACCAAAAAATCAATCTGATTTAAAAACAGGCAGAGGACCTGAATAGAGATCTTTCCAAAAAAAACATCCAGATGGCCAACAGACACATGGAAATATGCTCAACATCACTCATCATCAGGGAAATGGAAATCAAAACAATGAGATAACACCTCAGACTAGTCAGAGTAGCTAGTATAAAAAAAAAAAAAGAAATAACAACAACAACAAAAAACAAGTATTGGTGAGGATGTAGAGAAAGGGGAACCTTCCTACCTTATTGGTGGAAATGCAAACTGGTGCAACCACTGGAAAACATAGATCTTCCTCAAACAAATAAAAATAGTAACAACATATGATTCAATAACTCTACTACTGGGTATTTACCCAAAGAAAACAAAAACACTAAATTGAAAAAATATACGCACATGTATGTTTTTTGCAGCATTACTTACATAGCTAAGATATGGAAGCAAACTAAGTGTCTATGGATAGTGGAGTAGATAAAGAAGATGTAAGATCTATCTATCTATCAATCAGTCAATCAATCATGGAATATTACTCAGCTATAAAGAAGAATGAAATCTTGCCATTTGCAATAATATGGATGGATCTAGAAGGTATTATGCTAGGTGAAGTCAGACAGAAAAAGACAAATACTGTATCATTTCACTTATATATGGAATCTAAAAAAACAAAAACAAAAACCAGGCTCTTAAATGCAGAGAACTGGTGGTTTCCAGATAGAAGATGGTAGGAGGGATGGACAAAATAAGTGAAGGCCATTAGGAGGTATAAACTCCCAGTTATAAGTTACAAAGATGAAAAGTATAGTGCAGGTAGTGAGTCAATAATATTGTAGGAGGGTTGTGTGGTGACAGTGAATATACTAACCCTGGTGATCATGGGGTTATGTTAGAATCAGTGTTGCACACTTGGAACTGATATAACATTGTATGTTAATTATACTTAAAAAATAACAACAACAACAACTAAATAATAACCAGCATCAGTCGGTTGCAACCACGGGTTAGCTATAAGGAATAGAGTTCAGTAAAATCATTGAAAATATTCTGTGAGAATCAGTTGGCTATATAGAATTTATAATTAAAATATTCTATTTTTATTAATTTGTGCTACACTTTGCTTATAGCAATAGAATATGTTTAAATATGCACGTACTTAGATACACACATGTAAGACACTGGGGAGTTGGTTGTTGATCATACTATATTTGACTGCTTGGTGGTTTTTCTCATCTTTGATATTGTAGGAGTCTAACTAACTAGGACCAGTAGTAGATGGAGACCACAGAGTGCCAAGCATATGAAGAACTGGTCCAGGTGCCCCTGGGTGGCTCAGTTGGTTACATGACTGCCTTCAGCTCAGGTCATGATCCCAGGGTTCTGGGATTAAGCCTCAAGCCGGGCTCCCTACTCAGTGGGGAATCTACTTCTCCCTTTTCCTCTGCCCCCTCACTCATGCTTGCTCTATCTCTCTAGTGCTGTCAAATAAACACATAAAATCTTATAAAAACAAAAAACAAAAACCTGGTCCAATGGTTGGGGATGTTTGCAGTTGGAATGGACTGCCTGGAATGTTAGTGAGGTCCTGCCACTGTGCCAATGACAAGGCCACTTCACAGGGGACAAGAGGATGTGGATAGTGTTAGATGTACTTTCTTCCCAACTGGAAAGTTTCACATCCACTGGGGAAGAGGGCACAGGGTGAGAGGTGGGTACGATGTACTTGTGAGGCAGTAGCTGATGGCTGTGACTTTCTAGCTCAGGATGTATCAAGAGCCTTATCTACTTATTAATATTTCTTAGTAAATGGGAACTCTCTGGGTGGCCAGAGTCAGTACATCTTGCTCCTTGAGTAAATCTCTTCCACTGCTGTGTATGCTTCCTCCATTGCTATGCATTTTAGGTGTTTGTGTAGTAGCTTCTCATGTGAGAATTTATGCCTTCTGTGGCTGAGGTCTGTGCTTAGCCATAAATTAAAAAAGTTGCTCAAGAAATCATTTTTTTCCCTAAGTGTATTTTGAAAGAAATCAATACAAATTCAATTTGTTCTCTTTTTTTTTTTCAAGCTCTAGAACTGCAGAGATGATCATAAAACCTTCCCTCATTGAATTCCCTCAGAGCCACCAAGTCTCTCCACTGCCCTATCAAGAAAAACTTCATCAGTACATCCTGACATGTCATCTGTGGATGACAAGATTTCACTGTGATGATTTCCTTGAAACTTCAAAGATAGAATTCAACTGAAGCAAATCAGTGAATATTTTTAAAAATTAACTTGGCATTAATACTTGTTTAGCATCGGTGAAAGGTAGAGAGATTTTGAGCATAAGGAAACTAATTTTGATGGAGAAAACCTCTTTGATCCAGAATTGTACTGAACATATTAGATGCACTATTGTTCTAATCTTCAGCATTCCATGAGAAGAAATTGAGGCTAAGATGTTCAGATGGCTTACCTGATACCAAAACCAACATCTCACCCCCAAAGTGGCAGGACCAGTGTTTGATTCCCCCCAGTCTAAATACCACTGTTTTTCATTTAAATCCAATTGCCTCATGGTAAAATCCTTCTATTTGAAAAGAGGGGTTTTGACATCGATCTATAGGATAGACATCATTCAACTGATACTTCATAATTACCCATAGGAGTAGATTATCATAGTGACAAGTGAAGGGGAAAGGGGCTATTTGAAAAATAACGTGGAGATTGCTTTGGCTCTCTTTGATGGACTCAAAGACATGGAAAATGGAAACCAGAAACAGAGAAAAAAATAAATCCTTTCTGGGCAGGAGCTCTTAAGCCCTGCAGCCCAGGGGTACAGCATATAGTCAGCTCTCAAGAAAGACTCCAGGATGCCACTCACAGGCTTTCTCTAGCCACGTGGCCACAGTCCCCTTGCACAGGATGGAATTCCATTCCCTTCATTCTCTGTGCACATTCTCTACGTGTCTCCTTATTCTCTGGTTCTTCTCACTCTTCATCTCTCCAGAGAACCTAGCCATCAGTTCCAGCCCTCAAAGCCCTAATGCTGACCCCCATGGCCTCATTCTTGGAGGCACGGGCTGCAGCACGGTTCTCCTCGTTTATCCCCACCTCTTGTGTCTAGGGTTTCTGTCAGTACCATGAGGGCACGACATGGATGCTCTGCCCAGATCACGTGACTCAGAACCTCACACGACCTGCACAAGACCTGAAAAAGCTTCAGGCTTCCAGCCACTTGCCAGCATGTGGCAGTTCTCCATACCCTCAGAGCTGCCTTATTTATAGCCGCCCACTGCCTTCCCTCAAAGTAACCTTAGCTCTTAACATCTTGCAAAGTGATTTATGTCAACCAATTATTAACTGAAGTATCCGGCAAAACAGAAACTTTGGAAAAAAAAAAAAAAAAGTGTTGTCTGAGGTTGAGAAAAAAAAGATCCCAGAACTGCTGACATGACTTTCTCTCTCTCAGGAATTGTTAATGAGGTAAACATAATTTTGATCTAATTAATAGTCTCCAAAGTAACTCCATACATTGCTCTAGTGATAAACCCTAAACCATCCTAAATCTGTATTTTGGCAATGCTCCACGTGCATAAGTTTCAGAATACTTGCCTGAGGATTCCAGAAGCCAGAGACTCTCTTAAAAGAAGGAGAGTGGCAACATTTGATTCATGCTTTGTGTTCATAAATGTGGAGGCAGCATAATTTTGAGTAATATTCAGAAAATATGCACCTACCGAGCTTTAAAAAATGATGACTGTAAGTCAAACTGGTGAGTTTTCCTAAAGACATTTTTTAATTTTTTTTTTTTTTTTTTGAGAGAGAGAGAGACAAAGAAAAAAAAAAGAAGAAATAGGAAAGAAAATCTCTGGAAGCAGTTACTTTGTTCTCTGCCTTATGTATTTCAAAGCAACCATCCAAGGCTAGTTCTTGTAACACACAAACCAGGACTTTGCAACTAGCCCAACTATCAATTTATGTTCTTTTTTTGAGACAACTTGTATTTTCGCAGTCCACTCTCCCTTTTCATTATTACAGCAGAGACTTAGAATAATGTTTGTCTTAACTGAGAGGCTGTTTTCTCTGACTCCATGCATGGCTGGTCATTTTGTTACCAGCATATGGCATTCTATAGCAGCCACGGGGTATCTTCATAGGCCAACCCGCCTGGACTGGGCTTTATGGCATTACTACTGAATGTTTTTTGCCCCTCAGTCTTCATAAAATGGCCACTTCCTTGATTTCATCTGCCAATCTAGAATGATGTTGCCCTCTCTTGGGGGATGCTAGGAGCAGATGAAACAGCTTTTGGCACATGCTTCTATCTCTAAGAATTACTATTCCTTTTTTTTTTTTTAAGATTTTATTTATTCATGAGAGACACAGAGAGAGAGAGGCAGAGACATAGGCCGAGAGAAAAGCGCTCCCTGCAGAGAGCTCGATGTGGGGCTTGATCCCAGGACCCTGGGATCCCCACCTAAGCTGAGGGCAGATGCTCAACCGCTGAGCCACCCAGGTGTCCTGAATCCTTTCCTTAAGTGGACTTTCCTATACCTCTTCACTGCCGTGACTTCTATGAGAAGACACCGGACTTGATTAAAAAGAGCTCATTCCCATCCCACTGCTGCTAATCATTATCTGGACCTGCTTCCTCAGTTGTGAATAAAGGGTCATGTTAATAGACCTCTGAGTTAATGACTCTGTGATTATCTTAACATTGTTTGTGGGGGTTTATGGGCTTTTAAAAAATATTTTATTTATTTATTCATGAAGAGACACACAGAGAGAGGCAGAGACACAGGCAGAGGGAGAAGCAGGCTCCCAGCAGGGAGCCCGATGCTGGACTCGATCCCAGGACCCCGGGATCATGCCCTGAGCCGAAGGCAGACGCTTAGCCACTGAGCCCACCCAGGTGCCCTTATGTGCTCTAGCTTTTTATTATTTTCTATGTACCAAACACTGATCTAAAGAATTTAGATATTTTGTTTCATTTAAGTATAGTTAAGGTGACATTTAAAATTTTAAGAACTCAGGCATCATCCCTATTGGCAGGTGAGGGAGTATAAATGCTCAGCGCGCACCCAGTGTTCTCAAGGTTTCACAACTCTCAACGGGGAAACCAAGCGATTGGATTTTAGACCACAAGGTTTTAATGAAATTCTTCTTCCATCACCTGTGCAATCCACTGCAATGGCCTTTTTGGGGCCCATCATTTTCAGCATCAATTCTCCTGCCACAGAGCACAGGCCGCACAGCCATGCAAGCCATCTCCATGGTCACTACGTGGACCACTACACGGTCCACACTCACTCACTTGTACAGACACTAATTTCCTGCCTTTCTTCCCTTCCTCTCCTCTTTATTCCCTTCCTCTGGTTCTCTTTTTCCCCTCTGCCAAAAACTTGATACAAGTCTATTGTGTTCCAGGAAATATTCTTGGGGTTGAGGATTCAAAGATAATGAGAGATTTTTGCAGCTGAAACATCACACAACATAACCGCGTGAAGACAAAGAGGTTTACACAGAAAAAACTGTAATGTCATCCACCGTGTTCCCTTGAGAGAAAGAGTAGGGAATGGGATGGGATGGGATGGGGGTGGGGTGGGGTGAGGCGAGGCAGGTAAAGGGAGAGGAACAGAACACTAGAGCCAGGAGAGCCACACAGCCAAGCAGGGGCAGAAGGATAGGAGATGGGGTGAACAGAATTGAGAACTCTCCCTGGGGGAGGTTTCACAGAGGTGTTTGTAATTGAGAAGAATCTCAAAGTGGGGGGAGTTGCATGTAAAAATTGGAGGCATTCTAGGTAAAGGCGAAGGAAATGGCCCTGTTTTGCCTCCACAATGGAGCATTCCATGGGGCTTGAGGGAAGGAGCGATGTAAATAAGGCAAAATGGGTGGAGCTTGTGTCAATATTTAAACTATTGAGGTCTTATCTGGTGAGGATTAGGGAGCCACTGGAGGGGTTTAATCATGATCAGATTTACCCTTAATAAGCTTATCTCAGGGGAGAAGACGCTGAAGGAGATGAAGTGGAAGCTCTTGCAGTGGTTTTAAGAAATGATGTGAATAAGAGCCACGGGTCAGATGAGGGCAGTGAGGCAGGGGCTAGGGGAGGCTGGTTGGTACAAAAAGGCAGCATCTGGGGGTAGAGGAGGAAGGGGGTGGGGGGATGCAGCACCAGGATTTCAAGGTCAGAAGGGAGACTCCTCGCTCCTTCTGTTTCTTCTTCAGTCCCTGACACGAGTCTCAGCCAGCCTAACTGCATCCCTCCCTGACTTCTTGCAACCTGCCCTCCTGAAGCTTGGAAGGCGTGGCCCCCGTGGGCAAATGGGCAAAAGCAGCCCCAAGCCGGCAGCTCCATCCCAGTCATCCTCTTGCCTGTGGCCCCTTCCCGGGATCCTCCAGCCCAATTGTGGCTGGAGGCTGGGCCATGGGCTCTGGGTTAGAACCCCCTCACTCCTCTGTTCTGCCCCTGCCAGCTTTGGAAGTGTCACACTGTTTCTCTGTTCCAGGAATCCCAACCCCAGGGTATGCAGACTCACCCAACCCCCAAGTCACAGTCTTTAGTGAAATGGAAATCAAGAGATCAGTGCTTCAGATTATGCTGAAATCAAAAGTGCCCTTCTACTTCTGGAAGCTAAAGCCAAAATATGGAAACCATTCATTCATTCATTCACAGACATATCCATACAGCTGGCATCATGCCAGATGGATAAAGTATAAACACTGCCACTGAGAATTTGGGGATGAGCCAGGTCCCTGCTGCCATGGGAAGCACATACTCTGGTGTCAGACAGGTGGGCAAATAATGTGACAAGCCTGGGTGCAGTGACTCAAGGGACTAGTCAGTGTTCCAGCAATAAGAAGGCGGGGGTGGACCTGCTTGAACCAGGTTCATAAGGGAAGACCTCTCTGAGGAAGTGATATTTAAGGCCAGAGAGACAAATGAGAAAGTAGCCACAACATGCAAAACTACAGGTCTAAAATGCTATATAAATGATAAAGTGCAAGTCAATATTGACCAGGAATAAAAGCAAACATTTAGCCACTCTTTTTATATCCCTATAGAAAGCTAGCAAGGAAGTCAGGAAATCTGGAGTTTTGTTTTTTTTTTTTTTAAATCATGCCACATGTGGAAGGGACCCTCCTGTTTTAAGAAACATCCATCTTGCATATAAAGACACAAATGAGTCTATGAGAAACATGGCACACCAGGGGTTGGCAAAAACTTTGATAAAGAGAAAGATAAATATTTTAGGCCGTGTGGGCCATATGCTCTCTGTTGTAGCTGCTCAATCCACTGGCATAGCACGGAAACCACCAAAACAATATATAAATGAGTGAGCGTGTCTGTGTTCAATCATATTTTATTTATGGAGGCTGAAATAGGAATTTTCATAGGTCACAAGAGACTTATTTTTAATAATAGCAAATTAAAAATAAAAATGGATATTTATTTATTCACTTAAAACACCTTAAATCTCTTCGTAAAAAACAGGCAATGGGCCGTATTTGGTTCACAGGCCATGGTTTGGTGATCCTTGCTCTGCAGGCAATGTGGTTCAGAGTACAAATTTCTGCAGACTGCCTGGGTTCCTTTCCAGACTACTCCGTCTGTCAGTGGTGCATTCACACGGCCAGGCCAAAGAAAATTTACTTTGATCCTGCTTTGTTCTCTTATCTTTCTATCCTTTTCTCCTTAGTCGAACTTCTTAGAACAATAATCTATACTCCCTCCCTGTGGCAAACTGTTTTACAAAAACGACTTTAACATCCTTCCAGTCTCTGATGCTCTTCCAGAATCATGCCCTCCCCCCTCTTAACCCCCATCAAGAGGTGGTATTGATGTTTCTCTCCTTAAAACTGGGCAGGCCTTTGTGAATACTCCAGCTAATTGAGTGCTACAGAAGTGATGCTCTGAATCTTACGAGCTGGGTCGTAAAAAGCAATACAGCTTCTGCCTGCCTTGCAGAGTCCACGTGCCTACGGAGCGGCCGTGTAAGAAGTGTGTAATGGCTTATTTCCTTTTTGAGGCTTTCATGAGACTCCTCCAAAGTGGATCTGGTCGTGGGCAAAGGAAGAAAGCCATCCGTGTACATTATGTGATTGGAGTATAGGGTGTATGGGGCAGAGAATCAGAAGCTCAAGGCCAGGGATACGTGCAGAAGGCATTTCCTGGAAGGTTGCAACAGTAGGTTAACAAGCTCGGACTGGATCTTGAGAGTAAGATGTAGCCACTGGAGAGGATTTATGCATAGGCGTGGAATGGGCAGATTTCTGTTTTAGAGGAACCACTGTGGATGCAACAGAAGGAATGGATGAAGAAAAAGCAGTGATGAGAGACTTGGTTAGAAGCCCCCAGTACAGTCTGGGGGATGCAGAGGAGGGCAGTTGGTAATGGGCATGTGCAGAGGGAATGGTGCGGCCTCCGAGTCCACCTGGCAAGGAGCGTACCACCTGCCCAGCTAATGGACAGAAGTCACAACAATGCATATATGTTTTTAAAATATTTTATTTATTCATGAGAGACAGAGACAGAGACACAGGCAGAGGGAGCATGCAGGGAGCCTGACGTGGGACTCGATCCCAGGTCTCCAGGATCACGCCCTGGGCCGAAGGCAGCACTAAACTGCTGAGCTACCCAGTCTGCCCAACAATGCATATTTTAGTACAAAATGCTGTCTTGTCATAGAACAGACCCCTCTTTCACCTGGCTATGCCTCCTGGCCTGCTTTCTCTTTCACGATTTTTCTTTCTCCCCTGTCAATGTGCAGTGGGGTTCCCACATGAGTGGTTCCTCTCCCTGCCCTTCAGCAGACACTGGGGACCGTTCCTTGAAAGCAAGATGCCGCAGATAAGCTCACAGCTGGCCTGATGCTGGTGGAAGGGCTCCTCTGTGCTTCTCCAGTGAAACACCTGCCTCTGTCGGCCACAGACTACTTCCCCCGAAGAAGATACCCTGGGAACCGCGTCCCAGAGCCTCCTCCCAGCTGTTATCTTGACACAATCACTGTGTTCTGGGTTTTTAATCTGGGAGATTAAATCTTTACATGCCTGAGTGGAAAGATCATATCCTTGTAATTTTTCACCTATAAAATTTCTCAGCTGCCTTAGTTTAACCTGTTGTATTTATGGCCCAACTGTAATTTAGGAGAATACTCTGAAAATGCCAATTTCAAAGGACCGCTCTTTCAAATTGCCATGCAGAACAGCTCTCCGAGTGAGTCTAGTGAACTGTGCTAAAACTGATCATTTCAGTCAATTAGATTTTTAGGCCAGTTACTTTTTATTGTTCTGAAAGGGAGAAAGAAAGTGTTGGAAAACTAGAATCAATCAATTACTGTCTAAATGTAGATCAAGGAGGAAGATACACAAGAAACCATATTTATACTTTTTTTTTTTTTTTTGGCAGAGCTGAACCTTGTAAGAGGTCACTTGAGTTCTATTATAGAATGCCCATTTTGCATAAAGTAGAAGCCACCGCTTTAAAGGAAATGCCTACCCAGACCCTGTGGACAGAAATTGAGGTCCAAGAAGGAAAGGCTAAGATGGAAAAGTAGAGATGCTTCAGCTGGGGAAGGAGGGGTTTGTGATAGGAATACGGAAGCACAACATCAGGAAGTCTTTTCTTATAAAGACCATATTGACCTCTGACTCAGGAAGTTCAAAGACAGTTATAAATAATTGAAATAGGTTAGAGACCACAAGTTCAGAAAATACAGAGAGATCTTTTGGGATAGTTCATTTCCTTTATGTAACCCCAAACTGGATTACGATGCCTCAAGATTCTGGAAAGTCAAAGATTATGTTCCCTCCTTAGGCAACTGAACATAAAACTATCACTAATAGTAAAGCAAGATTAAGGTACATGAAAACATCTCCTAATAGGTACTTCACAATTTCAAATAATCTTTCAAAATATTTTTCTCACATTAAGAAAAGGTTTCTGGGGTGGGGGGGGGGCACCTGGGTAGCTCAGCTGGCAAGTGTCTTTTTTTTTTTTTTTTAAGATTTTATTTATTTATTCATGGGATCTGCTTTGGGATCTGCTTTCCCAAAGATCTGCTAGGTGATATACCTACCCAAATAGAGAGAGCGGCAGAGACACAGGCAGAGGGAGAAGTAGGCTCCCTGCAGGGAGCTTGATGCCAGACTTGATCCCAAGACTCTGGGATCATGCCCTGAGCCAAAGGCAGATGCTCAACTACTGAGCCACCCAGGCATCCCTAAGTGTCTGATTCTTGATCTCAGAGTTGTGAGTTCAAGCCCTGCATTGGGTTCCACACTGGGCATGGACCTACTTGAAAAAGAAAAAGAAAAAGAAAAAGAAAAAGAAAAAGAAAAAGAAAAAGAAAAAGAAAAAGAAAAAGGGACACCTGGGTGTCTCAGTCAGTTAAGTATCTGCCTTTAGCTCAGGTCATGATCCCAGGATCCTGGGATCAAGCCCCATGTTGGGATCCCTGCTCAGTGGGGAGACTGCTTCTCCTTCTCTCTTGCTCCCTCATCCCCTCTGCTCATGGTATTTCTCTCAAATAAATAAATAAAAATCTTTTAAAAAGAAAAGAAAAAAAATGTTCCTGGGGATAGTAACAAGAAGATACAGGCCCGAAATGGGTTGGGGCCATCTAGTACTTTTCACATCTGCATTAGATCCACCCTTGAGACATTATTAAAGGACACCCTTTCCACACAGCCATCTGTGACCACTTCAGACCATTATCGTCACATCCCCTCTGGCTCCATAGTCACCTTCACCTCTCATTCAATGCCCTCTTTTACACATCAACACTTTTTGCTGGATCTACAGATGGAACACCAGATTTCCAACAGCAGGTCTGGATTCTGCTCCTTATATCACCATCTGTAGCCAAGCATATTTGGGTAGGTATATCACCTAGCAGATCTTTGGGAAAGCAGATCCCATGCTAGGGAGAAAGAGGCCATTTAATACAAAGGTATGAGGAGAGTGGTTAAAAGAGATGGTTGGACATCTGAAGAATAGCAACAGCAGGGACCCACTGGCAACAAGGGGCTTGGAGGGAACACAGAGGGGAGGAGGTGTAGCAGGTCATAGAGGATGAACAGTTAGGCAGGGGCTAATGATGGCAGAGCTACCATGTGGGAGATGTAGGACCAGAGAAAGACTAGAGATGGAAAGGATGTGGAACCAACTTCAGAAGAAATGTAGTCATGTCAGAGATCCTACCTGGAATTCCCTGGCTCCTCTCCTCTTCGACTTTCCATTTTGCCACCAGTGCCACCCAATGGCCAAGTCTACCAGGGAGCCAACAGAAAGGGGCACCTCAAAAATGTAGTCCCAGAGCTACAGAGTGGCTGGGTGGGGGGCGGTGTTCAGGGGATGGAAAGGGCAACGTACGAATCATTGGCAAAGTCATTCCTCTTCTAAACAACTGCTCCCTTCCATCAAATCTTAAAGCAATGCTTTACCCACTTCTTGAGAATATCACATGACATTATCTTAATATGTTGGAAGAAGGTAAAAAGGCAACTTTGAGGATACTTAGGAATAATGCTTTGAGGACTTAAAATGTTAGAATTGAATTTAAATAAAAAAATGTTTCATAGAACTCACCTGTGGGGGAAAAATAAAATGTTAGAAAATGGTAATTGTACTTCTAGGAAAAGAGAAAGTGCTAAATATGCATACAAGTGCAGGTAACAAACATTTATATCTCAATGTTTAGAATATTGAAGGTTGGAAGCAATGTAAAATAGATGGTATATATTCAGAGCTAAACAAAAAAACAACCTACACAATTTTTGCCTGCAAGGATATCCTACTCATGAAAATCAGATAAGGTGCAATGGGGACCCAGGGGTGAGAGAGAATAATAAATAGCTGCCCCATTCAGGCTTTTAGATGGTGGCATACATGTATTAGGAAGAATATGGAAATGGTAGGAGGAGTTTGAAATTCATACTGGAGCACCAGGATTAGGAGGTTGAATGCCTAGTAGAGTAGCAAGAGGGGACATGAGCATAATTAGAATCCAAGTGACCTGAGTCCATCCCAGGTCTGGTTCCGATGCTGGTGGTGACCTTGGTTCAGGTCTCTACTCCAGTTTTCTGGAGCGAATAATGAAAACTAGCGACCAGCCCATCTGCACTGTGACTGAACACTTTGCAAACAAATGAACTGACTGCCTGGGTCTGAGGCTGTCTGTGTGACACACTCCATAGCTTGGCTGTCCCCTGCTCCTTGTGATCACCCCACGGACAACTGTCAGCACAGTCACCCGCATCACGTTGCCATCATGTTTCAAACTTGCTCCAAAAATTAAAGCTAGATGCTTGGCTTTGCATTTAAGACCCACCCCCACTTTGTCCACCTGGAAATAGCCTACGAGCTTGATCTTCTATAGTCCAAAATGCATTGTTCTTGGGAAAGGTCAGAACGATTTTTAATTCCAGCTTCATGACTTTGTAACTGTTTGAGCTTTTGTGATTAGCTTCAACTCCCTGGTTTCAGAACATGAATAACCCAAGTGAGGAACTTTGCACAGGTTTTAGGTGACAGCAACCATTTAATAAATGTTATGTTTTTCACCTTGCTCCTTTTCTCCCAACAGGCCCCCATGCCACAGGCCAAGAGTTACCATTTACCTTCCCTACAAAATATATCCCTGATTCACCTCTTCATGTCTTTGTTAAGTATTACTCTTTGTTTGGAGTTCCATTCCTGTCCCTTATGTGCCATTCAGTTGTGGTTTCCTCTGTGAAGACTTACCTGATTAGATGAAATAGAAAAGACAATTAAAAAATAAAAAATGAGGGACACGTGAGTGGGTCATAGTTGAGCATCTGCCTTTGGCTCAGGGCATTGTACTGACGTCCTGGGATCGAGTCCAGCATTGGGCTCCCCAGGGGCAGCCTGCTTCTCCCTCTGCCTAGGTCTCTGCCTCTCTCTGTGTGTCTCTCATGAATAAATAAAATCTTTCTTTAAAAAAAAGCAAAAATAAAAGATAAATAGCTCTTTTCTGAACCCGATGAAAGAACTACACCCTTTCAACTTTGAACTCTCATTTTAAAGCCTGAGACTCCATCAGAAACAACACTAAGATAGGAAACGAACAGACGTTTCAACTAGACAGGCCTCTCTGGGTTTGGATGGCAGTGCACAAGTGAGTGAATCCTTTCTGCTCTGTGCTCCGGGAGAGAAGGTTTCCTTTCCAGCAGGTTGGGCTCATTAGCAGGAATGAAAGAAATGCCCTTAACAAAGGAAGAACTATCCTAATGCCAGCTTTAAGCTGGAATGTTGGAGTCTATTTCCTTTTCTTGCTTAGCAAGCACTGAGCTTCCTGCTTCTGGTTTGGACCTGAAGGGAAGGTTCCCAAATACCAACAGGAAGGTCATACTTGTGGTCTCCCTCCCTCACTGAGACCTCGGAGAAACCCGAGGCCCTGGAATTTCATGTGGGTGTCCTTTTCTCAAGAGACATCCAGCTGTAATTCCCCGGCCTGAGGTGGGCACTCTATTCTTCAGATCCACAACCATTCTTTCTGTTAACTTTTCCAAGATTCCAATATTACTTTGCCAAGTGTGGGTCAAAATCATGAAAAAGAGTTCCTGTGGGGAGTGGTGGGATTTTAAAATATAGGCTAAAATCTCATTACTTTGATTTGTGTTAGGTTTTCTACATACAGGCAAGGGAAAGGACAAGATTCATCCATCCATCCATCTGTTTACTCATTCACAGATATTGAGTGCCCATTGATAGGCTTGTCCTTGTCCTCAAAGGAGGGTCCTTTCTAACAGGACCTCTTGAAAATCCACTTCTATGAACTGTTTGTTGGGTGTCAGCTTAGAGATTCAGATGGACAGGTCAGATTATTACATGAATTCATTAGTTTCATCCATGTTTATAAAGACTTCATGCATGCCAAGAAACCATGGTGGTCACCGATGATGTAAAGAGGAACACTTGTTGAGTGCTAACCACATTCTAGATCCTTTTGTATTTGGGATCTCAATTTCCACAACAATCCCATGCATAGAATTGCCTCTGTTTTACAGTTAATAAAACTCAAGTTTTGAGAGGTTTTGCAACTTTTATGGCAAACAATCAGAGCCAAGATTCAACTTGTTTTTATATTCTTGGGAGTAAAACTGCTGGATCATAGGATATGCATTTTTTTTAAAAAGATTTTATTTATTCATGAGAGAGAAAGAGAAAGAGGAAGAGAGGCAGAGACACAGGCAGAGGGAGAAGCAGGCTCCATGCAGGGAGCCCAATGTGGGACTCGATCCCGGGACTCCAGGATCACACCCTAGGCTGAAGGCAGCGCTAAACCGCTGAGCCACCCGGGCTGCCCAGGATATACATTTGTTAAACTGTAGTATCCATTATCAGTTGTCAGTTTTTCCCCCACTTTGTTTTTATCATTTGAATTAATTGAAATGGCAGATTCTATTTCCCCTAAATGGCCACAAGAATTTTTCCCATTCCACATGCTATTCTTATACTGGAAATGTGATGCTTCCTCCAGCAACTGATGGAGCCTAGGTCCTTTGTCCCTGAACTTGAGTGGACTTTTGTGACCCCCTAGATGGAGGCTATTCAATAAAATATTCTGCAGTGATGGAAAGGTTCCATTTGTGTTGTCTAATACAGTAGCCACTAGCCACATTGAGTACTTAAAACGTAACCAGGATGATTATAGAATTGAATGTAGTTTTAATTCACTTAAATAGACACATGTGTCTAGTGGCTATTGCACTGAACAAGGCAAGCTTAGACAATAGAATTTGGTAGAATTGATGGATTGTGATTTATGAGCCTAGATCATTGAAATGCCATACACCTGGCCTTGTTCTCTTGGAAACAGCCAGGGTATTGTAAGGAATCCTAAGCAGACTTTGGCAAGTCTCACACAGAGAAAAAAAAGAACATGACTATGGATCGCAGACACAACGGACCTCCCAGGCAGCAACCAGACCCAACTCACCAGCCATGTGTGTGAACCCATGTTGGAAGTGGAATCTGCAGCTCCCACCTGAACTGTTCTAGCTGATACTGAAGGAGTATGAACAAGCCATCCCTACCCAAACTGCTTAACTAGCAACATAATAGTAAAAACACAAAAGCATTCCCATTAAATGAAGACATTAAAAAAAAAAAAAAAGGATTCTGATTATTACTCCTACTGCCTACAATTCTGTGGAAGAGTCCTTCTAATGAATTGAGGCAAGATAAATAGCAGGTATAAACATTCTGAAAGAGAACGAAATTTTTCCATTTAAAATGCCTGGATAATTTAATAAGCCTGAAAAACCCAAGAGAATCAACTGGTAGAATGGTTCTAAATAAAGGAAAATTTTCTCAATTAATACCTAAAACCCTGTTGACTTTACTATCTTCAAAGAAGATATAAGCTCTTGTGTTATTACTTGAAGACAAATCCATGAAGCAAAAGTCTCAAAGAAATAAATGCCCAGAAATAGAGGTAAGAAGAAATGTGCTAGGATTTATATGAATAAACCTTAAGATGTTCTCATAGAGCACAGAAAGAACTTTGAAAAACTTTAAAGTGACCCCAGAAACATAAAATACAATTTGAACTAATGGAAATTAATGTCC
Source organism: Canis aureus (assembly GCF_053574225.1). Lineage (NCBI taxonomy): Eukaryota > Metazoa > Chordata > Mammalia > Carnivora > Canidae > Canis > Canis aureus. The sequence goes on along the minus strand of NC_135624.1, from coordinate 29,454,886 downwards.
AGTTCTAGGGAGGAGAATGCAATATTGTAAAGATGCTCATCTAACCTATGTTCATCTGTAAATCAAAGGTGATTCCAATAAGATTACCAACAGGACTGTCTGTATGAAACAAGACATCCGGAATCAATAGTTCCAGGGAAGATTAAGCAGAAACACTTTAAAGAAGATAGATAAGGGAACAGACTACACGACTAAATATTATTAGGAAACTGGTGTAGGTTTTGTACTGGTGTATGAATAGAAATATCAAAGGAAAAAAAGAATACTGAACGAGACTCAAGTGTATGGATAGATTACGATAATAACAGCCTTCCAGATCAGTGTGACAAAGAGAATATTCAATAAGCGGTGTTGGGACAAACCACCGAGAAAAAAAATTAAGGGGAGTCCCTAATGGATCACTTATTCAAAAATGTTTATGGATGAAAATTCAAAATTGGGATACAAATGAATGTTTTCTTCTGACCTTACAGCAGCAAGCTGTTTCTAAGCAAGATCTAGAATTTAGAATTTTTGAAAGACTGATAAATACAGCTTTATAAGGTTTTGTTTTGTTTTTTAGTAAGGTTTTAAAGTTTCTACTTGTCAAGAAATACTAGAAACGAAATCAGTATCTAAACAACTTGGGAACTATTTGCAGTATATATGATAAGGCCAAAGGATTTCAAGTCTTTTAGATTCTCTTACACTTATCCTAAGATACTTGCTCAATCCAAATACGGACAAAGGGCACACACGATGTTCTACAGAACAAAATACAAGTGGTTTTTAAAAACATAAACATGTGGGCAGCCCAGGTGGCTCAGTGGTTTAGCATCGCCTTCAGCCCAGGGCGTGATCCTGGAGACCTGGGATAGAGTCCCACGTCTGGCTCCCTGCATGGAGCCTGCTTCTCCCTCTGCCTGTCTCAGCTTCTCTCTGTGTCTCTCATAAATAAATAAAATCTTAAAAAAAAAAAAACATAAACATGTTTAACTTCCCTTAGAATTAGAGAAATGTAATAAAACAAAAGAATATTTACTTCATAGGTGGATGGGAAGAAATGTTCTTTAGTGCTGGTGAAACCGAACAGCCATTCTTCCCACAAGGTTAGTAGGAGAATTTGCTGGTATAATCATATTGAAGAATAATTTAACATTATCTATGAATATTCTAGACATGTATTTTTTTTTTCGAATGTATACCCTAACTTTCATCCTACAGGCAGCCAGCAGGTGTGCCATTCTATACCACGACTTCTGTGGCCCTATTGGTTGTGAGAGCAGACATTTAGGAGGTAGGGGATTGTGTGCCGTAGGAACTGATGAAGTTCACGAGAGGACATCTATCATGGGGATGACTTTATAAGACTTACTTGAACAGTTTCCACTACTGAAGAATCAAAAGTTGTAGTGCAGGGTGTTTCAAAGGATACAAAAAAATGTGTGTAAATATACACGTTACAATCGAACAGAATGTTTTTCGATAGTCACAAAAACCGTATGTTAGGGATTTATTTCTAAGATTGCTCTAGAAAGGGGGCAAAGGGTTCGATAAAAAAGTTTGTTATCGCTCTACAGCCATTTTTACTGCTTGACATATTTATCATGTACATGTCCTATTTTTTTTTCCTTACAAACGAAAATGAGGTGGAAAAAAAAAATCTACCTCCTCAAAAATATCTCCCAGCTTAGACTGGCACACTACCAGAAATTCTTTTTATGAATCAGCCTTTGGGGAAATTCCAGTCTCTGCTTCAAAGGCAATGCTAGAAAAATCCATGAAATCCCAGACTCGGCACCTACTGACAGGCTTCACATAGTAGCTGCCTGGTTTTTTTCCTAGCTGTGTCTGAAACTGACCAGGTCTTTAAGGAACCCCGCCCATACACAGCCTACCCTGTGTTTTCTTTTAGGGAGCTTATCCCGTTTGTCCTAAAGATGTTTTGTGAGTCTCTGATTGGCTTCACATCTGATTTATCTCTCTTATCTCTGTTAATGTTCTTTTATATGTTTATCATAAAAATTCAATGAATATTTCTAATTGAAACAATGGAAGTTTTATTTTTAAAGTCAAATTCAGTGTGGGGAAGGAAAAGTATCCTTGTAGCAATGCCATAGAACTTCCCACAAGCCAGGCAGTGTTCCAAACACACACACACATAACAATATGTTATATACAGTTATACCTACACTTTATATATAACATGTATATAGATATAAATATTTTCCCAGCTAATATGGGTCGAGATGATTGAATCCATGCAGTCTGGCTCCAGTGTGTACAGTGAGAGTCCTTCACCATGAGGATTCTATTTACCCCCCACTATCTATCACCCTTTTTGTCCTCACTCCCTCCTTGATTGGCCTGGATTCCATGACTGCCATTATGTTCCTGGCCTCACAAAGATCCTCATCTCTCTGGCCCTTGTGGTTTTCTCTGGGCAAAACTCCAGCCTGTTGGTCAAATCCAACTTGCTGTCTCTTCAGGCTAAAGAAGCAGGACAAATGCACACAGCCCTGCTCACAGATTATACTTTCCACATGCAACTAAAACTTCAAGAGGACACCCAGTCCCACTTTGCACTCCTGCTGTACCCTTCTGGGTATCATTACTTTTCTAGAGGACTGTATATACCATTTTGCTCCTCAAAGCAACATCACTTTCTCCCCCAGCCTTCCAGGTGGCTGAGGACTTGGCCTTGTATTTCTCTAAGAAAAGGTCCAAAGAGGTCAGATAGTTAACCTAAAACACCAAACTAGAAGCATTGCATAGGGAGGGGTAAGGACCAAAGCTGCCTATCAGGTGCAAAGCCCATGTGAATAGTGCACCTGCTACTCAAACTGATTTATCATGGCCATGAAGTGGGCCAGTCCGGTTAGCAAGAAAGTGGACTGTTTTCAAGAGAGTTTGAAAACAGGTTCAGGTTTTGCTGTAGAATTTCCAGCTTTTAAATACTCTGTGCGGGGGAAATTTCCACAAGCTGGAATATATCCTGTAGGTACCCAGTTTATAAATCTGTAAAGAAATTTGAATCAAGGGGAATCATTTATTATTTTAATATGAATTCAAAGAAGGCAACCAGATTTCTAAGTAAGAAGAGTTTCAATTGGAGCTACCATTGATTCACAAGCATTTTCTCTTTAAACTGCTGGGATCAGTTCATTGTCCCAGAAAGAATTTAGGATTATTTGAGATGTTAATAAAGAGACAGTTTTTAATGTTACGGGTGTAGAGAAACCATGTAACCTGGAGCTAATAACAGGATTGTTCTTGCACTAAAAGGGATACTTATTAGATGCATCACAGAACATCCATAAATTTTATACTGTGAGCAAAACTTTTTTTTTTTTTTTTTTCCCCCAGCAGACACAGGCAGTCCTGAAATCTGGGAGTAAACTCAGAGTATAAACATTCCTTCCTCATTTTTCCCTAGCCCCCACCCCTCCACTGGCAAACCCAACTGGAGTCCAGAGGACAGGGCGTATACCCCTGTTGTGGTCCTGCCAAAGCACAGAATAGGATGAAGAGCTGGGAGTGGGTTTGGGGAGGAAAATGAAAGACCAAGCAGAAAACCACCATCAAATAGGTACTAACATGATTCTCTTTTTGTAGTTGAGAAAACAAACAGGTTTAGTAACTTTGTCAATGTCACAAATACTGATAGAGCAGCTTGGTCATCATTAACTCCAAAGCTTAAAAGCACTTCTCTGTATGTTCCCTTTACCATGAAATTCTATAGGGTATGTGAAATTTATTCAGGAAAAAAAAATCTCTTAGATAATTCAAAATGCTATACATGCTAAGCTAATTACTTCATTCAGAGGAACTGGTTTACCAGGAAGCTGTAGATTTATACATTCAATAAATATTTACTGAGTGTCTATAGTGCTGTGCTCAGAGGTGAAGAGGAGAGATAATATCCCTGCCTTCACAAGAACAGAGCCTAGACTCTAGCACAAGATGGTATAGAAACAATATAAATACATAAGTAAATGCTTTTAAATAACAAGATATGTTAACAACAACAAAAAAGGAGTATTGTTCTAGAACAAAGAATCAAACTACAGTCCACTGGCCAAATCCAGCCTACTGCCTGGTTTGGTATGGTCTAGGAGCTCAAAGTGGTTTTCATATTTTTTCAATTGTTGGGAAAATACCAAAAGTAGAATAATATTTCGTCACACATGAAAATGATAGGAAATTCAAATTTCAGTGTCTATAAATAAAGTTTTATTGGAACACAGCCACAGTCACTTGTTTTCATATTGTCTATGGCTTCTTTCATGCTACAGTGACAGAACTCAGTAGTTACAACAGAGACCATATGGCCTGCAAAGCCTAAGATATTTACTATCTGGCTCTTTACAGAAAGTGACTACTGGGGGTGTGAAGTATTTTAAATTGGGTGGTCAGGAAAAACATTTTGAAAGGAATATGTATTACGACATGAAGTCAAAGAAGGCGGCTTTATTTCACTTCAAATTGGGTTATCCTACAAAATTTTCTTTAAGAAATAGTCTAACAACCATTCTGACTGTTCTAGTACCCACCACCACCCCACTAAAGGAAAATAAATGGCATACTTCAGCCATCATCCATCCATAGGCCAAGTTTCCAAAATATAGAAATTTTGGCTCCAACAGGAATATTTCCAAAAGGTTATATATGAAAACAAGGAGAGGAATTATTGTTATAACACCACGGGTGAGCTCTTTCAGCCAAAGATTGCATATGTTATTTTGATTTTAGACCATCGGATAGATTAATCAGAACCCTCCTTAGAAGTGTTTGAACCAAAGGAAAGTTGTCTTTTCTGCCAAAAGTCCACTGAGTCATTAACAGAATATAATAAAGATTTGAGGCTTTAGTTTTGGAAAAGTTGTCATAAATTCTCCCTGGGAGGAACATTCATCTAGGAACTTTTGCAAATTCCACCCATATTTTAGGTGGAGACTGGATTAGGCTGGTGTGCCAGTCGAGGAGGCCTAAAGAAACCTTCTCAGTCATCCAACTAATGTGTAATTAAAAGAATCACACCCCAAACTAAGGTAAAGAGAGAGGAGAATGGGCCCAGTGACCTCTTAGGGACTGCCACTTTAAATAGATGGTCTCATTTTCATATGAGGACACAATCTGTACAGTATTTAATTTGTATGAAGATCATGCAAGTGTGAAAAATTAGGTAGGGAGTTATCATCATGGTCCCCTTTACAGATGAAGTAAAGCTTCTGAAGTTTAAGTACCTCGCTGAAATTCATAGGATTAACATGAATCCTACACAAGTAGTAATTCCAGGAATCCTCTAGTGATTGATTCTCTTTCATTCAGGGCCTCACGCGCACACACAGTCTACCGCTGATTTCTGTTTGTTGGCATGTGGGAAAACAAACGCAATCTTTCCAAACACAGACTTTTTAGTCAATAAGGACTGGATTAAAATCCTGGCTAACCAGTGCGAAGGTTCAGTGAGTTATTTAACTTTTAGCTCTTCATTTATAAAAACTATTTTTAGCAGGATTTAGCCACCCACCTTTATTGAACTACCTTTGCTTTTTCACAATCTACTTTTATTGAACATTGAACATGTTCAAGATGATTTCCTTAAGATACAATACATGTAACAAATAAAAAATGAAGCCAACACCTAAACAGAAAAACAGAATAACAACAACAAAAAACCCACAGGCAAAAGATAAGAAGACCTGCTTCCCAGAAAAACAAATAGGTCAAATATACTAATACAAGGGTGGTCAACCACATTGTCATCAAAGAAACACAAACTGAAACAAGGTTTATCTGACTGATGCATAAAACTTTGCAAGATAACACTAACAGGGTTAGAAAACTTGGTAGGAAAATTGGCAGCGCTTGTTAACAGTTGGTGACTGATATTGGTATATTTCAAGCCAAGATTCCCATCTTGAGTTTTTTTTTTCCCCATTTAGCATTTAACTATTGAATGTCCAGCTCCAGAAAACTGCCATTGGCAAAGTACTTACGTTGAACCAAGAATCCTATTCCGTTTAATTATATCAACTCCAGCAAGTGAACAATGTATTCATCCATCATTTAAGAAAATGAAAAAAGAAAAGCAAAGAAAAACAACCCAGCAGTTCAAGGAGGTTAAGCAACTTACCCAACTTACCTGTAAAGTAGGAGACTAAGTGTTCACCAGACACTACTGATTTGTTAAATATCCTAGGTATTAAGTATCCAAGGTCTTAACCTATTCTAACAGCCATACAGCTTTTCTATGCCTACCGAATATATTCTCATTGGGAATTGAATAGTCTCACTCTGTTTCACCCTTGGTATCAAGCATGGTTATTTCACATGAAGAATTTGTTGAATTAACATAGCTATCCTTATAGCAGCCTTCCCTGATTAGAGTTTAATATTCTGGGATGAAAGAAGCAACCAGTTTCAAACATTGACCTTTTTAAAGGCTTGTTCTTTGTCCCTTTGTTAATTCAGCTAAGAAGTGGAATCATTACAGTTGGTGTTGACCTCCCCTTATGGTTTGGCAGGATAACATATCAAAATTACTTCAATCAAGATTTTCGTACCCTTAATAAATAGGGAGAAAGAAAACATGTTTTCAGATAAAAACCAAGAGAGCCTCTTGACCACAGATTATTGTGGACATAACAATTAGGAGATATTTCAGCTAGAAAAATGTGAATTCAGAAGTAAATCATGGAATTCAAGAAACAATGCCAAAACTGGCAGTATGTCAATAAATGTAATTAAAAATCAATCGCATAGGCCACAGCTGTGGCTCCTGGGCCTTGGGCTTCCTCCTGAAGCACGAGCCTGCTGGCTCCTAGCCACCTGCAGCTGCCTGGGTATGGAACTAGCACATGGGCTCCAAGGCATGTGGTCTTAGTATCCCCTGCACCTGCAGCCCCCAACCAGGGATGCTCAGGTAGGGGCTGGCAGCAGGTGAATGCGGGCAACTGCACAGGCTGGGGACTTTACCATCAGTCCACCTGGACCAGGGAAGGAAGAACCAGCAGCTCATCATCCCTTCCCCCTCTACCACTATTTCAGACACACCACGGGGACTAGTTTTGGGGCTCCCGCTAACCTCCAGGAAGGAGGTGTGCCACTCTGTGACCTCAGCTCCAAGGCCCTCTGTCTTTGCCGAGGTGATCCTTCTCCCCAAACCCTGCTACACCTAGTGCTCTCCAGGAACAGCACAGAAGGGATCGGAGTCAGCTAAGGAGTGGTCCCAGGAGGCAGTGCAACTAGGAAAAGCCCTGCCAGAGCACAAACAAAATAGTCCTGGGGCAGTACAACTGTTGACGAAGTGGAAGAGAAATCGCAAGAGTTGCCAGAAGGAACTTCCTTGATTAGAGATAGTTCACATTCAGATGATCTGTTAACGATATCTGTTAAAACATCGGCTACACCAACTAATCTGCAAATGTAATACCAAGATGGAAGGTTCAGATTGGACTCTAACTGTATGTATCCAAGTTTCAACAATTAAAAGCATGATGCATCTGTATGTACTGCTCTGTTCAGGAGTGCGAGGATAAGCAGATGGGCTGGAAGCCCCCCAGAATGACACTGTCCACCTTTACCTGGCCAAAGTGCTTCACACAGCAACACCATTGCCATATGTGTCAGCTTGGGCTGCCAGAACTAAGTCGTACAGACTAAGTGGCTTAAACACCAGGAACTGACTCTCTGGAAGTTCTGAGGCTGGAAGGTTCAATACCACAGTCTGGCGAAATTCAGTTTCTGGTGAGAATGCTCTGGTTTGTAGACACCTACTGACTCCCTGAATCCTCACATGGAGAGAGAGGTGGGAGGGGAGTGCTCACTCTCTTCCTCTTAGGAAGCTATAGTCCTATCAGATTAGGGCTCCACCCTTATGACATCTTTTAACCTTAATTACCTCCTAAAGACTGTCATAGATAGGGTCACATTAGGGGTTCAGGTTTCAATTTATAGATTTTGGCTAAGACAATTTTGTCCATAGCATTCACCATTAACAACTGTACCTTTACCATCTGGGTACTGCCTTTATCTATAAGGCCGAAAGGTTACTTGGAAGAATATAAACTCCAGGTATAAATGCTACTTGAAAAAAAAAAGCCTTATGGGACACCTGGGTGGCACAGTCGGTTGAGCATCCGATTCTTGGTTTCATATCAGGTTGTGATCTTGGGGTTGTGGGACTAAGCCCCACTTTGGGCTCCATGCTTGGCACAGTCTGCTTGAGAGTCTCTTTCTCTCTCTCCCTCTGCTCCTCCTCTCTCTCTCAAATAAACAAATCTTAAAAAAAAAAAAAAAAAAAAAAAAAAAAAAAGCCTCCTGTGGTGTATCTCTGAATGCAGCTATGAAAAAGAGAACCAAACTTGAGGGGCTGTGCTGGAAATCTTTCCAAGAGCATCTGAAGTCAATCTAAATCATGTGTGTAAACTTACCCTGATAAGTAGGCACTTGAATTTACCCCAAAATCATCACCTGAGTGATGTTTCCCTCCTGAAGGCAGACCCTACTGAAGGCTGCAGCTATTTGTTACCAGCATTAAATGCTTTTCTGGGCCTCTTTTCTATTAGGTCAAAGGTTCTAGTGCTAGCAGTAGAGAAAGCTCTTCATGGAGGTATTGAAGAAGTAGAGGGAACCAAGAAGACAGAATGATTTGATTTTATATGGTTAGGGATCAGAACATGTATTAGTACATTTTGTATTTTTCATTCCTGTGTACCTAGGAGGTTTGTTAAATAGAACATGCATGTGGGTATTTATCCCTCATTTAATGCAATTAACCAAATTAAAAAAAAGATGACTATAAAGTTCTGTATTTTTCTTGTCCTTTTACTACAGTCACAAACTTTCTCAGGTGAATCATTGCTATAACAAGGTATTTAAAAGGAGCCTTATTTCAGTTATTTCAAACTGGTACAACAAAAAGTCTTTTCCTTTAAGGCTAAAGACATGAATGTTATACTGTACAGGTGCAAGTCAATCACAATTAATATAATCGATATGATATAGACACTTTACTCTGCGTAGGTGTAGCCCAACCTGTTGCCATTAAGGTTTTTTTTTTTTTTTTTTTGGAAACAATTTTAGAAATTTCCAAGTTGTCCCTGAATTGTTTAGCCACAAGTATAGGCAGTTGTCTCCCTTCCACCACGAAGAATACTTTGACTTAATTTTTTCCAGATTTCCAGATGAAAATCCTGGCTGATTTTCAAAATGTTTATTTACTACTGTTACTATTTTATAAGAATCTATTAAATTTTAAAAACTGACTTTAAAAAATCAATTACATAAATATGCTCATATTTCATGTATTCAATAAAAAGGTATTTCAGTTACCAGAAAGATTAAAATTAACATAATGGACAATTCCCAGTTTTGGTAGAAATGTTAAGCAGTTATACTGCAGGTTGATGCATAAATTTATGTAAGAACTTCAGAAAACTTTAGCAGTAACACTGAACAAATGCTATCCTGCACTATAATTCAGTGTATCAGTTATTTTCACATAGTTCTAAGTAGCAGACCAACAAACTTTTTGTGTCTTATAGTAACACAATGGGTTTTAGTTGATTTAGATTGAGCTCAGATTGGCTTGTCTCCAGACCATGAGCTAAATTCAACATGATGCTTCCCGGAGTATGTTCTTTTCATAGAACTTGCCCCAAGTGGACAAGCAGAAACAGCATATGTTTCTTCAGGTCTAGGCCCAGAACTGGTAACTGAAACTTCCAATCTACATTTTATCAACAGTGTAAAGTATATGTCCAAGCCTAAGGTCAATACAGCAAAAAATATATCCTTGTGAAGCATATTCCTTACATGAAGATTTTGAAGACCGTTCAATGGATACATCAAGGCAAAGAGAACAAAAAGTAAATTAAAAAAAAAAAAAGAATCTAAAGGCTGTGGGACTATATAAAATGGTCTGCAATATGCGTAATTACCAAAAGAAGAAAGAGAGCAGGGGGAAAAAAATGTAATGACATTGATTATTAACAAGCAAAATGCAATTATATTTTTCAACACCAGCCCAGATAGCTCAAAAATAAAATATAGGGATAAATGGGTGGCTCAGTTGGTTACGCATCTGACTCGGTTTTGGCTCATGTCATGATCTCGTGGTCATGGGATTGAGCCCCTCATAGGGCTCTTCACTCAGTGTGGAGTTTGCTTCAGATTCTCTCTCCCTCTCTGAAATAAATAAATAAAATATTTTTTAAAAATGTAAATAGGAGACCTGGGTGGCTCAGTTGGTTGGTTAAAAATCTGCCTTCGGCTCAGGTCATGATCCCAGAGTCCTGGGATCAAGCCCCGCATCAGGGTCCCTGCTCAGTGGGGAGCCTGCCTCTCCTTCTCCTGCTCCCCCTGCTTGTGCTCTTTCCAAATAAATAAACAAAATCTTTAAAAAAAGTAAATTGTATATACTATTTATAAAAGCACCCAAAATATCAGAACCAAAGAATGACCCTAACAAAAGACAGACATGATGCTTATAGGTAAAATGAATTTTAATATTTTCTAAACAATATTAAAATAAACCTAAGTCAATTGAGACATATGCCATATTTATAGATAGAGAAAAAAAACCATAAATATGCCATTTGCTCTGAATTGATTGGTAAATAAGGTTCAAGATAAATTTTTCTGTGGGATTTGATAGGCTGATTTTAGAATATATATAGAAGAACCATGAGTAATATAATTTTGAAGATGAACAATTTTGGGGGAATTTTCCTAAATGATATAAAAATTTATTGTGAAGTTATAGTATACAGATCACTATGAGATGCTCCAAAATAGGCAAATGGATCAAAATAGACCCTATAAACAAATACATCCAAAATTTGAGTGGATACAACACCATACAAATAAGGTAGAATGGAACATCAATAAAAGTATAATATAACATTATATAACATGCATTAAAGTGGCACTTAGTGGTAAATTCATAGCTTAGAGGCATTTATAAAGTAGAAGGAATAAATATAAATGATGAAGGATTTATAACTGTTTAGTGGGATAAACAGTAAATTTAAAGAAAATTGAAGAAATAATATAATAAAATGGCATAAATGTGGTGAGTAGGAAACAAGAAAACGATTTTAAAAAAAGATATATGGGGCAGCCCCGGTGGCTTAGTGGTTTAGCACCTGCCTTCAGCCCAGGGTGTGATCCTGGAGTCCCGGGATCGAGTCCCACATTGGGCTCCCTGCATGGAGCCTGCTTCTCCTTCTGCCTCTCTCTCTCTCTCTCTCTCTCTCTCTCTCTGTGGTTCTCTCGTGAATAAATAAATAAAATCTTAAAAAAAAAAAAAGTATATGTCTTTTACGTTTAGAGTACTTATTGTTTCTATTTTCAACTTTCTGTTTCTCGACTATTCAACAAGAAGATTTTACAAAGAGGTATATGAATTGGGAAGGAAAAGACAAAAACTGTGTAAACAAGATAATGTAACTATCAGCAAAAAGCAAATATAAGAAAATACGTAAATAATTTTTAGAAATGATAAGAAACATCAGGGAGTTTTCTTTTTTTTTTTTTTTTTTTATCAGGGAGTTTTCTAGGTAGATGATAGTCATATAAAAAAACAATGGGGGGCGGGCAGCCTGGGTGACTCGGTGGTTTAGCGCCTGCCTTCAGTCCAGGGCCTGATCCTGGAGACCTGGGATCGAGTCCCGCATCAGACTCCCTACATGGAGCCTGCTTCTCCCTCTGCCCGTGTCTCTGCCTCTCTCTCTGTGTCTCTCATGAATTAAAAAAAAAAAAAATCTTAAAAAAAAAAACCCAAACAATAGCATTCCTATTTGCTAATATAACTGACTGGGAAATATAACCATCATATGATAAGTATGCAGTATGGACATCTACAGATCAGTAAGAGACAAGCAACACATAGAAAAATGTGCAGAAAATGTGAACCGGATATTCACAGATGAACTAATCTGAGTATTCAGGAAACATATGAAAATGTCCCCACCTTCACTAATAATCACATGACTTCTCAGTGAGCTATTTTGTATCCATTAGAATGACAATATTTTAAAAGTATTAAAATAGCAAATAGTTGGTAAATAAAATAGCAAATACTGGTAAAGATGTCACTGGGTAGAACTCATCCACCTTTAATGGGAGTAAAAAATGGTATTACTGGTTGGGAAACAATTCTGTAAAATTCAGTAAAGTTGTAGATGCGTCCATCATGCAACCTAGGAAATTCCCCCCACGGATATAACTTGAAGCAGGTCACTCACAGCTGCACAAGGACCTATGTTTAAGAATGAATGTTATGGCAGTTTGTAATAACAAGTTCAGAACAACCTAAATAGTCTTCAGTGTGACACTATTAATGTCAATATTATAAACGGTGCTATTTTCACAAGATGGAATATAATACAATAGTTAACACACACAAAAAAGAACAACATGTATTTGCAGGCTATGTTTCAGAAGCAATTTCAATTTAAAAAAAAATCCGCAAAAACAAAAGCAAACTGAAGAATAATATGGACGATATGATTCAAGGTAAATGTGGCTTAAAATGTGCAAAATAACTTCAGATACATAAGATCGGTATTTTAAAAAGTTATAGGAATGAGAAACACAAAATTATGGGTAATGAATTGTTCAAAGGGGGAAGCCATGAAGGAGGGAAGATCCTGGGGATCCTAATATATCTGCTGTGTTTTAGAACTTAAAAAATTAAACATGGGAAATATTAAAGTTTTTATGTTAGCTATACAGCTATTATTCTATTATTTTATGTAATTCTACACTTGTATGAACTGTATTACAATGGAAATGTTTTTTTGAAAAACAGCCAGAACTGTGTTAGAAAAAAAAAAAAAAAAAAAGCTGTTTCAATGTGGTCCCAAATCCACAAATTTTTTCTTGTTTAAAAAAATGTGTTTACCAACCCATAGTTTTTCCCAACTATTATATAGTAAACATTGTTGGATAGAACTCTGTAACCAGTTTTCTGGGTCTAAAAGAATTCTGCATCCAGCAAAAGGCTAAATTTCTATTTTAGGATTTAATTGTAGTTAGAGGCATTCAAAGAAGAAGGGATTTTAAAAATTATCTAGATGACTATTTTTTAAACCATTTTTATAACAAAGTTTTGTTTTATTTTCAAAGGAACTCTTACCCAAACTCCTATACCTAAAGCATATATAAATGGAACTGCTTTGTTCCACTTAATACTTTCTAGGCTAAATGGAAACAGGGCTCCTTGGAGAAATGGCTGATTTCAGTCTGAGGAAAGGAACATTCTAGATGAGCCTAGAACACCTCGGTCAGAGTAAAGAGGCACTCAAAGACTAATGGTGTCATGTCAAAAGGACACAGGAGACCATTTGTAGAGGCTCTTGCTGGCCTTTGATGGGACATTTGGCAATTAATAATAATCACTGCGATGCATTAAAACACATCCAATACATCACAATTTACAAGTTGCAAAGGATGCTACACACCAAAACAAACACGAGACAAAACCAACAGTCCTCAGTAGTGGCCACGGAAAGTTGCTTGAATGCAATCACTACTCTGAAAATTCCTAAGTAACGGGAAAGATTCAAGCAAAAAAAAATAGGAGACTCAGATGACTGCCTTCGTATATGTTTCTCTCGCCCTGGCAGGCTATAGTTTGCAAACCACTGATAGAGGCCATCCTTCCATAGGACACTTAGAAACCCTCTAAGAAAGTTCCAGCAGAAAGCTACTCACACTAGCAGTCTGCCAGCGCTGGGGACAGGGTTGCTAACCCCCATCGTCTTGAGCTGCCCATGGAACCTTTAACCACATTGCTTTTGAGAATACTTTTCCTCAAAGAAAACTAAAGTTTGTGTTTCTAGGCCTTTTATCTGTTGAGTCCATTCTCCAACCAGTTGTTAAAAATAAAAAGCCTAACCCTCCCCAACATGACCACCTTTAGATATGCCCAGGCAGCTTCCAGGTGTCCACCTGTCAGATCTAGATAACAAATCTCTAGCCCCTTCCTTTAATTCTTGGCCACCTGACATAGTTTTTGTTCCCTCCTCATTTGGATCCCCTGGGTAGACGATACTTCATTTTATCTTTCCCTCTTTTGTAGTGTGCACTTAGAATTAAAGGGGAAACTCCTTCCATGTGGAACATGCCTAATACAGCATAATGAGGAATTATTAATACTTGTTAACGTATCCCATATGATCATTTGGCTGTGTAATAAACTCACAAAGAAGCCACTGAGCATAACTTTTTAGGTTTGGAAATCTGGTGCTACTCAGTAATCACTGCACAATTTTAAAAAGTTAAACAAGAGGAAGGAAGAATGATTTCACCCTAAGGAACTCATCTTGGGTACATTTTACACACATTGCAAGAGGATAAAACCCTGATGTTTGGAATGGGATTTTGTTTTCCTTCATGCCATGCAATTTGGGCCTGAGACTCAATATGTGAGATGCTGAGAACATATCCATCTTCTATGCTTCCTGAAAATAATTTGGCAGGCTCTTTGTGAAAAAATTACTGTACACTATTGTCTTCATGAAAAATTGATTTGTTGTATTTTACTAGTAGTTTTTATGTGCACAGATAGGAAACAAGAACAATACGTAATTGAGGTGACTGCTGGGGGTCTGAATATTCTCCTGTTGGGAATCTTTAAGCTTTACGTTAGCCTTCAACCATGGCTCATGCCCTGCAGAACTTCTGAAAAAAAATAATAGGAGGAATTCTGTTGATTGGTTTCTTTATTTACGGCATGCTCAAGAAAGATGAGATCCTTTAGGTCTGGGAAGGAAGTGAGAGCTGAGAATAAACACCTCTTATAAAGGGGACATCTCATACATGCTAGCTATGGAGGTTATTGTTCCCATTATAGCATAAATAAAGGTCATCAGAAAAGGACCACTTAAGATATATTCTGAATCTAGTTGACTGTGTCCACACTATCTTTTCCACAATCCTTCTGATGCTTTTGAGTGTTTAAAATTATTATTTGATACTGTTTAAGCATTGTGTTTTCCTAAGGTAACTACTCTGTTAAGTGGTTCAAAACAAGAAAGAACAGGCTTAGGAAATACCTACAACTATCAGGAAAAGAAACAAGTGGAGTATCCTGAAGGACCGCAGAAGTAAAGGCTGTAGTGTCATAGAACAAGCATCACTATGAATGTTCCACCCATTCAAGAGTTTTTACAATTAAATGAATACTATGAGCCAGGGGCTACGCAAGGATAGAACAATGAACAGCAAATAAGTTTGGGTTTGGCTTTCACGCAGTTTGCAGTCTAGTGGGGAAAACAGACATTAAACAAATAAATTACATAAAACATCGATTAAATGCTGTTTCTATACATGATATGGAAGATCTTCAGATTTCTGATGAGAATGAGAAGCATGGGCTTTAATCCGATCTGGGCCGGCAGGTGACGCCAACCTTCTCTTGGGCAATGGAAGTTCACAGAGAACAGGACTAGCCAGGAGAAAGGGTAGGTGTATGCACAGGGAACTTTCTTCAGGCCAGATAGAAAAGGATTTGTAAAGCCTTGAGACTAGTTGGGCCGCCTCAAGGAAGTGTGTCCAGAACAGAGCGAGAGCCTATGAAAGAGACAGAAGGCAGGGCTGCAGGGACAGGCTGGAGCCAGTTCTCTTGGGGCTTTGCAGGTCTTGTGAGACTGCCTTAAAAACAACCCAGGTGGCTCAGTGGATGAGCATCTTGCCTTCAGCTCAAGGCGTGGTCTTGGGGTTCTGGGATTGAGTCCTACACCGGGCTCCCTAGGGGGAGCCTGCTTCTCCCTCTGCCTAAGTCTCTGCCTCTCATGAATAAATACATAAAATCTTAAACAAACAAACAAACAAGAAAAGAAAAAACCAAAAAAACCCAAAGCTGTTAATGTGGGTTTTTAAGGGAGTACTGCAGTTACACCTTTAAGTTTAAAATATCATTTTGGAGGTGTGTGACCGACTCAGGGGGAAGAGTGTGAGACTATTGATTTTGGGGCTGTGGGTTCGAGTCCCACATAGGATACAGAGATTCCTTAAAAATAAAATCTTTACTAAAATATCATTGTGACTACAGTGGGTTGAAAAGAGATTTATGTTCTTGTACTGTGAATTCTTTCTCTGTCAAGTGACCTTGGGCAAGTATCTTCAGGTATCTGATCCTTGTTATGTGCATTGGCAGACTCAAAGGAAGAAATTAAATAATTTTGAAGACCTCACAGCTCTTTAAGTCTGTGACCTGAATTACCCTGACATTCTCACTTTGTTCTGTGCCTTGGCAAATTTGATTTCCTCTAACTGTTAGCAGTAACTCCTACACCAGCTCTTAAGATAATTTGCTTTTTGAGAGCCATGTCTCAAAAGCACGAATGTCAAATGCAGTTGTGAATTGGAAAGGAGGGAACACAATTATCATTTATGCAGATGATGGGATTGTCTCTCTAGATATTCTAAGCATCACTTAAAAAAACAGTAAGAACCAAAAAGAGAGCTTTGAAAGGAGTCTAGATATAAAGAAATCTTAATAAAATCAAGAAATTTTCTATATACCAGCAATAACCAGGCAGAAAACAGAAAAAGTGATTTGTTTTTATTTACTTGTTTTTTTTTTTTTTTTTTTTTTTTTTTTACTTTTTTGTTTTAAGTAGGCTCCACACCCAACATGCAGCCCAATACAGGGCTTGAACTCAGGACCCTGAGATTAAGACCTGAGCCTGAGATCTAGAGTTGGATGCTTAATCGACTGACCATGCAGAGGCCCCAGAAAAAGTGATTTATAATAAGAAAATATACCTGTAAGTGGGTTGAATGGAGGATCCTTAAAAGATATGTCCACCCAGAACTTGTGAGTGTGACTTTATTTATTTGTTTGTTTATTTATTTATTTGAGAGAAAGCACACATGACCAGAGGGAGGAGGAGAGGAAGAGGGAGAAGCAGGCTTCCCGCTGAGCAGGGAACCCAATATGGGGCTTGATCCCAGGACCCTGGGATCATGACCTGAGCCAAAAGCAGATGCTTCACTGCCTGAGCCACCCAGATGCCTCTGAGTGTGACCTTATTTGGAAAAAAATGCTTATGCAGTTAGATCTTGAGATGAGTCTACCTTGGGTTACCTGTGTGGGCCCTAAATCCAAGACAAGTGTCTTTATAAGGGACAGGTGAGAGAGGAATGAATAAGAAAGAGGGAGGCCATGTGAAGACAGAGACAGAGATTGGGGTGATGCAGCCATAAGCTGTGGGCTACCTGGAACTGTCAAAAGCTGGAAGAGGCAAGGAAGTCTCATCCTCCCTGAGACTTTGGAGGGAGCATATTCCCACGGACACTTGGTTTTGGAATTCTGTCTTCCAGGATAAATTTCTGTTCTTTTAAGCGAGCAAGGTTGTGGATAATTTGATGTGTTATCCGCATGAAAATAATACAGTGTCAAAGGCCCCTACCTGTTCTCATCCTGTGTTCCTTATCCTGGTGGAGAGGAGAACGTTCCCTCTGAGCATGGCTCATCTGGTTGCTATCTCTTTGCTGGAGGAACCGAATAAACCAATGTGTGGCCAACATTATTTTCTCCCCAAAACCTGGTGCAAAGA
Source organism: Canis aureus (assembly GCF_053574225.1). Lineage (NCBI taxonomy): Eukaryota > Metazoa > Chordata > Mammalia > Carnivora > Canidae > Canis > Canis aureus. Next base: position 29,437,331 of record NC_135624.1, on the reverse strand, counting down.
GCTCTGGCTTCCAGGGTAGTCGACATTAAGCTCAAATCAAGAAAATCACTTTTTAAATATGAGGCTGTTCTTTAGTAGCCAGTGGACAGCCCTTAAATTTGGACTTTTGGTCTCCCTTTTTCTTTCATTTCACATGAGGGCTTTTGAGAGGGGAGAGACCTCATCTTATCAAAATTCCACAGCACTGCTTATGTGTGTGTAAAAAAAGAAATGAGAGGTGCTTGGCTGGCTCAGTCAATAGAGCATGTGGCTCCTGACCTTGGGCTTCTGCATTCAAGCTCCATGTTGGTGGTAGGTTGTACTTAAAAAAAAAAAATCTTAAAAAAACTCAAAAAGAAAAAAAGGGAATGTGGAGTTAGAAGACTTACCTTGGAGTCCTGCCTCTTGAATGAGGCTGCTCTTTTGCTTCATTTCTTGCAACATATGCTTTGCCTCCTCGAGCCTCAGGTCATTCATTTATGAGATGAAGTCGATATTCACTCCAATTTATTTTACATAGTTGGTTTTGAGGATCAAGGGAATTAATAAAATTGAACATGCCTTAGTGAACCACATGTTAAAAAAAATTCATTCATATTATCTAGCATTTAGTTTCTCCCTATTTTCCCGCATTACCTCCTTCCTCCTCTTGACCTGCCTTCCTCATCTTCACAAAGTTAGAACGACTGCTTCCTTCATGCTGGTGCCACAGGGTGGTGGAAAACAGAACAAAACAAAACAAGGCAAAAACAGTCCTGCCCCCCAAAGAGGATTTAATTCTTACTGAGTTAGGGACACAAAAACAGATAATTAGTTGCAATGTCATTTTCTACCTTGTGTAATGACTTCATGAAGTGGGGAGAAGGGGGCATGGGGAAGGCTGTAATTCTTCCCAGGGGAGTCAGCAAGGATTCACCAGAGGGACAAAGAGGGGCCGTGAAGGTTTCCAAAAAGGGCTTTAGTTACCAAAGATAAGAATATTGTTGAAGATCATGAGGACATGAGAGAGAAGGAACATTGCTTGTGATTCCAGTTTTGCCAAAGCATGAGTTCTTGAGAATAGAGTGATTAAATTATTATTTAGCGGGAGGCTAACTAGTAACGGTGACAATGCCATGGAGAGGGGTTTAGACTTCAAATACTCACATCAAGTTCACTAGCCTTGCTTTCTTCATCCATCAGGCACCAGCACAGTACCCGTCGCACAGAGTTGTGTGATGATTCAAGTAAAGGCCTTTTAGGATATCTGATAGACAGAGGAGGTGCTCAGAGTAGGAAACAAATGTTTCCTCTCTTGCATCATCTTTTAAAACTTTCAGTTGTCATACTCTTAAAACTGCAAAATTTGAGATGGCACACTATGCTCTAACATCTACCGTTGATTACAGTGTGTTGGAGAAACAACCCTATGAGAGGTGGGATGATAAAGATCAAGACTTGTTTCTCCCACAGTATATACTGAAATGAATGTTTACCCCTTGTAGTTCACCACTTGGGTAATTAGGTGGAAAGAGCTCTTTGGGGGCAAATGGCTAAAGGAGAGGAAGGAAAGAGACCACTTCTCTGAGAAGTCTTTGCTCTACGGGATTCTCTTCGTGAGCACAGTGATCCTGGATCTTACTGCACTTTAGTGCATCCAGAATGTTCATGCTGAAAGCATTTCCTCTGGACAGTAATGCCCCTGAGAGGAGTGAATTCCAGGTCAGTACATCCCTTCTTTATTAGAATTCAGTGAAGATGCATTTGAAGTCCAGTATGACTGTCTGGCCTTTTGAACTTTTCAGGAGAGGGAGGTGTTGAGCAAATACCAGCAATCCCTAGGTTTTCAATACGATCATGCCTCTTTGTGCAAAGGAGTTTATGGGTGTATCTCGTCTTTTCGTCAGGTCTGTTCCCAATTCTTATTTTCAAATATCTTAGCTCCAGCGTTTTCCTGGTCTTCTCCATCTTATGTCAGCTTGAGATTTTAGTTTGCTGGCTGTCAGCCACTCAGTCTCATTTGAAAGGAATCTAAAAACCCTGCATTTCCCAATCACGTGCAAAGTTAATGTGCTGGAGTTTCCCTTAGATTGTGTTTGTTTTTCTTGTATCCCCTGTGGGTGAGGACATATGGAAGATCTTAGCTGAGGTTCACATACTGGGTTTCGGGAAGACCTGGCTGTGACATCTGTCACCTCGCCGGCTGCCGGGCTTGATGCAGTTGATTGGCTGGCTGGGGGAGAGGTGTGGAGAGCAGAGTTGCATGTCTCTGGCACTGATGTACATAATTTGAACCAAGGGTTCATAGATTGCTGGAGGGAGAAGCAATGTTAAAGATAATTATTCCAATCCCCTCCTTGTAGACATAAGAAAACCGAGACCAAGGACATTGGATGGCTTTATCTAAAATCCTACCTAGAAAAGAATTCCCATTTTGGAATCACAGTCTTTGGAAGTGTGCAAAACACAATGCAGTTTGGTAGAAAGAAAACAGATTTTGCCTTTGGACACACATGTCTTTGAATCCCGGCCCTGCTCGCTCCTGGGGATGTGACCTTGTTGACAGGGTTGTTGCATGGATTGTGGATAATTTATGTACAACACTTCACACATTATAGACCCTCAATAAAAATTAGTTTGACCATTGACCAGGGGGATAATGTCTGGAGAAGAACTCTGCGAGTTACACATTGCAAACCAATACGAGGCATGATAATCCATTTTGTTAATTGATTTACAGAGTTATGTCTGGAAGCCTTATAAATGCTTACTAGAAACCCTTTCTGTGAGTGCTGATTTTACCCTCCACGTTAAAAGGGATTTGTTGCTTGCCTACCCCACATTTACATTTAAAAGGAAAAGTTAATGTGAACTATGTAAATTTCTCACATTATCTTGGGAGAGAAAGATCTTGAAGCCTGAATGGCTCCAACACTTTTATTTCCCTACAAAGAAGGAGGTCAGGTTACAGCCAAACTTTCTGGGATAAGAGCAGCTTCTCAGGTACCTGGACAGCATGTTACTCTCCCTGCAAACAATTTGTTGTTGCATGCACAGGAAAATGAATTTCTCTTGCCCTTTATCTTCCTCTATAAATGATAAGAATCAACATTTGATGGGACCTGGTAATTCATGAAGGACTGTATTATTTGTTTTTCTAAGATTTTATTTATCTATTTATTTCATTTGAGAAACAGTGAAAGACAGCAGAGTAGGAAAGGAGGGAGTAGCAGACCCCCCACTGAGCAGGAAGCCCGCCATGGAACTTGATCCCAGGACTCTGGGAGTATGGCCCAATCTGAAGGCAGATGCTTCACCATTGAGCCACACAGGCACCCCGAGGAATTTATTGTTAATTGGCTCATTTTTTATTCTCAAAATAATCTTAAACAGATTATCTTTCCCATTTTCCAAATAAGAAAATTTATCAGTAAGCATCTGCCTTCTTAAGTTCTTCCATCAACCTTTAATGGATATTCTTTAGTGTTGTTTGCTATACGGCCTGCATGGGAGTCCCAACATTTGGAGACTTCCAAATCTGACTTCTGTGGCCTGGACCCGATGTACCTGTCTGCCTCCTCTCCTGCATTCATCCCTCTGCCTCACATTTCATGCAGCAAGCACCATGGACCCCTTGCCAATGATTGATTGCATCACTCTGCAATGTTGTAGCTCAAATGAATTAATATATGTTAAACTACTTCAGCCCTTCTCTCGCATGCAGTTAGATCCTAGGAAGCATTACCCTTTGCTCCTGCTCCCTCCAGCTAGAAAGTCTATTTGACCCTTCTGAGTCTGTGAACTGTTACACCCCCTTTAAGACACCCTATGTGCTGCCTCTTTCTGTGAAACATTTAACTACTCCGTTCAAACCGAGTTACCTGGCGTGTGTGCTTTCACAGTCCTTTTATCACTGCAACACTAGAGCTTCACAGATTCTATAATCATCCCTTATCATTTCTGTCTCCCTTTCCGGATTCTAATACAGAGCTGTCTTGTTCCGGGTCTTGCTCCCTTCCACATGCTTACGTCTTATTCACATCTATACACCTGTGACTAGTGCAGAATCTCTTAGGGAACACTTAACAGGGACCCTTGGGCTTGAATCAGTTTCTCTTTTTTGCACCACCTGACCTGGCAAGTCAACAGGAAAAGTAACTGTGTTGCTCCCTTTCAAGTCCTCACAGCTCAATGAGCATAAGGCCCTGTTCACTTCATCTTTCCTGGTTTTCAGGCCCTAAATTAACTTTCTATCACAGGAACCCTCAAGATGCAAACAGCCCCATGTTCCAGACGGGCCTTTGTGTTGCTCTTCTCAAGTGAGTAGAGGTCATGGCCCAGAGATCTTGGTGTCTTCTAGTAAGAGGAACCAAATGCCTCCAGCTTCCTTCCCACTGAGAGGCAGAAAGTTCACAGGGTCTCCATTCTCTCTTTTCTTTGCTTCTTTCACAAGGAGAGAGCATGTGCCCCAGGCTCCTGCTGCTCAGAGTACCACCTCTCTGTCTTGTCGCTGTATAACTTACTTGACTTCCCCTGAAGGAGATTAATTAGCCGTGAAGCCAGCCTCGACCTAGGCTCCCTGATTTGGGTTCAGTCATGGTATTTTGGGACTAACTGGAGACAATGCAATTGATTCAGAACATATGTAGGCTTCTCAGGAAATCCTCTGTAGAAGTCATCAATAATAATAATTAAGAAACTCTCTGCTTGCAGGCTGACATAAATATAATTACGTGGGTGATTTCTGCTTTAAACACAAATGTGCTTCCTGTTTGGGATCCCAAAACAATCTGTGAGCTATCCATCTAATTATTTCTTGTAAAAGATGTCAGGAATAATAAAATACTTCAAATAGATTTACAAAGGGATTTGGACTTCAGGAAATGTGAAGAGTAAATGCATGTTTACATATTTTCTCTCCCTAAAATCAACCAAAAAGAGCCAAAAGTGACAAAAGGATATAAAAGAAATAAAAATAACACATTGGATTAAGAGGTACAAATTTCTAGTTATAAAATGAGTCATAGAAATGAAGAGTACACAGCATAAGGAATATAGCCAATAATATTGTAATGATGTATGGTGACAGATGGTGACTATACTTATCATGGTGAATGTTGCATAATGTATAGAATTGTCAAATCAATAATATGTTGTATATCTGAAACTAATATAACTTTGTAAACCGACTATACTTTACTAAAAAAAGATAGGTAGAAAGAAAATATCATTAAGTCTGAGCCCAAGGAATGGGTACCTCCAAATCACTGACTTTGAAGAATATTTTCTAGATATAATACCATTTGAATCAAACATGAAAAGAATATTATCTGCTAAAATTAGGGAAAAAAATTGCCTTTGTTACAAGGTAAAGGTATCTTCTAGCTCACCATTATTTTTTTTAAGATTTTATTTATTTATTCATGAGAGAGAGAGGCAGAGACACAGGCAGAGGGAGAAGCAGGCTCTGTGCAGGGAGCAGGATGTGGGACTTGATCCTGGGTCTCCAGGATCAGGCCCTGGGCTGAAGGTGGTGCTAAACCGCTGAGCCACCCAGGCTGCCCTAGCTCACTATTATTTAACTTTGTTTTAGAAAGTAGTAGTCAATGACACTTGTCAAGAAGAAATAATTTCAAAGTTGGAAATAAAATTGTCACTATTTGTATGTAAAATGTACACTTAGAAAAGAAACATGAAAATTGACTTAAAGGGTAAAAATAATTTGGGGCATCTGAGTGGCTGGGTTGGTTAAGTGTCCAACTCTTGATTTCAGCTCAGGTCATGATCTCAGGATCATGGGATTGAGCCCTGTGTTGGGCTCTATTCTCAGCAGGAGTCCACCTGAGATTCTCTGTCCCTCTTCTTCTGCTCCCCACCTTGTGCTCTCACGTTCTCGCTCTAAAAATAAATCTTTAAAAAAAGAAATAATTTTAATATATATATCTATATAGATAGATAGATACTTATAATGGAATATTACCCAGCCCTAAAAAAGAATGAAATCTTGCCATTTGCAACAACGTGGGTGGAACTGGTGCTTATAATGCTAAACAAAGTAAGTCAGCCAAAGAAAGAGAAATTTCACTCTTATGTGAAATTTAAGAAGCAAAACATCAAACCAAAAGGGGAAAAAAGAGAGAGACAAGCCAAGAAATGGACTCTTAACTATAGAGAAAAAAACTGAAGGTTATTAGAGGGGAGATAGATGGAAGATGGGAGAAATAGGTGATGGGGGTTAAGAGTGCACTTACTGTGATGAACACCCAGTTATGTATAGAATTATAAAATCATTGTATTGCACACCTAAAACTAACTATTTCCAGTATGTTAACTATACTGGAATTAAAATAAAAAAACTTGACTCTGTGAGATAAGGCTTACAGGTCTCTATTGATTATAAATTTAATAATCTTAAAGTTTGATATAAGCACAATAAAGATGTTAATTGCTATTTTCCTCAGAAGTAAGTGGAAAAGAGAATGGGTAGCAAAAGGTGGCACAATAGGAATGGAGAGAATATAAGCCTGACAAATTCTTGGATGTGTACAATGCTGTAACAAATTTAAATGGTTTGTTCTAGTTCATGGGTAGAGAGACAATTGTTCAATCACATGAAATCAGGAATCTATCAATAGATAGATGTGTAGAAATGTAACAGATGATAAAGAAAGCATTTCAAATCAACAGAGAAAAGAATATTTAATAAGGGGTGGTTAATCAATTAATTAGCCATTTCTTTAAAAAAAAGAGCTATACCTCAGAGCTCACATTTATCTAAAAATGATTTTTGATACACTGAGTTTTTGAATTTAAATATAACAATTGCAAGGGTATTATTAGAAAATAGGGTAAAGCTTTTATAAGAAAATGTAACTCCAAATCTTCGAAAGAAAAATTATGAATTTGACTAGATACTAATCTGAATTTCTTTGTGTTAATGCTATAATCCAAGTTGAATGATGAACAAAATAGTAGAGACAGCTATTTCCAACATATGCAACATAGGAAGGGATGAATTTCATGATGTATAAACATTAAGATGTCTTAAAATCTTGATGTATAATATCTCTTACAAATCACTGAGAAAATGACCAAAAACTCAAGAGCAAAACTGAAAAATGACACTAATGGGTAGTTCACATAACAGAACAAATGTAAATAAGTTCTGAAAGTCAAGAGCATGAAAAGATGCTTAGCCTCACCCCACAACTGTTAGCTACCACTTTTCAAAATCAGATTGACAGAGACCAAATACCTTGACAGTGTACAATATTGGTTAGAATTGTTGGATATTCCATTTGTAAAAGCACAGATTGATTCAGACTTTTAGGAAGGAAATTTAAAATGTTTAAAACTGAATTATACCTTGATCAAGCAAACTGAATGCACAGGCTAAGTTTATATGAGTTCAAAGTTATGTGTGAAAGGATGTACAGTGTCATTCTGTTTGTCAATGAATTGTAGGGCTGCTGTCTTACAAGATAAACTAAATCAACCTATAGATCACAGCAACATAATGGAAATTTATTTCTCACTCATCTAAAGTCAAAGTAAGTGTTCTCAATTCACAGGGGCCACTCTTCCAAATAGTAATTCAGGGATGTGGCCTTATTCCATGTGTGGCTCTAATCATCATTAATACTGCACTTCCAAGGTCTCCAAAAGAGGGGGGAAATGTAGTTACATATGTTATTCACCAGGTGAGGTTGAGGCTCCTGTAAATTCTGTCTACATTCCAGCAGCTGGAGATCAGTCACATGGCCCTACCCATTTACATGGGAATCTAGAAAATGTAGCTTAATCATCTGCTCAGAGGGAAAATAAACAAATTTGGTAAACAACTCTCCAGTGTGTTCTATAGTTACTAATAAGAGATGAGTTTAAAAGATTATACCACAGCTCTGAAATGAAATAACATTTATCTATTAAAAAGAATGAGCTAAATTTGCATATATCAATACAAAATGATCTCCAGAATGGGTTTTAACAAGAACAAGGTAAAAAAAAAAAAGAAAAAAAAGAGTATGAATAGGATAAAAAAGCCAGTTCTTTAAAGATAATTATAAAAATAGACAAATTGTTCTATTTAACTTGCTAACTTGATAAATGACAAAGAGCTCAAAGTTATGCAATATTAAGGATGAAGAGATTAAAGTAATTTGAGAATATGCTTCATGAGACTCCATAGCACATTTATAAATCGAGGGGAAATTACCCCAACTATATTCAACAAGAAGTAGAAAATTTGGACAGACAATGACTGAGAAATGGAAAGATGTTTAAGAAGATCAAAGGGAAGAAGACAGGGATCCCTGGGTGGCGCAGCGGTTTGGCGCCTGCCTTTGGCCCAGGGCGCGATCCTGGAGACCCGGGATCGAGTCCCACATCAGGCTCCCGGTGCATGGAGCCTGCTTCTCCCTCGGCCTATGTCTCTGCCTCTCTCTCTCTCTCTCTGTGACTATCATAAATAAATAAAAATTAAAAAAAAAAAAAAGGGAAGAAGACATACAAGAGCAAAAGAGTTCCATAGCTGAGGTCTAGCTGACATTTAAAGAAGATGTACTACTAAGTTATTTAGACAAAAATACAAAAGTCAAAAAAGGCATGGAGTATACCTCCATGGGCTAAAACATTTCCAGATTAGTATATAAAGTATTTAAAAAGAAGATGCTCTGGAGTTGGGGTCTGGGGATCTGAGCAGGAAAGAGAACAATTGGCTTTGTTTTGTGTGCCATTTTAGCATCCTGGAAGAGAATAGGGACGGGTAATATCCATCCTTCCCAATCTTGACCGAGGGCCATGGACTGCAGTTAGGGGCAAGTCTGGAAGATCTGGGTGTTAATAAGTATAGAGGTGCTGCTAATTAGTGACCTTCATAACCTTCATTTACAACTGGTCATAAAGCCACCTAGCTGAAGGACTACATTTTCCTGCCTCTCTTTGAGTCAATCATGACTATATAATTCAGATCTCTCCTTTGAAATGCAAGTGAAATGTATTTGTCATTTTGGAGGATTCTTCTTAAAAGCAGGGGTGAGTTCTTTCCCATTTTCCATTTTGCTGCTTGAAAGGTGGACATTGATAACAAACTCAGGCAGCTACCTTGAATCATGACGTTGAACCTCACGCTAAGGATGAAACATAGAAGAAGCTGAGACCCTGATATCATAGAGTTGACATTAAGACCTGGAATGGCTACTTTTGGACTTTTCTATAGAGTGAAATGGATCTATTTGATTTAAGTCACTGTTGAATTGTTTTTTCTATGTTACAAAGCTGAATCTAATACTTATTGTTATGTCCATTCTCTTCCTGTATCACCAGTGGGATTGCTGTGCTAAATTAGAGATTGTATAGCCATGCTATATTTTTTTCTCCAACACAGATTTCAAAATCAAGATGAAGGCACAAAAGTCAATCTAGGCTGGGAGAGAAGTTCATAGCAATACTCTAGGAGTTAATTTTATAATTTCAGATCTACTGCATCAAATAGTGAAGGTGTATCCCATGGGGGCAGCTCACCAGGTGACTGGCTTACCCTTGAGAGAAGGATTCAGGAAACCTGAAAGAAGCCATTCCTTCCTCCAAAGATAGAAAGTTCCCCCAAGAAAAGAGTTTCAATGAGTTTTAACTGAAAAGTGTGCTTTCTTAGATTCCTCTCCACATCAGGTTTCTAAATGAAGCAGATATACAAACCATCAATAGTCAGCCTTCTATCCTAAGTTCTAAGAGAAAGTTTCAAATAGAGATTAGCTAAATAGAGTATGAGTCATGAATTGCTGGAACTAATTTGTATAACAGTTGAAAATTAGTTTGAATTTCTCCCTTGTACTGATAATACTCATATTCAGGATAATAGATATTGAATTTTCCTAAGTTCCAGAAACCATGCTGAATGCTTAGACTATCTCATATAGTCCATATAATCCTTAGAGTTAGGATTACCCTTGTTACTACTGTATTTAGGTGGGAGATATTGAGGTATAGAGATGGGCTAGAGACCTAGTCCCAACTCAGGCAATAGGTATGTATCAAAGATAGGATTCAAGTTTGGCAAAACCCTGATTCCTCACCTTTACACTTTATTGACACTCAGGATGTCTGCCAATAATACATCATGTACAGAGAAGTTTCCCCTGAGTGCAAAAGGAGACAAAGACCACGGAGGTAGATATAAACCTCCCAAACAAAATATTATGAAATGGAATCCAGTCTTCTGGAAAAAGGATGATCACAATAATGGAAATCCAAATAAGGTTAAGACATATCACTGTTCAGGTAACCCATCACCTTCATGAATAAAGGAATAAAAATAAATGAATATCTTAATAGATACATAAAGTGATAAAATTCATAATGATTCAAGGTTAAAAAAAACAGACACCACTCAGTAAACTACTGTATTTATTTCCCTTTGCTGTTGTAACAAAGTACCATATGCTTTGTGGCTTAAAACAACACACACTAAATATCTTATACTTCTAGAGGTCAGAAGTCCAAAATGGGTCTCACTGAGCTAAAATGAAGATGTAGGGCTACTTTGCCTTCAGGAGACCCTAAGGAAGAGTCTATTTTCTTGCTTCAAGTTTCCACGCACATTCCTTGGCTTGTGGCTTCCTTCCATCTGCAAAGCCAGCAATAGCCACAACTTTCTCACATTACATCACTTACACTCCTAACTCCCGACTCTTTCCCTAATAAAGACTCTTGTAATTACACAGGGCCCAGACAGAAAATCCAGAAGAATCTCCCTAACCCAAAACTAGAGGATTAGTTACTTTAACTCTCCTCTTGCCATGTAATTTAACATATTTATAGGTCCTGAGGATTAGGACATGGACATCTTTGAGGAGCCATTATTCTGCCCACCATAGCAAAGAAATAAGCAAACTAATTTAATGTCTTATGTATTTCTTGCCATTGGAGTTAGCTTTAGCCTATGAAACACTGAAACATTCTTGTTCTTTCAAGCAGACATTCAAAAATTCTTTAATCTATAAGTTATTTAAAAAGTAGACTTGCTACCAAAGAAAGACATAAAGAATGATCTCCTTTTACTGTTGTTGACAGATTTGTGACAGATGAGTGTTAGGGAGCACAAGAGAAATGGAAAGTGGGGAGGCATAGCATGGGTGAGATTGTGTGCAGTCTGAAATGCTCAAGTGTTTGATGCCAGATGACACAGAATTTTCCAGAACCAAGTCTACTTGTCCAAGCACTGGAAAAACAGATCACATGCAAACTTGCAAACTCAAGTTTAGGCTCAATATGGCCAGAACAACCAAAAGCCATTCCAGAACCTGAATTGTGAAGAGCAAGTCATAATAAATGAAGTGAATGAATGAAGGGATAAGTGAAGGAATGAATAGATGACAAGCCAATGGTTGAACCAAGGAACCTTCCCTATTTCTGATATATGTTAATATTATAGGAATATTATAGGCCTCAAAGCAATGGGCTATCCATGAACAAATGCTATGTAGATAAAGGATTTGTCCCCATTTTATTAGACCAAAAAACAGAATTGGAAGCTGCTTAATATTTGTGTGGCCCTATAATTTATTGTGACTGGAAACATTTGCCTTAGGTAGACACTATTCCATGGAAATTTTCCTGAAATACTGGCAGAACTTCTCCAACTTTGAGAATATGTTCCAGAGAAAGTTGGGCTCCTGTCAAATTAAATCGTATGTTAAATAATGAACTAAAAAAAAAAAAAAAAAAAAAAGGAATTTTGTAGGCAAACTACAGTAGCTACTCTAATAACATGACAATAACTCAATGTCAAAGGAATCAACATACTTTTTAGAATGAAAAAGGCAGAGTAAAAAACATTATGCCCTGTATAATCACTTATATATGAGGGATATTCAAATATTTATAAAATGTTAAGGTTAGTATGATTTGGGTGGATTTTGATTAACTTAATTTTGCTTGTATTTATTTCATAACTTCAAAAAATTAACTTATATTTGTCACAACCTAGCAACATCTTATTACATTACAGGCATTACAAGAAAATAATTACCTTTCTCTGAGCAAAACTTTGCATTCAGAAGCCCTTGTCCAAATAGCTTAGGGGGATCATGTATCAGTTTATAAGAAGGCACATACCCTCTAACCTTTCTCTAGCCACCATGTTCTTTTGCTTTCTTCCAGAGAACATTATATATTCCGTTCTTATGATTGCATATTGAAATTGTCTTTCTATTAAAAAAAAAAGAAATTGTCTTTCTATACAACTAGTCTTTGATAGCAGAATTTTGCTGAGATTTCTTTGCTCAGCACTTAACATGGTACCTTCATCACAGGATTAGTACTTGCCTGCTTCAGGGATGAAGAAACATTATCATCCTGCCCTCGGGCACCAAGTGAGAACTGGTTTGATTTTGATTTTTTCTCTGGTATCAGGTTCCCAGGTTTGAATCACCACTGTTTTGGCAGGATCATCTTGGGCCAGTTACTTTTACCTATTGTAGTATGACCAAGGAAGAGAGGACATACACAAATTGGATAATTCAAGAGGAGTTTAATGGATAGATTTTTTACAAAGTATGGGCTGGGAGTAAGAAGATCACAAGGTATTGTGAGATACCCCAGGGTTACTACCTTACCACCCTGAAACCTGAGGGGACAGGGGAGGCATTCACCTGGAGACAGGGAGAATTATCCAAAAAGAAGGAAATCATGGTGCTAGGTGGAGGGATGCAGGAAGTTAACCTTGCCTCTACAGAGAGGGAAGCCAGGGGAATAATTGTCTCCCCACCGTGGGTCTCCAGTTGAGGCTTTCTATTATCTTGAACCATCTGGAAGCCCAAGGGTAAGGAAGCCTGTGGAAGCATATTGGTGGAGTGGCACAGAGCAGGATAGGAAGTGGGGACCACTAGACGGGTAAATGGCAAAGCCCAGTGTGCTACCCCACCTCTCTGCTCTGGTCTCTCAGCAGCAAAGAGCATAGAGTAGTTTTCTTATAAAATTGTTATGAGGATTGAATCAGCCAACAATCAATCAATCAAGCCCCTGAAATGTAGCAAACACTCAATACATATTAAATATTAATATATATATTTTTCTCTGCTCACCATGGCTTCTCACACAACATGTGTTCTGACACCTGTTTTCCAATCTTCTGTTTTTTGTTTTTTTGTTTTTTTTTAAATTTTATTTATTTATGATAGTCACATAGAGAGAGAGAGAGAGGGGCAGAGACATAGGCAGAGGGAGAGCAGGCTCCATGCACCAGGAGCCCGACGTGGGATTCGATCCCGAGTCTCCAGGATCGCGCCCTGGGCCAAAGGCAGGCGCCAAACCGCTGCGCCACCCAGGGATCCCTCCAATCTTCTGTTTACCTTGAACTTTTTTTCATGAGTTCATCTGGATCTTTGACTTCTGGATAATGTCTTCACACTGTTAAATTAATGACACAAGAAGGCCATTAGAATGAAGTGGCTCTAACACCTAACCAACCTACAGAAGCAAACCAAAACCTAACCCTGTAAATGATTCCAGATCAAGAAATTGCAACCAATCACCAAGAGCCAACTAGCCTTTCCCAAATAAAGCACCCATTAGAGCTATAGCCAACCAAATATTTCCTTTGCTTTGCGTCTGTCTCCGGTAAGAAGCCTTTCCCTCAAAAAAAAAAAAAAAAAAAAGAAGCCTTTCCCTCGGTTCCTGTTGGCTCACTGCTCCTGGTCACTTCAAGTTTGATGCTGCCTGATTCACACAGATGTTTGCTCAAATAAACTCTTAAAATTTGTAACATGCCTTCATTTATCTTTTAACAGTAGCATGAGTACCTGCTACCATATTTCATTCCTCTGCCTTCCTGCAGACCACAATCTCCGTCCACTTTGCTGGCAGCCTCTCACAGTCTCCATTTTTCCAAACTGAGCAGTCCATCCGCTGTCTGGGACTTTTCTTCGTAAGTTGGTTAGAAAGAACTTAGTTAAAACTTTTCAAAACAGAAGACAAATTGTTGCCCAGATGTTATTTTAAACACCCTCTTGCCATCCTGTGTTTTCACACCATCAGGTAAAGACCTTTTCTATTCCCTCCAGGTGTGTTTTAAACATACATTCACAAAGAGATTTTATTTCATTTTCGTGAGTACCTTTTGTGGTTGGCAGATGGGACATAATTACCTCATTTTATACATAAGGAGACTGAGGTTCAGAAGGTTGTAGCTTATGGCTTAACCACACCGCAAATCAGCATTGGATCATGAAGGAGAAAGAGATCTCAGGATTCCACTCATTTGGTTGGATTCCTGAGCCAACGTATTTTAATAATTGTTGCACTGTTTGTTTTTCGTATACTTACCATGTCTCTGGTGCCATGCTAACCTGTGCACATAATCCTTGTCAATACTGTGGCACAGAACTATGTAAGTAATTTGCAAAAGTTCTTGACGTTAATAGCAGAACTGGTTCTCTGATTAGGTCTTCTAATGCCTAGGTAAGTCTCTTTCTAATTTGGCCTATAAAATCTACAGTCTCCTCATTACACTTAGAGACCATGGAGAGTTTTAGATTCCACAAATCGTCCCCAACCCTTTTGGGGGTTTATTTTCTCTGCTGCACAATGAAATCTGGACTCGATCTTTATATAATGTCTTATATTTAAGTAGGAGATATTTCATTTCAAAATATTATTGAGTCCAGCAGTAGACTCACAAATATATGATCAAATAATTTTTTTACAAAAGTGTAAAAGTAATTCAATGAAGAAAGAATGCTCTTTTAAGCTGAAACTTCTCACATATCCATGTGAGAAAAGAAACTTCTATTCATTACTTATACCCTATATAAAAATTAGTTTGAAGTGAATTAGAGACCTAAATGTAAAATTTCCAGAAGAAAACTGAGAAGAAAATCTTTATGAACTAAGACGAGACAAATACTTCACTATGATGTAGTGAAAAGCACAGTCTGTAAAAGAAAAATAAAAAAATTGAACTTTATCAAAATTAAGAACTTCTGTTCTCCTAAGGAAACTATAAGAGGATGGAACAGGAATCTACGGACTGGCTTTTTTGTATATCTCATAACTAACAAAAGACTTGAATGTATCAGGAAGCCTTTGAACCCACAGTAACAAAACAAACTACCCAACCAAAGATAGGCAAAATTTGAATACATACTTTATTTCAGAAGATATACAGATGGCAAATAAGTACATCAAAAATGTTCAACTTCATTAGTCACTAGGGAAATGCACAAGAAAACCACAATGACATACTCTCATGCACCTATTGGAATGACAAAACAAACCATCAAATGAAAAAAACCACAACATGGCAATCCCAAGGACAAGAGGACACAGAGCAACAGAAATTCTCACAGATTGCTGATGTGAAAGCAAAATGGAACATATACTTTTGGAACTGATTTAATTGCTTTTCATAAAATTACACATATCTCACATGACTTGGTAATCCTACTCCAAGGTGAATACACAAGTGAAGTGAAAACTGATGTTTGCACACAGATCTGTATGCTGACGGCTTTATTTCTGATCTCTCAAAGCCCAAACAACCCAAGTGACCATCAGCTGATAAGCAGATGAAAAAATGGTGGGATAGCCATGAAATGAAATACTATTCAACCATAGAAAATAAAGACTTACTGATACTGATGACAGCATGGTAAATCTCAAAATGCATTACTCTAAATGAAAAAGACTATATTCAAGAGGCTACATACCATGTAATTTCATTTACATGGCATTTTTGCAAAGGCAAAACTGTAGCAACAGAAAAATAGATCAGTGATTGCCAAGAACTGGGAATTAATTACAAGCAGGCACAGGAGAAATTTTTTTGGTTGACGAAACTTTTCACTATCTTGATAATGGCGGTATTGGATACATCTGCTAACACTCATAAACTATTAAATAAATGGTGATTTTTTTTTTGGCATGTAAATTATAGCTTGGTTTTTAAAAATTGAAAAATATTATTGGGTGATGTGCTCACCAAATTAAGGCTTTTAAAGAAAAAAACAACAAAACAAGACAAAAGGAAACCAAAAAGGAACACAGAAAAAAGAATTGAGATGAAAAACCAGGGAAGAACCATGGATGTTCAAGAATGATCAGTATAAAGATCCCAGGGAGGAATAATGTCCTGCTCCTCACACTTGTAAGTTTGCTTTTTTTTTTTTGTATGTTTTTTTTAATTGGAATTCAATTTGCCAACATATAGTATACCACCCAGCGCTCATCCCGTTAAGTGCCCCCCTAAAAAAAAAGTGCCTCCCTCAGTGCCCGTCACCCAGTCACCCCATACCACTACCCACCTCCCCTTCAACTACTCCTTGCTCGTTTCCCAGAGTTAGGAGTCTCTCATGTTCTATCACCATCTCTGATATTTCCCACTCATTTCCTCTCCTTTCCCCTTTAATCCCTTTCACTATTTTTTATATTCCCCAAATGAATGAAACCATATAATGTTTGTTCTTCTCCAATTGACTTACTTCACTCAGCGTAATACCCTCCAGTTCCATCCACGTTGAAGCAAATGGTGGATATTCATCATTTCTAATGGCTGAGTAATATTCCATTGTATATAAAGACCACAACTTCTTTATCCATTCATCTTTCGATGGACACTGAGGCTCCTTCCACAGTTTGGCTACTGTGGACATTGCTGCTATAAACACTGGGACACTTGCAAGTTTGACCCAGCCTTACAGGTCAGTCTAGAGCTTTCCTGGGTACTCTACACAGTACTTTCAAGAATATTTCCAGAATGGGGGGTGAGGATGATAACGGCCCTTAGATCTCTTCACTCATTGTAAATATTTCACTCATTGCCTGGCCTGCACTTGAGTTTCAAGGGCAAGTTTTGTTAATAGAAAACAGTCCATGGCTCAAAACTAGTTTGCAAACTACTGATCTCATAAAATTCTCTCCTATTTCTAGAAAGATTTAGAGATTTATCTCTGTTGCCCTAGCTAGGTAAGGGTAAGCTGGCTCTGGCACAAGAGTGGTAAGCTCCAATACCTACAGGACCAAATAACGGAAATGAGTGATGTGGGCAGGGAAAACATTGCAGCAAACAAGAGTGTCCAACCTTCCCAAGGGGCCTGACCACCACCGTGCTGCTGTGTAGCTCCAGAGATGCCAAATCTTTTGAGTTCTTTTTCCCCAAAGGAAGCTTGGAATCTGGATTTTCTTGTGAAATCTATTGATTTAAAAAGTTGTTAGCCAGTTCCATTTCTGTTCACACCTTGTCTTGATAAAATAAAACCCATCTGTCATGTTAGTTAGTTCTGGCGCTAAGGCCCTGGTTTGTAAGCACCAGTCTAAACCGAACTCCCAAGCCTTTGTTTTTTTGTTTTGTTTTGTTTTGTTTTTTGTTTTGTTTTGTTTTTCACATCGGATGGTCATCTACCTCACTCAAAGCTCTGAAGCCACAGAAGTGAAATGTAGAGTTGCTCTCTATCCTCAGAACCATCTGGTTGAATACCCTCAACATCAAACCAAATGGCAGGGCTTTGGGATGCAGGACATCCCCCCACTGTGTGCCCTTTCCCCAGACATGCCCACACAGTCCACTTCTCCTAGCCATCATCAGACAAGTCCCACATGTCTCACAAGGAGCCTGCTCTTAATTGAAATGGCAAAGTTCTTGCCTAGGGAGACTGTAAATTATGTTTTCTCTTTGAATGGCAGTGCAGGATAGTGTAAAGGGCACACGCTTGGGAGTGAGACAAGCACTCACTAGTTACATAAGCTCTGGCAATATACTTAAAAAACCTCAAGGTCCAGTTTCCTCAATTGTAAAACGAGGATGGTGGTACCTAAGGGACACAATTGTTACAAAGATTAAATCCTAATATTTCGAGCCCAGTGGCTGCCCACTTAACTGTTTTTCTCGCCATTGATATGATGGCTTATATTTTATTACTATAATAATAAATATTATTATAAAGACTTGAGCCAGAGTCTGGGCTCTGACACGTACTAGTCAAGCAATCACGGGCAAGTCATGTAATGTCTGAGTCCGTTACCGCCTCTAAAAAATGAGAAATAAAATACCTAGTGCACAGAGCTCTTGCTTATTCTTGTCAGTAATATTGTATCAAGAGGGATTAGCACAGTCTGCGGCCTACAGTAGCTCTCAATAAATAATTTTTATGAATATGTCACTGTTATAGATACGTCTTTGTCAATCTCACTCAACAATGTCAATTATGTGCTTATGGCTTCTTGTCTGCAAGGGATCAAGCTGTGCAATCCTTTGGCAGGAAGTTAGGATGATGTCCAAGCACTCATTTCCCAAATAAGAGACGTGTTGGCGCCATGCCTGGACATCCAACCTGCACTGGATGTCAGTGGAAGATCACTCTGGAGCATCTGTCTCTTTAATTTTGAAATGGAGCCAGTATGTTTTACTCTATTAAGATTCTGGGACTGGTAGGAAACCCTCTGGAGACTCCTTAATCTCTTAAAGATACTAAACCAAACCCTTGCATAGATGTTCAACTAAAACCTGAGGTTGGGAGAGAGTCCATTTAAACTTTTAAAGCTCTCTGTGTGGGGCTGGACAGAGCTCTTAAACATTTTATGGACCTCTAGGCAGCTACTTAAAGCAACGATGGCTCCCTGAGAGCCAGACACAGTAGTGAGTTCTGAAAACACAGCTTAATAGATTCTCTCCATTCATTTAGTACTTTATCTGCCATAGCTTCATGTCATCTCCTGCAATGTTGCCTTGCCTTTTGACTAGTCTTTTCTTGAGACCTCACCTGGTCTCCCCAATTGGAGTGCAGGGCCAGGACCTAGACCTGGACCAAGACCGTGGCTCCAGGATTATGGTAATCATTAACACATACAAGAGGATAGAGTTTTATAATTGCCCTGTCTATTCTCTATCTTGATTTTTCCCTACCATCCTGTCAATTAAATATATTATTATTGTATTATCTTCTGCTTATAGTTGAGGAAACTCAACTTAAGTTGAGCTCAACTCATAAGTTGAGCTCAGGAAAATTAAGGGATTTTCCAGAAAACAATATTTAAGAAAGCGGCAGGGCTAAATTTTGACCCAGACTTGTCTGATTTTAGAGGCAATGCTTAAGTCACATGTGTCAGGAAGAAGAATTTGTAAAGTCAAGTCGAGGTAGCTTATGATTGTTTATCGCGGATATCACGGGATGGGACCTCATTTTTTGAACTCACCTTGGCAGCATTCTGTTAAAGTGGCTTAACCTCAAGGATGAGCCCAAGGGGAGGTAGCCTGGCTGGCTTGCATAGTTTCCCTTTTGCTAGATTTCTTTTCATAATTTCCACGATCATTAGCATTTTGTTCTCCATAGTCTCCTCCCGAAGGGGTATGAGTCCCAAGTAATTGCAACAGTAAGTCTGTCTTCAACCTTCTTTTATCCTTATGTAAAACCATGGAAAAGGAATTATTCGTAAGGATCGATTACTATAGAAAAAAAAAGTATCTATAGGAAATAGGTGAAATGGGCAAAGGACAGTTTCTAGTCAGTGGAGAATCCCTATGAGCCTCTAGTTTGCATGTATGTGTGTGTGTGTGTGTATGTGTATGTGTTGCTGCATTGGGGGATTTTCTTCCATCTGCGCCCCACTCCCTGTGTCTCATGAGTTCTCAGCAGCTTTAGTTGCAGCAGCATGGGAAGACTTGGGTTTAGTCATTAAATTGTTCATTCTGCTAATTTATAGTGAATACCTTCTGTGAATAAGGCATTTGCCAGAGGCTAGGAATACAGAGATAAAGGAACCAGGGTCTCTATCTTCATCAAGTTTCTGGTCAATTAGTCATTACCAGTCGTACCAGTGTGTACAGGGTTGACTGCTTCTGGGCAGAGCAATAAACCATTACAGAAGGGGAGACTTAAACACAGAGCAAAGAAGAGCTCTACCAGCATCACACACCATTAACAAGTCTGGGCGCAGAACATGAACACCAGTCCCCTAATCAAATGCTATTGCCGTTACAGCCTGTTGTCTCTTAGACATTCAACAAAGGTCTGTTGAAGGAATGCATGGGTTTGGTGGCTGAGGGGCAAGGAGGCAGGAACAAGAGGAAATTCGAGGGAAGTGAGCTCATTTAAGCTTTTGAGGCACAGCTTTTTGGCCCGGAAACTCAATGCAACAGGAAGGCTACTGGACATGTCAGGAGAGGGATGAGATTTTAAGGGCAGAGGGTGGAACCCCTCTTCCTTCCAAAAGACAACTATACCTTTGAGCAGTATATTTTCCATCTACTCCTCAATACTATTAAGTTTTCAGAAGTGAAGATGTGCTTCTATTCATTGGATTAATTAGACTTCAATTTTATATCCTCTATTCCTGAAAGAAAATTTGAGGAGTTGGATAATAAACCTTTTGAGAGCTCCCAAAATGCAAACATCAAGAGAATGGGGGAAATGGAGGGAGGTCAGGGGAGATAATCTTCCTAATTTCCTCTGCACTGGGCACTCATACATTTCCTGAATGAATCATTTGGCTCCTCAAAGAAAAGAGATTTGGAAGGATGTCTGCAGCCCAGAGCTGTGCCAGTTCCATGACCACTTCTTTTCATCTTGCGAGGAAAAATGCCTTAGCACTTCATTGAGGGTGCAATGTTACTATTAAAAGAGGAACTGACAAGCCATTGAGTGAAGAGCACTGAAGAGCTGGCTCAGCTCCCACAGTGTTTAAGCAAGCATTCTCAAAGAGGTGGCTGCATAAATTACTCTACATCTGTATCCTCACCAGAAGCAGCCCAGTGATTGTGAGGGATAATTTTGTACCACTGTGTTTTATTCTTGAATTAACTGATGTCTTAATCTTTTCCCTATAAGTAGACAACAGCATCTCAGAACTCAAAGGGGCCTTCCAGATCAACTGTTCAGTATCCTTGTTTTGCAGAAGGACAAGCTGAGTTAGTATCTAGAAGGAGGAATGAATATCTTACCCTCATTCCACAAGTTAGTGGAAAAGTTCCAACTAGAATGAACATTTCCTCACTGCACTCCAGTAAACTGAATTCCTACCCCCAAATGCAGGGATCAAAACCCCCAATGTCATTTTATATGTTCTCCACTTTGCCATAGAACTTTCTACAGTGTAGAGGGATCCCTGGGTGGCGCAACGGTTTAGCGCCTGCCTTTGGCCCAGGGCGTGATCCTGGAGACCCGGGATCGAATCCCATGTCGGGCTCCCGGTGCAGGGAGCCTGTTTCTCCTTCTGCCTGTGTCTCTGCCTCTCTCTCTCTCTCTGTGACTATCATAAATTTAAAAAAAAAAAAACAAAAAAACCAAAAAACTTTCTACAGTGTAGAACACAGTAAATATTTTACTAAATACCGAAAATGGTGAGAATAGCAATGAAGAAGGAATTTTTAGGTTGAAAGAAAAATTCAGAAATCATCTAGTTCAACTCCCTTGACTTCTACACAACTGAACAGAGGTTTGAGAAGTAGAAATAACCCATGCAAAGCCACATGGTCAATTGATAGCAGCACTCTGCCTTAGTGGAGCAGAATGCTGTATTCGTGATCCAAGTGTTGGCTGATGGACAATGATTTCTTTCATCACAACTCAAATGCTGGTATATGATATGTTCATCATCCCATAGATGCTTAAGAGAATGGGACGTTTTGAATCAAAAGGTTTGTATTTACCTCTTAAATAGTTATATCCCTTTATAAGAATCTGAATATATCAAACAAGAATTTCTACCAGTCAAGCTGGTACTTTGGCATCCAGAATCTAATGGCATCCAAAGGTTATTCACATAGCAGAGTAGAAAGATCACAGAAGAAGAAAGGTTATGAAGTGATACCAGGTTAAATGTTGGTTGCTCAGTTGGGGATCTACTGGTGGAGATACACGAAAGGGAGAAAAATATGGTTTGGAGAACACATTCTGCAGTAGCCAACATGTAACATATAAACACTATTATGAATACTCATCTTTGAATATAAAGGGTGAAATGAATCAGATGACCTGGATGAAATTCTGATCTTAAAAGAAGGAGGCAAAAACCTATCGAAGAAGAATAAGGAGGAGGAGGAGAGGGAAAGGGAGGGGAAGGGTAAGAGGTCATAGCAGAAGTCTTAAAGAGGCTGGAGAAAATTTGAGAAAATTGGTTGGAGGATATCTGTCAGTTTGAGCTGCTATAACAAAATATCATAAACTGGGTGGCTTAAACAAAATCATTTCTTTCTCACAGATCTAGAGTCTGGGAAATCTAAGATCAAGCTGCTGGAGGGTTTGTGTTTGGAGAGTGCCTGCTCCCTGGTTTCAGACAGCCATCTTTTTGTTGTGTCTCCACATTGCACTGGAAGAGCAAACTCTGGTATCCTCTTCTTCTTCTTATAAAGACACTAATCCTATCATGGGGGACCTACTGACATGACCTCATCTAAATCTACCTCCCAAAGGCCCCATCTTCAAATATTGTTACATTTAAGATTAGGGTTTTAACAAGGATTTCGGAGGGACACAAAGATGCAGGAGGAATGAGGGAGAACCTGACAAGAATCCCCCTGTAGCTCTGTGTGATTAGCGGATCTCATCCAAGAGTATAAAGTTGTGAGGGTGCCTGTCCACATGGCTGTGGCATCTTCAGTATTGCATGGTACCTGGCATTCAATGAAAACGTAGCACAAATACATTAAGGATTCACTAGAGATGGACCAAGGGACCTAGGTTCAACACAAACTGAAGGGAAACTAAGCAAAAGATAGGAATCTTTCTGGAGCAAAGGGAAACTTTCAGAGGCAGAAAACCAAATGAAGCCAAGGAACAAGTTTGGTGGAAATGTGGCCAGAAAGAAATCTCAGAGGAGGTGTCGGGGGTAGGGAAGTCGTGGTCAGAGACCAAAAGGATGACATTTAAGGTTTTAGATATGAGAAAACTTGATTCAGAAGTGGGATGGTTCCAGTTGACCATAATAGAAATGTTCCAGAAAATTGCATGAGTGTGATGCCTGCTAGCGTCAGGGAGGCAAAAGAAAGATAAAATAAGCTAGTATGATGAATTATTAACATAGATGATAAAGTTCCTAACGATGACATTAGATGTGTGAGTGGAGAGAAATTGACTAAAGCTCTGTTGAATTACAGAAGGCTGTCAAGGAAGTCGTAGATGCTGGCAAGGGACAAGAATAGAGACATGTCCAACAAGAATGGCAGGAAGCCAGTACAAATTATTGGCTTATGTACCTCTCTCTATGAAAAGTCAACATAAATCTGCCCTTGTTAGGGCACCTGTATTTCAGAAAGAGGCCCAGAGCATGAATATTTTGAATATCAGTACAAATCTCTTCTCACGGTGAGACTGCACATCTTCTGGATTACACTGATTAATCACGGTTAGTGTTTGTCTTTCCTCTAGATTTTAAACTCTGAGAGAAAAGGTGCCTTCCTTCTTACTTCTTGTGTTTGAAATACAATAGTTGCTCAATAAATACTTGTAGTTAGTTGAACAAAGAATAATACAAACAAGCATAATAATAAATGACCTTCATTGAACTCTTTCTATGCGTCGGGCACTCTTCTGTGTGTTTATGCACATTGACTCATTGGATATTAAACACAGTCCTTAGTGAATCAATGTTAATTTTGAGCATGTGTTTACTTTATTAGAGAGAATATTGGTTTGAAGAAAGATGGTGGTCACCTATAAGGAAAGCATTCCTTACACACATTTGTGCATGATATACATATCCATAAGTATTACCATGTTCTGGCTTTGCTGTACATTTATAAATCTATAAAGGGAGAAATGTAGTTTCTAAGTATATGAGAGACATCTATATATATAATTTTCTATGGGTCTCTGCAGAGAATTATGACTTGATTCTTTTTTTTTTTTACGATGTGAAAATCATTTGTGATTGCTTGCTAAAGACTAAGCTGCTATAACCATATGTTATTCTACTTATTTACTAAGGTACCCTGAGGAGTTTTGAGGAGTCTTTTCTGCTGGGGTAACAGTAGCACCGGATGGAAGAATCAAGATCCACAGCCAGGCTGAGGAAGCAGCTATGCATTATCAAGTCTATACCAGGGCACAGTTGGCCTCTGTTCACAACTTCTGTGTGGTAAGCACATGTACCCCTTATTTATTTTTGATATAACCTTGCCTTATTTGAAGAAACTTTTGATTTATTAACCCCTCAATTTTCTGTGGCAACCATGAAGAGGATATTATAAAAAAACAAATAAAAATCCCCTATATTTTATTTATTATGACCTGTGTTTATTAGTGCTCAATTCCACCAACTACGCACAGAATTAATGGTGTTGGATTGGGGCAGAGTGTTGAAAAGGAGGCTGATAAAACTTGTTTTAAGCCCCATTTATTATCTGGAGTCTTGGAGTCTTTTCTCCTTTACAAATTTGCTTTCCCCTCTAAAAGTCTCCATCCTTGAGACGTGCTTGAAATGAAAGCCAGTTCTTGCTAGACTTGCAAAATTGCAGTACAGGCAGACAGAGCCCCTGGGAGAGACCCTCTCATCCCTCAGACCCACTGGCGTTGGAAAGGGAGAGGCCTGCAAATAGTCAAGATGAAGAATCTCAATGCCTGTCAGCGTCCAGGTTGCAGGTCCTGGAGGACACCAAGGTAAATGTGATCACCCTCAGGACCCAGCAGTGCAGGGGCCCTTGGGGCGGTCAGCCTTTTCCAACAGGAGTGCACACACAGACAGTGTGCAGATTGTTCTCTGCTTCCACAGGCAGATTGCTACATCCAAATGCAGGCAGAACAGAAGTGAGAGAGACAGAGCCAGTGTTAGAAGGTGGGTGTTTTAATAAGCAAATTCCTGCTTCAATAGCAGGGAAACTCAGCATCAGAAAGATCTTCGGACCAGCCTTCTGCCCTCCCCTCTATCCGTGACCCAGGTCAACCCACTGACTCCACTGGACAAATGTATGGAAGACCTACTACGTGGCAGGCACTGGGCTTGCTGCTGGGGATGAAATCTGGGGCTGAGGGAGATGGTCATGATCTCTGATATCAGGGAGCATAATGCCTGAGGTTGGAATATACAACTGAAAATTTACAGTGCAGTATACTATTATGGGATCCCTGAACTGGACAAAGAAACCCAACTGAGCAGATAGAATCTGCCTACCTCCAGGTGTGTTTGTCTACAGGGTTCCCAAATTTCACCCCCAGCCTGCATTAGTTTCTTAGGGCGGCTGTAACACTGGCCGCCAAGCTGGGTGGCTTACAACAGACATTTACTCTTACATTTCTAGAGGCCGGAAGTCTGCAATCAAGGTTTTGGAAGGACCACATCTCCTCAGAAGTTTCTGGGAAGAATCTGTCTCTGCCTCTCCCCGCTTCTAGCGGATCCAGGTGTTTATTTACTTGTGCTGTCTTGCTCCAATCTCTGCCAAGATCTTCATGAGGCCCTCCCTATCTTCTGTGTCTATGTGTCCCCTCCTCTTCTATAAGGGACAAAAGTCATTGGATGTAGGGCCCAGGCTAATGAAGGATGACCTCATCTTAACGTAATTACATCTGTAAAGGACCAATTTCCAAATATGGTCACATTCTGAGGTCAAAAGGATCAAGATGTGTACATATCTTTGGGGGGATACAATTGAAGCCATTACCCAGTTTAAGACTTTTTCATCTGTGTGCTTTTTGACCTTTTGTCATTGATCTTTTTCTATGGGTAGCCCTTTGGGCAATTTGCCTGGCTTGATGCTTGACCCTTTTGAAATACTGGAACTTGGCTCTCAATTACCTCTGTTTCTTTGGGCTTCTGGGTGCTCTGAGTGGGAGACTTCTCTCACTCTCAATTGGTATTAGTGGTTTAGGTGATGCCAATGTCCTGGGCAGGCTACTTTAGAGCCTGGGTGGAGACCAGCCACTAGCAAAGCTTCTTAAACAAAGCAAATAAGGGAAACTAACAAGCTCATGTGGGGTTGACAAAACACAATGGAAAGTGGTCTCTGAGGAAGGGAGCCTCATTGAAAATGTCCCATTTTACCTAAAAGCCCATGACACAGAACGCCTTATGAACTTTGGACTATTTTAAAATCTGCATCATTATTTGCAGAGTTGAAGCTTTCCACTTGGTGGAAATGAAATCTAGTAACTGCAACAAAAATTTTCAAATGTTACCATGGTAATCCAAAGGAGAAAACAACAAGTTTGCCTGATGTACCAGGCTGTCTCCCGATTTTCCAGGACTAATTTCCACAAATCTTCTCAATTCCACAGCACAGGGATGTCCAAAGACTTTGAGATTTTAGCAAATGCCCAGGAGCTAACAATTCTATTTTCAGCTCCTGCCTTGGAATTGGTCCTGTGTAAGCCTAAAAGTAGAAATAAGCCTCTTTATCACTTTCTAAATAAACCCAATCACAGTGAGCATTGAACTGGAATCCATTGATTCATCGGAAGGGGCCACGTCACTGAGCATGCAGAATCACAGAATTCTCTCATTCTTTCATTGTGCTATCCTTGCCTCCTATAAAGCAGACGCATTTCCTATATCCAAAGCTACAGCCTCAATCCTAACTACATCCTTTAGGAATTCACCTATATCAAGAGGGCATTTTTCTATGTATTTTCACTATATCGACCGGTCTTTCCCGGGAGATTCCTCTTATTAGATGCTAAGAGAATAAACATTTTCTCCATCTCATTATCCTGAGATTGAAAGCCATTATGGTTTTAAGTGTTTAATTTGCAAGCTTCAATTATTTTAGTTTGCAACCTATTATTACTGTCTTCCCTCCAACAAGTGTCTTTTCTGCTAAAAGGGAATGGGGCTTTAAAGACCTTTTTGGCATTTCCTAGTATTTTGATAATTTGGGAGTTAAATATTTAGAAAACAGGATTTCACCAGTCCCCTCTTCAAATAGCACTGTAATAGGAGTGAAAAGCAAAGAGGTATTTGACTTAAGTTTCTTTTTTTTTTTAATCTGAATTTGGAAAACTGGCATCCCTCAGAGTGATGTTCATGGAAATAAACAGGGTTTGTGGTTCTGCTGCAAGCTAGGCTTTATTTCCAGAGCAGAACACAGGTCAGGTAGCTCTGTTTGAGTATCCCAAGCCTCTTGTAGTACGATGGTTCTGTTATCAGAAGAAGGGTTAGTAGGTCTTTCTATAATGAGGCCATATGGCACACAAGTTGTTCTTAATACTCAGTGCACTTTAGGATCATTGAGTGGGGGCAGCTTTAAAGATACAGTGATATCCTAGCATCACTGATGGAGATTCTGACTCCATTGGTTTGGGGTAGAATGGGTATTATTTTGAAACTCCCCAAGGGATTCTCATGGGCAGCTAAGGTTGAGAAACACTGGCATAGCATGGTCATGTGTTGCAAGCAATGGGAAGGTTTGAGGGATTTGGCAACACTACATACATTCAGCATTTTTGAACCATTAATCTGACTAAGTGTGGGGGAGATGAGAAAGGAAATAGCAGAAGAGAATATCCCTCACGTGGCTATATTTACTGGCTGTTGATTGTATGGGGGGCACCATGCTTGATGGAGGAGATGTATAGTGACCCAGACACATATCCTTCTGCCCTCACGAATCATCCATCCTACCAGTGAGACAGAGAGTAACCAGTGATTGATTAAAATTATGACATGTGTCTGAAGGAGAAATTCAGAGTGCAGTGAGAACAAATAAAAGAACTTAACTGCTTAATTGAGGTCAGGAAAGTCTACCCCTGGAGATGACTATCACAAGACTCTTAAGTGGAGACCTTGGGGTCTTGCACGAACTCTGAAGATGGAGTGGAGTTGGGGAAGAAGTGGAAGATGTATTAGTTACATCCTGACCATTCACTGAGAGAGAGACACTGTGGGCAAGGGATGTACTTCCTCTTTGGTAAAATGAGGATAATTGTATGTGCTTTCAGGGATTGCTGTGAGACTAAAGAGAATGCTTGGCACACAGTGAAACTCAAAAGTGGTAAATATCTAGGCCTTTGTTTTGTGGGCCCATTTACTAAGCACCTACCCTGCCTCTGTCACAGAAATGGTAACTGCTGACCGAATACCTATCTGGTCCCCCTCATTTAGCCCCTTGCAAAGGAGCATGGGACTGGGTCTAGTCATAAGCAGAGGGATGTGTGCCATTTCTGAGTGGTTCGGCACTTCCTCCATGGTGAACATGAGACCACTTGTTGGAGAATCCACCCAGGGCCTTGCATTCCCTATGTGGGACACAGTGTCACCCCCGCTGCCCCAAAGTCACTGCACAAATAGCTTGAACAAAAACAAAACAAAACAAAACAACAACAACAACAACAACAAACCCAAAACCAAAAAACCAAAAAACCCTTATTTGTTTAAGTCATCCTTCAGGGGTGGGTCTCTTACCTCAGCAGAACCTAGGCTATCCTTGCTAGAAAGACCCAACACCAAGAATTTTTCACACACCATTATTTAAGATAATATAATACATGGCTTGAGAAAATGGAATTTTATGCCTAGTTTAAAGGTGCTAACAGTAAAGCCTAAGAAAATAATTCTTTGCTTGCTGTTGGTCTTCCTGCAATGAGCTCAGGTCAAACCCTGGGAAGAAGGGACACATTTCATGTTGTTAAGAGCAAACCGCTTAACATTTGATGATGAATTTAGTCTTAGCCAATGTACTTTTTGGTCCTTTGATAGAGTGACTTGCAGCCTCATTGCATCCCAGGCCCCCAGCTCAACACACATCCAAACATTTAACCACAGATACAGTTTTCCCCATCTCTTCCTTAGGAATGGGTCTGATGACATCTGAGCACCGGACCACCGCATAGAGTGCTCAAGCCCTCTGCTTTTAGCCTTCTGTTCAGGGAGAGCTCTCTGCTTCACTTCTCTCTGGCTTCTTAATGGGCCATCCATGCGTCTCTTCTGTGTGCCTGTGATGGATGGCAGGGGTGGTACACGAAGGAAGCTTGTGGCTATGGTGCTCAACAGGCCATGGCTGCTTTCTTGGGAAAAATAAGGTCATAGATCTATGGTGCCAGCATGTCTCCATCCCCTCTGTCTCTGTCTTCAACCTCTGCCTTCCTCCCCTGCCCTGATGTCATCTCCCTCCCTCCTCTTTTCCCATTGGTCTGTCTGTGCTATTTGTGGTGGATACAGACATCTTCTGACCAGTATGAAGGTTCTTGTTTCTTCACTGGATGCAAAAATCTGCTACAATTGTATTTCTATCCAACTCCTTTTTACATCTCCTGAGCATTATGAAACCAGCTTCGACATAAACATATGCTCAAATGATGGTGCTTTGATGAGCTTCTGACTATACACATGTTTTTCTTCCTACCTATATAAATACTAGCATTTTCTAAGTAACTTCTATACCAAAAACCATATTATATAATATATGCCATATATCTATGCAAATGTATGCCCCCCCCCAAGGCCACTGTCTCTTAACTTGTATACAAATGATTAAACTTTTTATATTGAAATAATATCTTGTAGCCAGGTTGTAAAAGAAAATAGAGCTAGATGAGAGAGCTGGCTG
The DNA here is from genome assembly GCF_053574225.1 of Canis aureus. Classification (NCBI taxonomy): domain Eukaryota; kingdom Metazoa; phylum Chordata; class Mammalia; order Carnivora; family Canidae; genus Canis; species Canis aureus. The sequence continues at coordinate 29,407,912 of NC_135624.1, read as the reverse complement.
GATGGTGATTTTGGCTCAGTCACCAAGTGAGATGTAGTCATCCTTTTGTCCATTCATTCAGCCGCTACTGACTGAATGCCTACCACGTGTCAGATGTGGATTTCAGTTCTGGGGATATAGCAGTAAACGGAAAATGGGAAACATCCCTGCTTCAAGGAACTGTCACTCCCCGGTGGAGACAAACTATAAACCAGTGGTTCTCAAACTCTATTGAACATCCAAATTACCTGTAGACAATTGTTAAAAACACAGATGGCTGGATCCCACACCCAAACATTCTGATTCCTTAGGTCAAGATCAGGCCCAAGAATTTGCTTTTCTAACAAGATCCTACGTTCCATGGGCCACACTTGGAAAACAAGAGGTATGAAGAAATAAAAGGGCAAGTGTGTTATATAACACCTATGATAAGCATTCTGAAGAAAAAGAGCAGAAGGGAACAGAGAGCCTGATACACTGCAGTGGGTGCTGCTGTTTAGGTGGGACCATCAGAAGAGGCCAATCACTTGGCAGAGACCCGATGGAAGTAAGAGAATGAAGCTTTGGGGTATCTCAGAAGAGCCAGGTGGCTCGCGTGTAGACCTTGGCAAGCATTCCCTGGCCTGGCTGTGGTCACCCCACCTCTGTGCTGCTAGGATGCCACATGTATACCATGGAAGGTAGGGCCTATTCTCATTCTCTTTTTATAGATGAAGGAAGTGAGCAACGGAGAGATTACATAATTTGTCTAGGATTGCAGAGATAAGAGGTAGCAAAATCAGGATTTGAACCCACTTCTCATAGAGACTAGATGGATGGATGGATGGATTGGACAGAGGGATGAATGTTAAAATTGAGCTGAGTAGAGTTGTTAGCTGGCCTTGATATTTTAAGAGGATTTGTAACCCAGTTAGAACTGAATGGCTGGATTTCTCCAGAGAGAAGGAAGGCGGCCTTCAGGTGAGGAGTCCAGGTGAGAGAAGGGATGAGGGCACCAGTTCTAGAAGGTGCAGGCAAAGCAGCTTGTGTGGGCAGGTATAGGCTTCATCTATGGAAAAGCAGGACATGCCACTGGAAACAGGAGGGCAGGAGGAAACGTATTCCGCAAACCCCTTCCTCTCAAGGGATCCTGACAAGTTGCATTTTAATCTAATTAATATATTCAGGAAGTTGGACCATGAGGAATGTGATTATTTAATTGTTTTGTTCAAAGAGTATGAAGCAGGCTATTAGTCTGGGGTCATGACTCCAAGGTTCATTTCAGGTTATTACCTAGGAGGGTTTTGGAACAAGAGTGGCTGATTGATTCTTTCCCGCTGTTACTCTCATTAATTTACAAAGATTCATTGTGTTGGTGCTAATTTGCAGAGTCTGGAATAAAATGTAAAACAGGTTCAGACTGATAAGAATTGTTTTGTATCTGCTATTCTATCTTGTTCCTTCCCTTCCATTTTCCCTTCTAAAGATTTTCAGGTACATGAATTTCCAGTCTGATTATAATTAACTCTTTTTCCACATGACAAATATTGTCTCTAATAATTAAGCAGTGAGCAGGAAGTAGCTATTTGGCATTTCATTTCCAATGCAGCAAAAACTTGGCTTCTTTTATTCTCCCGATGACCCAGAGAAAGTCATCTAACCTTTGTTGCTCAGATTCCCCTGTTGGAAGATCTGGATAATAAAATGCAGATCTGAACACCTTACCCCTCCTCCTCCATTAGCATTTTTTAAATGGCTCCCATGGCCTGCAGACAAGATATGAGCTTGATGTTGCAAACCCTTGAAGATTTGGCCTCAGCTTTGGAGTTTCATATTCTGGCACCATCCAGCAAGATTTTCTGTTCCATTATATCAAACAATGTTCTGTGTTCACTCTATTCTTTCTCTGGAAAGTCTTCCCCTAACTTCGGATATTTGCCAAACTCTCTTTCTTCCTTTAACTTGTCACCACCCTTGTGAAGCTTTTCTGGCTGCCATAGGTGGATTACTCAACAGCTTACATGCGTTCTTGTTTCTTCCATTAACACTTACCACATTTTGTTGTAATTATTTGTCTAAGTGCGTATTTTATTGTAATTATTTGCACGCATGTGTATCAGTGTCTCTGTGTGTGTATAAATACATACATACATACATACCTGAGAATGTTCTTTCATTGCATAGTAGAGAAGAATCCAGGCTATTCTTTTTCATAGGTACTCCCTGGCTGCCCCCCACTACCAGTGGACAATAGGCTGGCTAGCCAGATTCTAGCCGTCACGGGCTGCAAAGAAAATTACAGAATGAATGTGTTCTTCAGAGGGCTCAGCCTGGGTCTCATTGGTCTCAGATCACTGGCTGCACTTCAGCCCTTTACCTTTCACCTCAACAGTGTCAAAATTGAATCAAGATCTTTACATAAAATATGTGAACTTCCCTGGGTAAATAGTCCCAACACGGTGAGAAAAGCAGCCTGAACACGCTTTTTGAGTCTCTGAGATGCTTTGCTTCTGTGATCACTAACTGCTATGAATTTCTTTAGTCAAAACTGTCCAGTTCCACAACTTGCCAGCCCTAACTACTCTTGGTAGCCTCTGGCTATGACAAACTGGTTTCTGATGAACATTTTTATGGAAAGTGGCCCGTTTCTCATTGCTGCAGTCTGGCCCTGGCTCTCCCATCGCCTCTATAGGGAGGTTAGCCGAGAAGGAGGTAGGGAGGGGCGAGGGGTCAAATCTGTTACTTTTTATAGAGGTGGAGTGAAAATAATTTCCTGTGAAAGCTGGGGACATTTTTTCATTAGTTTTGCTTCCTGCTCTGGGTCTTATATGTTGGGTGAATTTTTTTTCTCCTTTTGGAACTTCTATGGGCCAACTTCCTGTGCCTGAGGGTGCTGAGAGATAGAGTTTTATGAGTTTGGCCCACCTACACAGCCGTGAGTCTGGGGATAGCAAGGAATGAACAGATGAGAGCTGCCTAAGCCATCCTTGAATATTCTGGATGTGAGTTCAAAGGAGAAGCCTCAAAGAGGTGTTTTGGGAAGCAGCCAAGTGTAGAATTTTAGGATTCAGAACGACTTGTGGGGATGGTGGTGGTGGATATGTTCCAACTTCCTACCCATTGGGTTTCAATGTTAATCTTCCAAAAAATCACTTTCATACATTAGTGTATATCTGTTGGGAGCCAACTCTGTGTTGCACACTGCTGTAGGTGCTGCGTGGATCAGGCGTGGCCAGCAACAAAAGTCAAATAGACTTAAGCAGAAATGTATTGATTCATATAACTAAAGAATCAGGGTTTCTGCTTTAGGCAAGGCTATATCTAAGTGTTCAGTATCTTTAACTGGCTTCAGGCAAGGCTGGATCTAGGTATTTAATACCTTTTCTAGCTTCAGGCAAGGCTGAATCCAGGGGTTTCATATCTTCAGGAATCCATTACTTTCCTCTGTATCTCAGGATCGAATTCTTAGGTTAACTTTATTCTCATTCAGGCTTTTCCTACTCAGTAATCAGATGGCTATAGGCAACCTCAGGCCCACATTCCTTCAGCTCCAAGCTCATTGAAACAAAGGCTTTCTCTTTCCTAGTACTTCCAGAAAAAGTCTCAGACCTGGTTCTTCTGGACACAGAATGGATCTAATGTTCCATCCTCAACTAGTTGCTTCCTATGCCTGTCCCTGGAGGAGTAAGGGGATTATATCAGCTTTACATTCGTCACCCTACCTTAATCATCTGGCCTGAGAATGGGAGAGCCAAAGAAAACCAAGTTCTCAAAAACAAAAACAAAACAAAAACCAAGTTCTATTACCAGAAAAAAAAGGGAATAATATTGTGTAAGAAACAGCATAAAAACATACATCCACTGTAATACACGAAAAAATAGGGTTAATGGTATTAATTTGCCCAAACTCATAGACCATTTAAGTTTTTCTTTAAATGACGCTCAAATGACATTGAGGCAGGTCCCTTCTTTGCCGTTCCACTGTTTCTATTCCTCCCTCAAACATTTAATACGCATTGCAGTTGTGTGACAGGCATACTTTTACAATGCCCACCCCCTAAAGATGCCCACCTCCTGGTGTTAACCTTTATGTAATGTTTCAACTATGGATTGAACCCCATGACTTGCTTCTAACCAACAGAAAGTGGCAAAGGTGATAGGAAGTCAGTTCTGTGATTTGTTTATAAAGGATAGTTACTTCATTTTGCTAGCTGATTCTTTACCTCTTATTGCCTTTGATGAAACAAGCTATTATGTTGGAGAGGCCTGTATGGCAAGGAACTGAGGGCAACCTCCAGCTAACAACCTGCAAGGCATAGAAGCCTCAATGTAATAGCTGGGAGGGAAATGAATGTTTCAAAAACTTCTGAGAGAGCTCTGGGGAACACATCCTTGATGGATTGCCCTGTGTGATGATTAACTTTGTGTCAACTTGACTGGGCCATGGGGTACTCTGCTATTAAATCAAAGATTATTGCTGTTTGAGGGTATTTGGGGATGAGACTAACATTTAAATTGGTAGGCTGAGTGAAGCAGATTACGCTTCATAATGGGGGTGAGCCTCATCCAATCAGCTGAAGGCCTGAATAGAACAAAAGGCTAACCATCCCTCAGCAAGAAAGAATTCTTTCCTGCCTGGTTGCTTACACATTGGGACAGATATTTTCTTCCTGCCTTCAGACTCAAACTGAAATGGCGCTTTCTGGATCATAAGCCTCCTGGTCTTCAGATGGGAAAAACACCATTGGCTCACCTGGTTCTTAGGCTTTTAGACTAAGACTAGAACTAACCTATTGGCTCTCCTGAATCTCTAGCTTATTGAGCCACCCTACAGGGCATGAGACATGCCTGCTTTCAAAATCACATGAGCCAATTCCTTATGATAAATCACATTTACCCTATTGATTCTATTTCTCTGGAGAAGAAGGACATATGTCCCTGAACAATATGTCCTGTGAACAGTTGCTTTCAGCAGAGATAACTTGGCCATGCATTACACAGAGAGTGATATAAGAGTGAATCAATCTGATGCCAAAGCTTGACCTGATTTCCTGGCAGCTTAGCAAGGGTTGAGAGAAGATGCCAGCATGACGGGGAGAACCACATGGAGGGGATGAAGGGATGAGAATAACAGGTGCCATCAAACACATACATACTTATGCTTATTTAGATACTTCAGTCCCTCTATGAAGAAATCACATATAGCCCTTCCTTACCCTTTGAGAAAGCACATACATCTTATAAAATACAAAACCCTGAATGATTTTTTGGTGTGAATCATTTGGACACCATACTTGTTTGTTTTTTTCAATGATGAAAGAGGAGAAGCACATCCTATTTTGCTGAATACTTGCCACAATCCCCTCCAAGAGAAACCCTTCAGAGAGGAACCCAAGAACAGGTGCACCAGGGAGGAAAGTGTGATCTCCACTCTAAATTCTTAGACATGATGCCCTTTTGCTCAGTGAGGTCAGAGATTTCTACTTAATATACTTCTGGAAGTATCACACTAGGGATAAATTCCATTCCATTTTTCATGTCACAAATATTTGACCAGAAAAGAAAAAAAAAGATTTAATCACAGAACAGCTAAAGTCAAATTCATAAATAATAATGTTTTAAAAGGTGAGTCGTTCTTATTCCACACAAATGGCAAATTCCTGCATTATTCATATTTGAGTTGGTCTTGTCTGAATTCTTAAATTTTTCTCTGGGTGGGTACTGGGGTGGTGGTGATAGTGGTATTTCTTGTTTTCAAAATCCATTTTGCTTAAAAAGCCAGTTGATTTCTCTGGGAATATGTGCAATGCAGAATTGCTGTATTTCAAAAGACCGACTCAGATAATGTCGGTTGAGTCACCCTATTTGCCTGCTAATGGTCATTAGGCATGCTGTGTAAACAAATTTGTACTTCTCACATGGAATTACTGGAAAAAGAGGAACAGGAATTCAGATTCCAGATCTGAGATGATAAACCTAAGAAAAGAAAAAAAAAACACATTGAAAATTCCTCAACTCAATAACTATAATTACTGGTCTAAATTCAACTTTTTAAATTTATAGACTCAGCGGCTTTTGTTGATTTTGGAGGGGGGAGAGCACAAATGTTTAAACCACTAGAACAACTTGCATTCTCTTCATTCCAGACGACCTCATGTTAGCGAAAGAGAATAAGAAAGCCCCGAAATGTGTGTGGAAACCTGGGGAAAGGCAGCGAAGTGAGAGACCCGTGAAGTGAGTGGCCTGCTTCCTGATGCCTGAGATCACAGAAGAACTGAAAATGTGAAACCTGGGGCAAGTAAAGGAAGACGTGAGTTTTTTGCTGAATTTTCATATTTATTAGTGCTGTGGCATGGGCCTTGGCTTCTTCATATGCTTAAAACATACAGGGGTACCTGGGTGGCTCAGTGGTTGAGCATCTGCCTTCCACTCAGATCGTGATATTGGGGTCCTGGGATCGAGTCCTGCATCAGGCTCCCCACAGGTAGCCTGCTTTCTCCATCTGCCTAGGTCTCTGCCTCTCTCTGTCTCTTGTGAATAAATAAATAAAATCTTAAAAAAAAAAGAACATATTTATATATAAAAATATATATGCTTTAAAATTTTTATATTTTATATATTATATATATATGGGAAGACTTTCCATCTGTGCCATACCAACCTCACTACACGAATATAAATAAAATAAAAATCATGAACTTGAATGTGTCTCGTAAACTTTAACTCTTAGGACATCACTGATGTTGAACATTTAAGAAAACCAATGCAGGCAGGTGTGGTGCTGGGGGTATGACGACCTGGGTAGGGCTTGGAAGCAGGGAGAAGCCAGTTATGACAGGGGAACTTGAAGATAACAGAGCACGGATGTGACTCTCACAGTCCTGCTGGGACCAGGGCTGCCAAGTCACGCTGTGGGACCAGCCAGGTGGGGACTGTGGAGAGCACATGAGCTTTTCAGAGGATGAGATAATTCCTCATTCCTAGCCTGTCACTACCATCCCAGAATCCCAACCAGAATTTTCAGCTCTTCCGGTTACTCATGAGAAGCTCTAAATATACTTTTTCATGTGATATAAACTGAATTCCCTGCAGGGAGCCTGCTTCTCCCTCTGCCTGTGTCTCTGCCTCTTTCTCTGTGTCTCTCATGAATAAATAAAAAAATCTTAAAAAAAAATTAAAAATAAAGGAGAGAGAGTTGAAAAGTACTAGTGGCTGAAAAAGAGAGATAAGAGTGGGCATGGATTACCTGTTCTGTAAAACATAGAACCACATAAATTGTAGGGATATATGTAAAGGATTCTGATGTATATAAAATTTAATAATTAATATCAATATTTATACCATATATTATATAAAAATATACCAATTTGGAATAAGTATTTTTTTATGAATCTTCATTTAAAAATGTACACAAACTCTTTATAAGTGTCTTTGGCATCAGTATCTTCATCGTCTCTAAGGATGTTTCAGAGTCATTAACACTCTCTTACAGAGCCTACCATCTTCTCTAAATTGTTTGAGATGTAGCATAAAACTTCTTGACTCTGCAAAGCATGCTGTTCTTAGATACTTTCCACTAAGGTAAAAATATCCAGCCATACAACATCCAGGGAATTGTTCATTTACTCTATAGATAATATATTTAGATCTTCGCAAGATGATAGTTTTCTGTACTTTCTTGTAAGTGATCTTTAGAAAGTGTACTGTGAAAATTAATAAGAAGAAACCTTACTAAAGTACACTTTGGATCCTAGAAGCAGAGGGTGATAGAGAGAGACTTACCACTCAATGTCAATGATAGGAAGAATTGTCAATTACAGACACCTAGTAAGAATCTCAACAGGAAAGAATCATCAATTATGGGCCCCAACAAGGAAAGCTATATATCGTATCTCCTATAAGAAATCAACTATATCTACAATTCAGCCAATGAGAAATTGTCATCACCCTGAACGCTTGCTTCTCTCCAATGGACTTTTGTTCAAACAACCCCTCCCCACTTCTTTTCCCTTCTCCATAAAATGTTCCTCTCCTTTTTTTGTTGGACATGCCTATGGTTTTTGCTGTAGCTTGTTTATCCTAGATAGTAATTCTTCACTGTTCCTGAATAAACCCATTTCTGCTGGTAAAATAATTGGCATTTTTATTTTTAAGGTAAACAGTACTTAAATCATTCAATACTTAAAATTATAAAATGTTATCACCTGGACTATTGCCTGCTTTAAAAAAAAAACTGATTAGGTGGATTCCGCCTAATGATATTTTCTAATTAGTAATATCTTGTGCAAAATGAAGTATTTGAGAAAGAATCCCATAAGATGACTTACATCTTTACAAGGGATATATACATATACTTGCGAGGGGGCAACTTTCTCCTTATATTCAGACAGATATAGTTTAGGAAACTGACATAGTGTTTTAAAATGTTAGATTGTTTCCGTGTTTGTTAATTGTTAAACACTTAGAAAATAATTCTATAAGATGAGTTCAGTTCTTCACCAGTCTCTTTAAGTGACTTTAAAATGCACCCTGTCTTTGAGGGGGTAGGGCAGGTGCCCTCTAGGCATTGTTAAGTAAAATAACTTGATTTTGGAAAAACAAATTTTGATGCTTTTAGTGTGAAAATTGGGCAGGCTGAGGATGCAATCTCTGTCTTGAGATTTTCTCCTACATAGCGTACCACACATAACTGGAGAAAAATTTTTAAAAAGCTACAGTTGCTGTGGATATGCACAGTTAGTGTTTGAAGTGAAGTCAATTTAGTCAAGTAGAGCTAATTTCCATTATTTTCTTAGGTCCTTCCAACATAGCAGGTGGCAATGTACACCCAAAACTTTCTCCCTCTAAACTGTCTTTCCCAATATATTTTTCTTTCCTTTCCTAGATATACCTTTTGCTCTATCTTAACTTAGCTTGTTTTGCATAAAAATGTACTCTTGCCTGCTTCCAGGTACTCTTCTTCCCCAGCTTTACCAAGGGACAAATGACAAAAATTGTATATATTTTAAAAAGATGTGGTATATATACACACAATGGAATATAATTCAATGATAAAAAGGAATGAAATCTTGCCATAGCAACATGGATGGACCTTAGACTGTATTATGCTAAGTGAAATAAGACAGAGAAAGACAAATACTATAGGATTTCACTTATATGTGGAAACTAAAAAAAGGGGGGGGGGAACAAATGAAAAAACAAATAGACTCACCAATACAGAGAATAAATTGGTGGTTGCCACTTTGTTGGGGAAGGAGGTGGGGGGATGGGAAAACCAGATGAAGGGGAGAAGAGGTACCAACTTCCAGCTGTAAAACAAGTAAGCCATGGGGATGTAAAACACAGCATAGGGAATGTAGTCAGTAATAGGTAATAGCTTTGTGTGGTGACAGATGGTGACCACTTACAATGGTGTGTGTTGTTGTAATGTGTATAACTGTTGAGTCACATCTGAAACTAATAGAATATTGTATGTCAAGTCTACTTTGACTAAAATTAAAAAACAGAAATGATATGAAAACAAAGCATACAATGGGAGAGTCTGATACACCTGTACAATGTGAAATAATTAGCCCAGTCAAGCTAATTAATATATCCATCACCTCACATAGTTATTTGTGTGCGTGTGTGTTGTGAGAACACTTACGATCTACTCTCTTAGTAAATTTCAAGTACATAGCACATAGTACAGTATTATTAACTACAGTCACCATGTTGCACATTAGATCTGCAGAATGTATTCATCCTGCATAAATGAAACATCTCACTTCCCTTACCACCATCCCCGCCTCAGCTTCTGGCAACCACCATTCTACTCTCTGCTTTTATGAATTTGACCTTCTTAGGTTCTACATATAAATGAGATCATGCAGTATTTGTTTTTCTGGGTCTGGCTTATTTCACTTAGCATAATGTCCTCCAGGTTGTTCCAAATGGCAGTATTTCTTTCTTTTTAAAGGCTGAATAATATATATGCATTTTTATATATCATATTTTCTTTATTCATCTGTTAACAGACACTTAGGTTGTTTCCATATTTTGGCTATTGTGAATAATGCTGCAACGAACATGGGAATGCAGATATCTCTCTGAGGCACTGATTTCATTTCCTTTGGATATACACTCAGAGGTGGGGTCGCCCTGGCTATGGCACAATGGATAGTTCCAGAGACCGCTAACCCCAGGTTGTTCTTAATGCGCTTCCTTCATCTATAATAAACACACATATATCCTTTGAATCACTCTCCATAGAGCACCGATTAGTTAAAATCTACTTGTGTCTCTATTTATACATAAGTATCTCAACACATTACATTATGCTCATAATATAGATTTAATTTATTCGTGCTCTCAGCCAGAGTTAGTTGGGGCAGTGAGCTGTGGTAAGCCACGCTGCAAATGGTATCAGCCAATGGTCCTCTACCAAATTAACATGCATCGAAGATTCTTCTGCAGTGTGCGACACTTGCGGTTCACTCTGTTGTGAGATTTCTTTTCTCCACTTACATTATATTCTGTGGAATGTTTTAAGATATGATGGCTGACAAAAATAGGTAGAAGATTGATATGTTAGATGGGCTAGATGTGATGGAGGAAACAGGGAAAAGATCAGAAGGAAGTGAAAAATCAGTGGAAGTCCTTTGCCGAGAAGACAGGCAAAGGACTAACAGCGTTATAGAAGAATTATACAACAGTTGTCTTACCAGTACTTAGTGGAAACATCAGCGAGAGGTATGCTTCAGGAGACTTCAAGGAATCAAAGGGGAGGATTTCTATTGTAGAGTACTAGGACCCCTTAACTGTCATCCTCTAGAATATACACAATCTCTCCTAGACTCTTCAAATGGGTCATATGTTCATTTGTTGAATAACTGACCTGATAATAAATTAATGACTGGACTATCAATGAATGAAAAATTAATGAGACCAGTAGGTGGTCACTAAAGATCACGACTCTACATTCAGTGTTCACTGGTTGCTGCTAGTGTGTAGGACTTTTAAGTCCTGATGTGAGGCCGTCTGATAAAATCTTTAATAAAGTAGAAGCAATATTAGATTCTACTTCATTCTCATCTGTTCATCGTGCTGAGTACAAACCCAGCTTCTTGGCTTCATTGCTTTGAAGGTCAGACCTGAAAGCATTTACTTCCATGTGTTCTTTGAACCACTAATTCTTAGGAGGCAGTTCCCAAAGGCTGGTTTCTCAATCCCTGCCATTCATCTTGTATTAGGGAGGAAGTTCGTTTTTGGTAGAGCAAAGAACAAAATCCAGGCTGATATGAAAGAGGTGGAGGAGAGATTATTCTCTAATGTAACTGGATAGCTGTAAAATTTTGCAGACGGGGTTCCACATATTGTTTGCAGGACTTATCATTCTTTATATATTGCCTTCCTATCAGATGGACTACTTCCATTTGGTGGGAAATGGTTCAACATGGTCCATGATCCAGAATGAAGACGATCTCTCCTAGAATGGGTCAGATCATTGTAGGGGGATTGACTGGTCGCCTGCCCTTCCCAGGACAAATTAGTGAGGCCAGGTAGATGTCACATCCTGATTGGTCAACCTGAATCCTGTGTGTCCATCTCTGTAGATTGGGAATAGGACAGTTAATTGTGAGCCCCTCTTGGATATCTTCAAGAAGGGAAAGATGGTTGGCCAAAGAGAAGGTGAATAATATAGAATTAGTATAGATGCCTCTCTAATTATGTACCTTCTAGGGTCCAAAAGAGGGATTAAATACGCATTTGCTCATACTCTTTGCTGTAATTTGATTCCTTTTCACCAAAATTTACTTATAAAAAAAAAGAATCTCTCAATCTTTCACTAGTCTAGTAAGATTTCTACATGAAACTTCCAGTATGGAATGAATCATTCCTTCCTCTGAAATCCTATAGTACTTATTATCTAAATCACATTTTCAATTCAAACCAATTCACCAAACATTGCTTGTATTTATATATAAGACATTCCCTAGGGAAAAACACAGATGAAAGGGTCTTTGCTGTTAAGATGTTTTAAATATAATTGGTGAGATCAACATTCACATGGCCTACTAAAGATGACACTATCTTCACAAAATAGGCTCCCAAAGACATCATGTATTTTCCCATCTTTGTCTTGTTTTTCTTCTGTCTGCAATGCCCAGTCCCTACTTTTTCTTTCAGCTAGAGCCCAGGTATTATTTTCTCTGAAAAACTAGAAAGAATTTATCTTCTGCTAATAAGCTTCCTCTGTAAAAGCACTAGACTTGCAATCGTTGGTTATTTGTATGTGTGTGTCCTTTGCCTCACTGAAGGACAAAAGGGTGTATTTAATCCTCCTTTCTCGGCATCTAGTATATCACTTGGCACAGAGTAAGCCCTCAGTAAATGGAGAATAAACATATCTCTTGGCTCTTGTGTGAGAATTTCAGGTCCTTTAGGAGCTAAGAGTATGGAAGACAGTGTGCTATAGGGGAAATCACAAAGACTTCATAATCTCAGATGCTATTGTACTCTTAACAAGAACCTTTTACAATAGTATTAGAATTCCCATTTTAGGGGCACCTGGATGGCTCAGGTGGTTAAACATCTACCTTTGGCTCAGGTCACGATCTCAGGGTCCTGGGATCAAGGCCTATGTCAGGCTCCCTGATCAGTGAGGATCCTGCTTCTCTCTCTCCTTCTGCCTGCAGCTCCCCCTGCTTGTGTTGTCAAATACATAAAATCTTAAAAAAAAATTTCTTTTAGAATTCCCATTTTAGAGACATAAAAGGTGAGGCACAGAAGTGAATTGATTTGCTCAAAGTCCTGGGGCTTATAAGTGACAGAGCTATGATTTGAACCAGGCAGTCCATCTCCAGACTGCAAGGCTCTTCACCATCTTAAACTGCCTGTCAAGGAAAAGGCTGTATTTTGAAAGTGCATACTCTATTCCTAGGGTTTGACAACTACTACTTCATTTTATGTCCCATTTTCTTCTGACCTTAGTTCCCTTCCTGCCTTAAATGAGCAGAAATTCAGAAGCCAGTGCTAATGGAAGTGCTGACATCTTGCAAAGATCATATTCTTCCTCAAGAAAGAAAGAAAAAAAAAAAAAAGAAAGAAAGATGAAGAAAGGCCGTGGTTGGAAAGCTTGTCGGTAACTTTTCTTAAACACTAGAATCTAATTCTCTTGGTATACTTTACCTCATTCTGGAGATACCATTTCCATTTGACCACATGTGAATTTCACTAGGATACCAACATTCAAATGAGAGCATAGCCCAGAGACATTCACTTACACAGAAAATAGGCAGAAATCAGCAAATGCCAAGTGATGTAGTCAGAGGTCTCTGGCACTGACCCCCATGGAGCTTTCATCTGCTGGAAGCATGTCACTCATCATGGCATTTTGTGGGGAACCACAGCTAAAAGGCCCAGGCACATTCCCATAAAATGGTTATCAGATGTGAGTCTGCAATTTCTCAAAGAGCACCCTGTGGTTTCAAATTAGCAGTTCACCACAGAGCTAGAGACAACTCCAGGGGCCTCCTTCTCCAGTTCTCTTCAGAAAAGGGAAATTAGTCAAACCCAACTGTGGAGATAAGTAGTTTATTCCCTGTGATCATCAGCTACGTTGACTTACCAGAAGTACTGAGCTGGAAATGAAGATAACACAACTTTGTACACGAGGGGACCATACAGTTATGGGACAGTCTTTAGCTCCCAGTGACATTTGTGATCTTAAAAAAAAAAAAAAAATCATGGCGCAGGAAGATGCTTAGGAGACTAACAGCCATACTTTGCCCTCATTTACAAATGAGGATATGTAGACTAAGCAAGGTGACATGGTTTTCCTAAGATGTCAAATACCCTGTGAAGAAGCCAAGTATCAAACATGGCCCTCCTAATCTTAATCCATTGTTTCTTCTACAAATAATAGATGTTTGGAGCCTTAAAACCACTTTTCCCCTAAGCTACATGAACCAGGAGAACAGTAAGAATGTTCTTTATCCTCTCAGAGCTTTGGTTACTTAATTAAATAATGTATGTGATAGGATGTATACTGAGTGGCTGGTGGGTAGAGGGGCTGCGATTTAAACAGAAGCATTAGGGAAATCCTCCCAGAGATTGACATTTAAAAGAGAACATGTGGAGTCATCAACATGGATCACAGGAAGAAGACAATCTCAGGAAGAGAAAACAACAGAATGAAATGCCCTATAAAGAGAGGAGGAAGATTCTGGACATATTTTAGAAGAAATTAGATGTCAATGAGATCTCAATGGATGAGGCCAGAAAGAGTGATACGGAATGAGATCAGAGAGAGGGGAGTAGATTGATTCTTACTCTGCATAAGGTAGATTATGACCTGATTTAGAATTTGACAGGACAGGTGTTTGGGAAACAGTGGGTTTGAGAAAAAACTTGAACTGGAAACTAAATATAAATAAATAAAAACTCTGAATAAATTTTGCTGGGAAAGAAAGAAGAGAAATGGGGTGGCAGATGAAGGCTGAAGTGGGGTCCAGAGAGGAATTTCTCATTCACACCTAAGACATTTATATTGTTAAATCTCCTCCAAGATGAGGACTTTGAAGCTTTGGAAACAATTAAACAAAAACAAAACAAAACAAACATGCTCCAAATCATAGAGCCATGAGGCAATGCTATCTGTATTTGATGAGGTCGGCCTACGTCCCCACACATTTGTAATACTGGGACCGTGATTAAACAATAAGCTCCTGAAGTTCCCAAACCCTTGAATGTACATTGTGATGATGCAGACCTTAGAGAACTGAGAACCAAATGCTTACTACGAACTCCATAAGGACGTGCACCAGAATCCTTCCAAAGGCAGTAATTTGAGAGAAGTAGTGCACCTAGCTAAACACATGGGTTTTATGAAAGTTCTTGATGAATATTTTGGAATAAATATTAACTCAGAGGCAATGCCTGTGACAATGTTTTGTAAGCTGTGACGTACAATTTTTGCTGCGTTCATTTTTAGTTTTGTAACTCCCTCTTTGACCTCCTGCTAGAAAATGAACATAGAGAGAAAACACTTTCCTAAGCTTACTCTTCTCCAGGATCTCAGGCAGAGTCACCACTTTCAGGATAGATGTTTAACTCGTAAACAATAATGTCAAGAGTTCATAAATGGGAGGATGTTACAGTGGGCACATTTTCCACGTACTTCAAAAGGAAGTGTAGTGAAATTGCCGTTGGCCTATTGAAATTGCTGTTTTCCGCTTAGAGAATTAAGTTCATGCTACAGCTCCTGGATGAATGCTAGTGCATTCTTCTAACCAAAGGAACTTTGCATTAGAGTCGGCAGCTGTTTGCACCTCTC
Source organism: Canis aureus (assembly GCF_053574225.1). Classification (NCBI taxonomy): domain Eukaryota; kingdom Metazoa; phylum Chordata; class Mammalia; order Carnivora; family Canidae; genus Canis; species Canis aureus. The sequence continues at coordinate 29,392,638 of NC_135624.1, read as the reverse complement.
CAGCTGCACCTCCTCAACAAACTCAGTTGATATTCATGTAGAATACAAGCTCTGATTTGGGGATAATTGCTAGATTAGCTAATGACAGAGGTCCCTCCTTCCTGCTTCTATTACCCCTTGAATAGCTATTCTGATTGTTAAATCCATTTTTATTCCAAACAGAAGAACAAATTCTAGCAATTAGTGAACATTTTACAGTTCTTGACCTGTTTATAAGAGAATGTTTCTGTTGTACATATTATATGAAAAGCCAATAAGTAGAGCATGCTTCATTAATTGCAGCTGCTTTTATGGGTGCCAAAAATTTTTTTAAAATACCACATGCACTAACATAAAATGCAGTAGCACAGAAGACAAAATAAAAAAATTAAAAAAAAGTTTATTATTTACAGCCAGAGTTGAATAACTAATGAAAATTCTAAAATTTGGCAAAATACTTTTGAAGAAAAAAATATTTAACCTCAGCCATTGCTTAAAGAGACAATAGAGTTTTGCAACTATTGCCACATTATATCAAGTCAATCATTTAATTATGCCTTTGGAAATGTTATATTGTTAAGTAAAATGCCAAGGTATCATTCATTCCACTAGTTACACATGTTAGTACAGGTATGGAGATGATTTACAGACTACAGAATTCCTTTATTTTAAGTAAATAGTTCAATGATTTTGAGCAAATACAGCTCTACAGTCATCACCCATATCTGGTTTTAGAACATTTTCATCAACCTCATTTCCCTTTGCAGTAAATCTCTACTCTCACCCTTAGTCCCAAGTAATCACCAATAGATTGTCTCTATATCTGCCTTTTCTAGAAATTCAATATGCAGTCTTTTATGTCTGGATTCTTTCACCTAGAAAGAACGTCTGTGAGGTTCATCCATATAATGACATGTATCAGGACTTTAATCCTTTTTATTGTCAAATAAGTATCCTATTGTATGGATATGCATTTTTAAAAGTAATCTCTATACCCAACATGGGGCTTGAACTCATGATCCTCTGAGATCAAGAGTGGCATGCTCTACCTTCTGAGCCAGCCAGATAGCTCTGGATATGCATTTTTAAAACTTATTCACCAATTTAGTAGGCATCTGGATTTTTTTCACTTTTTGCCTACTGAAGAGTGCTGCTATGAATAGTGTGACTTACTCTGGCCAAATGTAGGTCCCCATAAATGTAGGTGATCAGAAGGACTTCCTGCTCTTGATTTTGTGCTTATCCCCATGACTTGCTTTGGCCAATGGGATATTCACAAATGAGATGTAAACAGAAATGTACTTGCGTGGTTAGGTTTCTCTCTTGTACCTCCTTCATCACCATGAAGAGAGTTTTCCAGATAGCTGGTACCTCTTTAGCCGGGGCCCAAGCATGCAAAAATGTGGGAAAGCCCTAAGTTCAAACCACAGTGGACAGTCAAGCCCAGACTCACCAACATCCTTGTTTCGTACTATTGTCATTCTTCTAGCCACTGGGACATGCTTTCAGCCACTCAAACTCACCATATAGGTTCTCCTTCTACCTGGAAGATTGTCTCCCCACCCCACTATTGCCTAACTAATCTCTGCCAAACCTTCATATTTCAGTTTAAATATCTTTGTCTCAGAGAAGCTATACACACTTTTGCTCAGAAACAAACTGTCCCAAAACCTAGTGCTTAAAACAATTACTTTATTCTCAGGAAACTGGGTCAATAATATGGGCTAGGCAGTTTTTTTGGCTTGGCCCTAGGATCACTGGATGATCAACTGGAGATTGATAGTTCAAGATTCAGTGATCTGGGGTATGTATCAACTGGACCATACATAGTTCTCCAACAGGCTAGCTTGGGTTTCTTCACATGCTTAGAGTCCCCAGCGGCAAGATAGAGCAAATCTCAATGTATAAGGTGATTGCCTGCATCTTATCTTCCCATGTTTCATTAGTGAAAACAAGTCAAATGGTCAGTTCAGTGTGGGAAGGGGACCACCCAAGGGCATGCATACCAAGAGTCGTAGTGAACAAGGGGTTTACCACAGTTTCCCCTCTGGCCCCAATGACTCATGCCCCTCTAACCTGCAGAAATATTAACCTCCTCAGAAGAGTCCCAACAGATCATTCAATCATGGCATTAGTTTCAAAGTTCCTATCTTATAATCTGTGTTAGATCCCAATACAGGTGAAGCTCCATGAGTGGAGCTCCCTAACTGTGATTCTCACTGATACAAAGACATACTAACTAAAAGGGCAAGTTGTTCTACCCCCAAATACCTATCATACAGTGGTGATATAGGAAGAAAAAAACGGTAATAGATGCTTCCATTCAAAAAAGGGAAGGGATGAGGAGCAAAAGAATTGGCACTGGTTTGCAGAAATCATAATGGTGGCACCTGGGTGGCTCAGTCAGTTAAGCATCTGCCTTTGGCTCAGGTCATGATCCCAGGGTCCTGGGCTTGAGCCTTGTGGCTGTCTCCCTGCTTGGTGAGGAGTCCGCTTCTCCCTCTCCTACTACTCCTCCCCCCGTTTGTGCTCTCTCAAAGAAATACAATATTTTAAAAAATCATAACATATAACCAAGTATAAGTCATCAGGCCCTGTTCTGGTTATGCTCACTGAGGTTGGCTCCTTAGACTGGTATCCCCCCATGTTCTTTTTCCACACTCAATATTCTGATCTCTAACCTCAGAGAATGCCTCTTGCCTTTAAAAAAAAAAAAAAAAAAGGGATCCCTGGGTGGTGCAGCGGTTTAGCGCCTGCCTTTGGCCCAGGGCGCGATCCTGGAGACCCCGGATCAAGTCCCACGTCGGGCTCCCGGTGCATGGAGCCTGCTTCTCCCTCTGCCTGTGTCTCTACCTCTCTCTCTGTGTGTGTGTGACTATCATAAATAAAAAATTAAAAAAAAAAATCATACTTGAGAGGTTTTCTCAAACTCCTTCTTATTCAAAGGAAAATAGGGGTTCAGAAGAACCTCCTCATTTCCTTTAATCTTAGATTGTATAACTCCCTTAAAGCCTTTTTGGGCTTGTTATGTATCACATTACATTCAGTTTCTTGGTCAAAATCCACATTCATAATTCCTTTTTGAGATCGGCTTCTCACACCAGAATTTCTAGGGCTATTTTATAATAATAAAATAATAATATATTATTATATTAATAATTCTGAAAAACAGCTTTGTCTAGCTGAGAGGGTCTATTAAGTATCACTTTCAGTCTTTTTGAGATATTAAGGAAAAAATTGTATAGCCACACCCTTGATTTGATCTTTAATCTGAGGCTGTTTCTTACTTAAAAAAGAAAAAAAAAAAAAAAAAAGGTGTACGGGGCACCTGGGTGGCTTCATCAGTTAAGTGTCCCACTCTTGATCTTGGTTCGGGTCATGATCCCAGGGTTCTGGGATGGAGCCCTGCATCAGGCTCCCCGCTCAGCAGGGGGTCTGCTGGTCTCCTTCTCCCTCAGCCCCTCCCCCCTGCTCACTCCCTCTCTCTCAAATCAATCTTAAAAAAAAAAGAAAAAAAAAAAAAGGTGTGTGAAATAGTTTTATTTTCCAACTTGGAAAGTCTTGGTTACATTCCAGTCCCTCAAAATCCCGGTTTACGAAGAGCGTAGTTCTTTCCCTCTCCTCTCCCTTCCTGGACCTCACCAGCAGCGACAAGAAGCAGCCAATCAACACTTCCTCATTCTTTCTGGTCATCTCCATAGCCAGATCTGTGAATTCATTAGGAATAGTTTTCTCTTGACTCGGAGGACAGTTTGGCACTGCTGCACATCAACGGTTTTCCACCTTCCAAAAGCACTTTTCTGAGCACTCCTCCAGACTCTACAAAAATTTTTCAACATTTTACAAGACTTTGATAACAACTTTCTCACCTGTTCCCCAGTTTGTATGCCCATAACCCATGTGCTGGCTCTTTGCATGGAGAACCGCCCGCTTCTGGGGAGCTCTTTCTCAATCAGCCTTTGCCACAGAACAAAACACCCTAAAAACTTGTAGACTTAAAAAAGAAATTTCAGTTTGCTCAGGATTCTTTTGATCAGCAGTTTGAGTAGGTCTTCTGCTGGTGTCACCTGGGTCACTTGTGCAGCTGCAGTCCCTGGCACCTCGATTGTGACTGCATAGTCTACGATGTTCTTTCTCCTACATCTGGGCACAGGTGCCGGGTGAGCCACATATCTCCCTCAGATCAGCCTGGGCTGCTTCACGTGGTGGCAGAATTCCTGGCATGGAGAGAGGGTGAGCTCTAGGGCACGAGTGCTTTCCACACATCTATGCACTTTGGGTTTGCTTGTAGGTCATTGGCCAAGGTTAATCACATGCTCAAGCACAGAGTCAATGTCAAAAGGGGACTCACAAGGGTACTGCTCATAGAGCACACCAGAGTTCACTGGTGCCCATTCCTTGATCCACCAGGAAGCATTTCTTGACAGCCTGAGACTACATTATAATGCCTTGCTTTGTGCTCTTACCACACTACACTTCCCTAAAACGATTAATTGTATAACTTGATATTTAACTTCTGACTCCCTAGGTGAATGTGTGCTCCTGGGGACAAAGAGGATACCTTGTTCTCTGCTCTGTGTTTAGCAAAAAAGAATGTGCTTGGTAAGCATTTAAGTGTTGGGTGAATGAGTGATAGAATAAAAATAATCCTAACGGAAGCTCTACAGATGTTACAGTTTTTCTTTTAGCAGCTCACTTATCTGAACTTGGCTGCACGTTTATTTATTACCTGCATCCCCTTCTAGGGTAGAAGTTCCAGAGTATCAGGAACCTCACCCATTGTGTTTCTAGAAAATGCCTGAGCAAACTCTATCTCAATAAATCATTAGAAATAAGGAAAGAATGGATATCAAATATAACTATTTTATATATTAATATAAAAATACTATTAATACATTAAAATAATATACTCTTCATTCAGACCAGGGGGTAGGTTCAAAACTCCACAGCCATCAAGACTAACAACCCAAGACTGGGAGACAGGATATGGTCTTTCCTGGAATCCGGGCCACATTGGTGCCTCTCTCTGGGAAAAGTTTTCATTACGTGGGAAGAAAAGAGGTGGGACAGTTGTCCTGCAGTGGGGTCACAAGTAGCAAAGGCATCCCCAGTTCCTTGGGTCTCAGGAGAAACATGGGTACAGAGCACCGGGGCAGGAAGAGAAGAGGAAGATTAGCATCCTTATGCAGCAGCAGCAGAGAGAGAGACCCAGGCTTTTCCTCTTCTGCAAACCCCTCTGCAGTGGTGACTAGGCCCGCAAGGTCTCCTGCCGGCATCCCTGATGGCTTAAAACCCCCATGTGATGGCCAAGCAGCCAGGGTGACCCTCCAGTAACCGGGAAGCTAAGTGACCTACTTGAATGAAGGACAATTAGAAAGCACATTACGAACCTAACGGAAGATTATTACAGAGATTTATCTTCACATTTTTGTATTCATTCTTTTGTCTCTTCATTAATTCACTAAAACTTAATTGAGGACTTATTACCCTATGATAGGAGTGTGTTGGGCAACGAGTACAGCTGTCTCTACTACGAGAGAGACCAAGGTGTTTGCGTGGATAGGCTGGGGACAGAGAAGGGCTTGCCCCGTTAGCACTACATTACCCCCCCCGCCCCCCATCAGGTCTGGAGGATAGGAAAGTGCCCTGCAGTGTGTGGGCAGCCTGCGCCCAGGTCCCATGAAGCTAGGTATCCTGGAGGACCGAGATGCGGCCAGGAGGAAGTTTGTCTCCACCTGGTAGGCCTTGCTCGGCTTTCCCTGCAAACCTTAGCCAAGTACCTGTAGGAGCCTTTGGACGGCCAGTTGTCAATTAAACTGGTTCCAATACATTTGCCATCTTCCAAAGCCCTGGACTGCGATTTGTGATGACCTGTATTGGGCCTCCCAAGTGCAGCCATCTCTGTTGGGTACATACACGTGTATCTTCTTATTTACCTTTCCACCATCCCGGAGGGAAGCATTGTTATCCCCATAACTCGGCTGGGGAAACTGAGGCCCAGAGGGATCAAAGAACATCTTTGTGGTGGAAAGAATAGTGCAAGCTTTTCATTTAGCATATTCTGGTCCCTATCATGTCCAGGCCCTACGCTTGAGGACAGTTATTTGCTTCCACAGTCTGGGCTTTTTCTGCCAGGTCAGTCTGGCTTCCAGAAAGGAGATAGGGGCAGGGTGTACATGTAAGGAAAGTGGGGCTGGGGGCTGGGGAGACGTGGCCCAGGGTTGTCTGAACAGCTGCCACACTTCTCCAGATTATTCCATCCCAGCCCCCACCCCTGCCCCTCCCTCCCCCCTCCCCCCTCTTCCTTCCTCCCATCTCCTCCCTCCTCGTCCCCCCTCCTTCCCCCTCCTCGTCCCCCCTCCCCTTTCCCACCTCCTCCCCCCTCACCCCCTTTGTCCCTCCTCCCACCTCCTCCCCCCTCCCTCCTCCCCTTTCCCACCTCCTCCCTCTTCCTCCCTCCTCCTCCCCCTTCCTCCCCCCTTGTCCCTCCCTCCCCCCCCCCCACCTTACCCATACTCTCCCCTCCACGACCCAGGCCAGCCTCTTTCCCAAACGTCTCCCTTGAAAGGTTAACAAAAGTGTTTTCACTGGTGCTGTTGTCATGTGATCAAAGCATAGCTCAGGAAATGGGGTCCCTCGAAAGCTGTTTATCTAAAATCTCTTATTTCACCGGTCGGAGCATTTTAAGAGCACATTCTGCACCTTCTCTCCCAAGGGCAAATATTTCGGTTACCTGTGTAGCAGGAGCCAGGCTGAGGCCACACATACTTGGCTTAGTGAAAGGACACATTTCCCTTTATGCTCCTGTGCACGCCCACCCCCAGGCAGCTCGAGGCCAAGGGGAAACCCTAATCTGGTTTCTCACAGGACTTTGAGTGGTTCAAGGCAGCAAAGATTTAAAGACAGAAAGCTCTAAATCCAAGCTTAGGTGGGAGTGTTTTTTATTACTGATAAAAAACAGAGTCCTTTTTCTGGGTTATTCAGATGAGCCCAGAGTAAATATTTATCCTTTCGGCTAATGGGTCTGTTTGGAGGAGCTCTTGGGACTCCCAGACAGCCAAGCTGATGGATGGCCTTGTGCTTCCCTGCTTGGAGGGTAGGACCGGGTAACATTCTCTGGGTGGGGAGCCCTCTGCCTGAGGCATGCCTGCCCCCCTGTATGAGGCACAACATCCCTCTCCTGGGGCACGGGCTGGTGAGGGTCCCTGTGCTGGGACCTCCCGGGCTCTACCCCTCTGAACTGAAGTGATTTAACAATTGTATGGTCGCCTACCTCTGAGGAGAAGGAGAAAGCTTAGGTTTGAACGCAGCACTTTATCCTTTGGGAGTTTTGGAGAGCACAGTGTTCACACCACCTGCGCCCCCGACACGCTGTACACACCCAACATGCGCATACATGGGAAGATTTACATGTATGAATAAATGCAAGGATACATAGGGACACATTACTGAGAGATTTTTTGAGGGTGGAGACTCTTCCTTATTCATATTTGTGTTCTCACATTGCCCAGCAATGCTTGGCATAGAGCAGATGATTAATACATGCTTTTTGAATGAATACATGAATAATTCTAATTATAACCATTTATTTAGCACTTAATAAGTGCCAGGTGTCAAAGGAAGTGCTTCAGAAACATCCTCTTATTTAATCCTCACAACAGACCGCTCAATTTGGTGCTGGCATTCTCCCCATTTCACAGATATGGAGACTGAGGCTTAGCAAGGCCAAGTGTTTTATCCAAGGTTACACAGGGGGTCAGTGGCAGCAAGGCAACTCTGACTACCAAGTTGATGCTCCTGACACTCTCCCCTGTAAACTTATTTACCCAAAGTAGAAATTTAAAATATTTCTACAGGGACACCTGGGTGGCTCAGTGGTTGAGCATCTACCTTTGCCTCAGGTTGTGATCCCGGGGTCCTGGGATCAAGTCCCACATCAGGTTCCCCACAGGGAACCGATGCTTCTCCCTCTCCTGTGTCTCTGCCTCTCTCTCCCTCATGAATAAGTAAATAAAATCCTTAAAAAAAAATAAAAAATAAAAATATTTCTACAAATGTTATATAAAAATAGCCGTAGTTTTCTCACCAAGGTGCCAAAACCCTACCTGCAAGCCTGGATTCTGTGGTCTGTGTCCCCGACATTCCTTTCTCGTCCTCCTTCCTCCTGGCCCCATTCGTCACTCAGTGGAGGCGTCAGCTCCAGAGTGAAGATCTTATATTTCCGAGTGGCAGGGAAGAACTGTTCCGGCAGCACAAATGTTTTCCTGAAGAGCACATTGGCAGGTTCCCGCCCATATCCATTTTCCATCACTGCCAAAACAAACTGTCAAAGACTTCACATTTTAATGCAATGCTCATTTATTACGGTGAAGTTTTGTAGGTCAGGAGTTCTCAGCAGGCTAAGTGGGTCTCTATTCAGGGTATCGCAGACTGCTGCGAACGTACAGGCCAGCCGGACTCTCACCTGGAAGTGCTGGGGGAGAACCTGCTCTCAGGCTCACTCAGGTGTGGGCAGAGCTGGCTTCCTGGCAGGTGTAGGATGGAGGTCCCTGGCTCCTTGCCGGCTGTCAGCTAGGGGCCGTTGTTTGTTCTTAGGAGCTGCCCACACTCTTTCTCATGTGGCCCCTTCCATTTCAGACAAAAGCATGTCAGTTCCCCCCTCAGGCTTGAACTCCTTCTGACTTCCTCTTCTGTGACCACCTGCCAAAAGTTCTCCTCTTTTCAAGGCGCATGTGATTAGATTAGAACCACCTGGGTAACTTCTCGTTAAGGCCAACTGTGCCATATAAAATAACGCAGTTCCACAAATAATTCACAGGTTCTGGGGATCCGGACATTGGATTCTGGGGGCCATTCCTAGAGATAATCCCTGCCACAGGGCCCTTGATCACCATGGGAAAAAAATGCATCAATACTTCAAATTCAGGCAAAGCACATCAAGATAGAGCTGCAAGAAAATAACATGGCACTTACTGTAGGCTCTTAATGTGTATCTGACCACCAGCTGTTCAGCGTGAGCCATAATGTTACACAGAGGAAGGAGAAGAAAAGGACATTCCTTGGTTAAGTGAGAATAGTTCATGCGTACAGATCCTTTCTATGGCAGGCACAATTTTAAGTGTTTTATATGCATTAATTCCTTTTATCTTCAGAGAAGTGTATGATATTTGGATAGCCTCTCCATCTTAGAGGCAAGGGACAACTAGATGAAGGACATTGCTAAACTTTGTGCAGCTAGTGATGGCTACAGGCTTTGAAAGTGGACAGTCTGGCTCCCCCTCAGACAGTATGCTTAACTATTACACGAGATGCATCTAGAATCATAGCCTTTTGGGCATTCTGTCATAGAAGATAGGGCTAGGGCAAAAATTGGATCATAAACTAGGTATCTGTGGGCCTGTGATGTGGGCTAAGACCAACAGAGGTCAGAGGGGCTCCGTGGAGAAAGCCTGGGATTTCTAGTAAGAAGATCTGGTGTCCACTTGCAACCATCAAAGTTATGAAGGTTGTGACCTTGGGCACATCAATTCAGTTCTCTGAGCCTCTGTTTCCTCACAACATGGGGGTACTAATACCTGTTCCTCAATTTTTAAAGGATTGTCATGTGGTTCAGTGCTCTGCAAACATCACGCCACTGGGCTATGCACATCTAAGAGAGTATTGCCAGATCCTGTGTGCCAAGAAGGAGAGCCTTGTTAGGTAAGAACATTTTTTATATCCTTAGACCTTGGGCGTTTTCACTTATAAATTTAACAGTCATCCTTAAAAAGCTACCATTCGTTTGTCTTTTTCAATCTATTTTTATGTTCCCCTTTGCACATGGGAAGCTGATGGGAGTTAATCCCCTTGGGGAATTCCATCAGAGATTAGTAGAGGGCCCTTTTTCCTCGTAGACTGAAAGGGAAGAGAGAGGAGGTGGGAGAGAGTTGGAAGGTCTGGCAGGAGTCATGTATTGGTTGGAGGTCTCCCGAGAAATAAACCAACAGGATGCATAGATGGATATATGTATATATATGGACATTTCCTATAGGAATTGACTCATGTGATTACAGAGGCTGAGAAGCCCTGTGACCTGCTGCTCACATGCTGGAAACCCAGGAAAGCTGGAGGTGTCACTCAGTCCCAGTCCAAAGGCCTGAGAACCAGGACAATTAATGTCAGAGGGCGGGAGGAGACATGTGTCCCAGATCCAGCAGAGAACAAATTCTACCCTTTCTCTGCCTCTTCATTTATTCAGGCCCTCAACCGATTAGATGCTGCCCATCGACACTGGTGTGACTTTACCCTGTCCCCCCATTCCAATGCTAATCTCTTCCAGAAACATCTCCCAACACACCCAGAAATAATGTCTTCCCCTCCAGACATCCCTGCACCCAGTCAATCTGACTCAAAAAATTAGCCATCATGAAGCAGGAGGGAGGGAAAGGGCTAATTGAAGTCATAGGACTATTTTCTCTGCAGATGGATCAAAGGCAGAGTGAACTGGATGGAGGGCTGCAGAAGGCAAGGGAGGAGGTGATACTTAGCAACAGCTGCTTTGGAAAAAAAAGAATGGAAATTGAGCCAACACATGTTAAAGGATTATCAAGAAACACTTAGAGTCTGGCGAAGATTGAAAATCATAAATTTGTTATGAAGTCAATTAGCACGATTATGCACTTTTCTTCCAATAGGTCTCAGCTGGGGATCAGAAGAAAAAAAAAAATCCCCCATTAGCTTGAAGCTCAGAAAGAAACATATTTATTGAGCATCAACAATTCATCCACTCACTCTTACAAAAATATTTATTAAATACCTGCTACGTTCCAGGCTCTGTTCTAGGCATTGAGGACGGGACAATAGCAAGGTGGAATGATTTTCTTTTCTGATAGAGCTAGCCATTTTTAAAAAGATTTAAAAAAATTTTTTTAAAAGATTTTATTTATTTATTTGAGAGAGAGAGAGAAAGAGATGACAGAGATAGCAAGAGAGAGCACAGTGGGGACAAAAGGGAGAGACAGGTTCTCTGCTCAGCAAGGAGCCCAAAAATCATGACCTGAGCTTAAGGCAGACGTTTAACCGACTGAGCCACCCAGGCACCCCTTTTTAAAGATTTTTTATTTACCTATTTGAGAGAAAGAGAGAGAGCATGATGAGCAGGGGAGGGGCAGATGGAGAGGAAGAAGCAGCTCCACACTGAGCAGGGAGCCCAACGCGGGCCTCAATGCCAGGACCCTGAGATCATAACCTGAACTGAAGGCAGATGCTCCACTGACCAAGCCACCCAGTTGCCCAGGAGCTTGCCATTTTGTGGCATAAACCAGAATGATAAATAGGCGAACTAATACATAATTAAGATAATAGCAGACTGTGATTTATGTCATCAATTTATATGTATATACTAACATCTCCATATGTATATATGTAGATTTCAATATAAACATGTCCATCCCCCTGTATCTATATTGATGTATATATGGATATCTCTGTATCTATTTAGCACCATACTGAATTATCACACTAGCTTGTGAACCACTGTTCAATCATTTTACAGATGAGGCTCAGAGAAGGCATTTTTCAAGGCTGCACAGATAGTAAAGATCAGAGCCAGATCTGAACCCAGGCTCTCTGACCCCAGGCCAGTGCTCATTCTGTTGTTTCTGCAAGCTACACAACTGAGCTCTCTGGCAAAGTTTGCACGGGAAAGAGATTGGTTGGTATTGATGAGAATGTGCCAACAATGACTGACCCAAAGGAGCAAAAGATGATGAAGCCAGAAAAGGGAGGGAGGTCCTGGCTGGCAAAACAGAGGGAGGGGGTCAAGGGTCTGTCATTTTCCTGGAGGATTTCCAGGATATTAGGAGAGGGAAGGATACACAGGCAGAGAGTGGGTGCTGGTCAAGTTCTTATCAGTATTTTGCTGAGAAAGTCTGGTTTAGTAATTCCTTGTGAGCTTCTACTGTAAGATGGTGTCGGTGTCTCTTCTCTTATTCCTTGTTAAGTTTCTGGGGCACACAGTTAATTGAATTGATTAATTCAGATATGTGTAACCCACACAGCAAATGGCAAGTGCTCCGGCATATGGTAACAACCCCGAAGACACTGGCAATGCTTCTATGGTTGCTTTCTTCCTCTAAGTAAGCTTATGACTTAAAAATCAAGAAGTCCCGTATTTGCAGGGAGGGAGGAGATCTGGTGTTTTATTTACCTTTAGAACAGGCAATTTCCTGGGCTCTAAGGTATATACAATTAGAGAAAAGAGAATCCCTTTGTCGATAATAAAACTCTTGACGAGGCATCTGATGAATACACTGGAGATCATTTAATGAGCCGAAACCACAGCCTTCTCAGTTTTACTTCCTCCGACTTAAGGGGAAGAGCAGTGTTGTTTCTTTTCCCCTCAAAGACCTTCATGTTCACATTCCAACTCACTCAGCATCACCTGAGTCAGCACATCACTGTGAATGACAGTCTAGTTCAGTGAACAAGCAAAATGGTTTATTTATAAGCCTCCTTCCCAACTGGGAACCTGGGAAAACTGCTGTTCTCAGAAGTAAATAAAGGTCAGGATGCCTTAATATATACTCAGTGGAAAGTCTAGTGATGACTCTTTTGTGATGGGTGAAACCATGAGCTCTGAATTATTCCTGGGGACATTAGCATAAAATTTTAGGGGAGAAGGTGCCACATTGAGCTCCACCCATCAGCAACCTTCCTGAGCACTGCCCCCACCCTGGTTGACTCTCATCGTGTGGTTGTTGCAGTGGCTCCTTAGCTGGTCTTTCTGCCTTTGAGCTCTCTGACCACCCCGTTTCTATTCACCCAGGGCAAGTCTATATTCCTTAAGACAGTTCCTACCATTTCAGTTTCTCTCCCACGAAGCTTAAAGTATTGAATTAAAAATTATCATTTGCTGATTGTTTGCCCTACAGTGGACGGTTTACAGAATCATTTTTGTCTGTTTGCATATACTTATTCCTCAGTGCCTAGAACTTATGAAGTCTACATACCTGGTGCAAAGATGGCATCAAGACTATTGGTGGAATGAATGAATTGAATCATTTTATCTTCAATACCACCTCATGTGGTATGTATTCTTTACCTGTTTCAGGAACTTACCCAAGACTGTAGGAGAGAACCCCGGTTTAAAGATCCAACCTAAGCTGATTTCAGAGCTCATTTGTTAAACTAATATTCAACTCTGGCCCTAAGCAACTGCTCTCAATAACCGCAAACAACAAGTCCAGCCCTTAGGCTGCCATAGTTGTCCAAGAAGAACCCATGACTTGCTTTTCAACATGCCTCACATGTTGGTCCTCGCTAAATTCAAACCTTACCCATCCTTAGAGTCCCAGCGCACCTGCTACCTTATTAAAAAGCCAATCCAGATGGTCTCTATGACAGATTCTCCTTTGAATTCCTGCCACAAACTCACCCAAGACTCATACTCTGTTGCTAACTATTTGTGTGTTAGGCTGATTGCAAGGGAGTGAGCACCTTATTGAATTTTTATGTTCCCCACAGGGTCTGATAAAGTGCTGGACACCAGGAAGGACTTTAGTAAATGCTTTTTAAACTAAATCATATTAAATTTGATATCAACTCCTGTCAGCTTCCAGTTTCTCCCATCAGCAGTAGTGAAGGGATATTTACCAGAAAATACATTCTCTGGTTTGAGAAAATGTCGTGAGCCAGGGAGCAGCTTGGACCAATCCCAAGGCACAAAGTTCTTCATGGCCTGGATGGAGACGGAGAAAAGGAGTTTCTTTCTTTCTTTTTTTTTTTTTTCTCCTTCTGGCATTACTCCCAGACTCCCCTAATTTTTGAAATCGAGCTTCTGGGAACACTAAGTGCATACGTGCTTCCCCAGTCCTCAACACACATCGTACACACCCATTCCGTGGGACTGTACCTCACCCGGCCTTGTGAGCAAGAATCTGAAGTGGGAGTGATGTGGCGAAATGCACGGTAGAGCCGATCAGTACAGCTTTTTAGACTGGCTTTTGTGATACTGAAAAGCAGGGCAGGAGAGCTGTCCTTACAAGTAAGACATTGGAGACATTTCTGGTGCATTGATTTGGAAATCATCAAATAGAATCCTAAATGCCAGGGCCTGAAAACCTATCTTCACTGATCTTTCTTTCCCTTTTAAGGCTGGAAGAACTGCAAGCTGGGATAACACCAAGGTATTTTTAGCAGTGTATATTGATTTTTTTTTTTTTTTTTTGTCTTTGGAAGCTACTATGTTCTATTATAACCCAAAAACAACAAATGAAAAAAGCTAGCTGCAGCAAAATCTCACTTAAGGCAGCAGTGTAATGACAATGATATTAAAATAATAATATGTTAGGGAGTATCTGAAGTTATAATACTTGGATAATCTGGCATAAAGAAGCTCTCAAGAATGCTCTGCTTTCTGAATAACTCCTTTTAACTGAGCGTTCTATAGCAAAACCATTAAGGTACGTGAAAATTTTAAGATGTGGTGCGCTTGAATGCTGGCAAAGCATAAGCAGTGCAAGGGAGAGATAGATAGTCAATATTGATAACCACCACGGGTAAGACATTCGGAAAAAAAGCTGAAAATGCATACCTTCATTACAAAGTTTTTTCACTCTCCAGACTTTCTGTCTTCATCAATAATGTCACTCTCCATGAAGTGACTTGTCTTAAACTTCGCTGCCCTGTATCTTTGCAATATGAGGGAGTAAACTAGTCCGATTTTATGACTTTGCTTGTTCTAGCAAGTAGAATGTTGAGCTGGACAACCTCTTTTCTTTTTCCCGTAGACTACATCACCAGTTAAGCTCCGTGTCCAGCCTAGAATACTGTAACATCCTATACCTAGCTTCCTATTTATTGCCTTTTAGTGTAGGAGCAAATCTTTTCTTCTTCCAGAGTTTCTGCTTAGAACTGTAATATAGACGCTGCACCGTCTTCTTGGAAGTAGCTTTGGCCCTTCCCTCTACTTCTGCACTCATTTCTTTCCCCAGGAGGAGGAGTCATCTAGAGGGTTTGTGAAATTAGTAAAGTATTAAGTGTACACTATAGAGCCTTCTTTCCTCCCTTATTTTGCAGAGTGGTTTGCTAGTGAGACTCATACATTCTTGTTTCCTTCATGTTCTAATCTAAGCCTGTTATGAGGGGGCCAATGTTCCATAGAGATATCTATTCCTCAGGAATTATTATTTTTAGTAGGCTCTGTACCCAGCATGGACCCACCAACACAGGGCTTGAACTCACCACCCTGAGATCAAGACATGAGCTGAGATCAAGAGTCAGACGCCTTCCCGACTGAGCCACCCTGGCACCCTCCTCAGGAGTTATATTTGGAAACTTGATTCCGGTAATAAATGGAGCCATGGTCTCCAACTCAGTTTTAGCCACAGTAAACAGGCAAATTTGATCTTCACTTACCTGACTTCTGAATTAATCCTCAATATAAAATTACACTGAATTATCACAATAGCTTGTGAACCATTGGTCCACTCATTTTATAGATGAGGCTCAGCGAGGTTAAAGACGTTTCTCAAGGTTGCACAGATAAAATAGGCAAAGCCAAGATCTAGATCCAGGATTCCTGTGTCTTCCTGATCTTTTGGAGGATAACGGAACATCTATGGTCCACTTTATAGAGTATATACTTTTCTAACATGTACATAAGACCATAAGGAGAGACCTTGCCACATACATTGCTAATATCAAAGCAGTACAAAAGTTCCATCTTTCTTTTGTGTAAATAGCCTAATGACTTCTTCAACCTGGAAAATAAAAGCTTAAGTTTTATCTAGCGAATTTATGCAGGCTTTTTGGGATCCCTAGTTGGTTCCATGTGTGATAACCACATGTATTTTGTATAACCAGTTCCAGAATTTTTCCTGGGACTGATAAGGGACCTCAGCTGTTAGTTCTGTAAACTGATTTTTAACCCTTTTCAGAATTTGGGGAAACACTTGTCCGTTTCCACTTTTCAATACCTTTTCCTTCTACATGATTCTACAGGATAACTTGCAATTCCTCTGTACTTATATTAGCAAGATCTTCTGGTACCTTGGAATGTAATTTGTCTGCATCTGGAAACTTGAATACAAAGAAGATAGGGCTGGCATCCTCATTATCTTCTCACCTCATGTAACCTTCAATTCCCTATTAAACACATCTGTTCTATGCCTTTCTTTTTTAGAATATTTTATTTATTTATAAAAAGAGAGAGAGAGAGAGAGAGAGGAAGTGAGCGCACAAGTAGGGAGGGTGGCAGGCAGAGGGAAAGGGAGATGGAGGTTCCTGGCTGAGCAGGGGATCCAACGTGGGGCTCGATCCCAGGACCCTGCAATCGTGACCTGAGCCTCAGGCAGATGCTCAACCAACTGATGCACTCAGTCACCCCTATTTTATGCCTTTCAATTTGAAAATGTATTCACTTTAACTTAAACAACAGGCATATAAGAGCTGAGTTGCTTTGGTTTTTGGTGCCATTTATTAACATGATACCATGCTACCTGTTGTCACCCATTCTTTCCTATCACGTAGAGCCATTGATCAGGTAGTGACTTTGTGTGGTTTCCTATCCATTCCTACATATCACTGTTCCCATCTAAGAAATGAGTGCTTTAATAATATTGGTGGTTACAGCTTACATCTGGTTCTGAAGATCTTCAGAGAAGATAGCTGTTTCATCCTTGCCATTCAATTATTTCAAAGTTTAGCAACTCAGATTCTTAGAGAATATTTTCTTACATCTTCCCTGACCCTTTATGTTTCAATGTGATTATGAAGCTCAGCTGTAATGGTGAGGTACTTAGAGGGAACCATGTAATTTATTGTTCAAACCTGGACAATAGGGACACTCTGAAAATAGGGACACTATTACAATTATACTAATACAGCAGATTGCAGCTCTTCGGGGCAAATGGAATGTATATAAACTGTAGGCATAGATAGCAGTATTGTGAAGGTAGTCAGACTGGTTTTAGACCAGAGAGAAATAGTGCAATAAACTGGAGGCCAGAACCAACTGATGAAAGTAAGTAGCTTAGAAACAAAAATGACAGATAGGGAACATTAATCCTTTATTCAAATATTATTAATGTGCCAAGCTCTGTTCTAGATGCTAAGGTCACAGGAACTCAATCCTCAAGAAACCTCACCACTTCTCAGAGGACATTGGATATACTATTCCTCTGTGGAGGGGTACAGAGGTGGGAGTAGTACAGATCTGAACCTGAGCTGGGTTCCACTGATTCCAGGTTCTGCTCTCACAGGTGCATTTACCCAGGGACTTCCTAATTACACGTAAAAATGATGCAGAAAGATGCGCTGCCTGGTCTTTTGTTCCTTGCAATGGGGCTCTTTTGTTTTTCTTCAATGTATGAGGTTTGGTGATAAACAAAATGTAGGAAATTACACATGTGTGTTCTGGGGGATGTTGGTGGAGGCCTTATAATTTTATCTCTCATTGCCAAGTTAGGATGCAATCCTGTGTCTGCACTGGAGTCAAACAGACATGAGTTTGGGGGCTAGCTCTGCTTTATACCAACACTGTGCTCCATCTCTTGAGTCTTCAGCTTTTTTATCTGCAAAATAGGAATAAGAATTGCTCCTTCATAATATCATCATGAGGATTTAGTGGGATAATGCATGGAAAGCACAAAGCACACTCCCCAAGACAAAAGCCTGTTTGGATTAGATATTAGTAGCCATTATTGTCATTGTTAGACCTTTCCTGGTTACTTTTTCTTTCCTTGCCATCTGACATAGCTCTCCAGAACTCACAGATCAGTAACTCCAAGACTTTCCGAGCTCACTGGAGCTGTCACATCCAAAGCTCTTGTTTTATAGATGGTGAAATTGCTTTAGATTACATAGCTAGTTAAATGATTGAGCTGGGGATAGAAAGCAGGTGTCCTGATTCCCAGTCCGGTGCTCATTCTTACCACATCTTATTCTTTTTTTTTTTTTTAAAGATTTTATTTATTTATGCATGATAGTCACAGAGAGAGAGAGAGAGAGAGAGGCAGAGACACAGGCAGAGGGAGAAGCAGGCTCCATGCACCGGGAGCCTGACGTGGGATTCGATCCCGGGTCTCCAGGATCGCGCCCTGGGCCAAAGGCAGGCGCCAAACCGCTGCGCCACCCAGGGATCCCACCACATCTTATTCTCAAAGGGTCTCCAAAGAAGCTTTTACCGCTTTAGAGTTTAGACCTCCAAGGGAAGCAGTATCTTATTGACTGACACTGAACAAGGATGCTGTAGTTTTGTCGGTTCAACAGCTATCAGCAACTAATTCCTTGGACACTTTAAATTTCATTAATCTGGGTAGAACCTTGTCCAGAACTAAGATACCAGGTGTATAACCTCTTTCACTTACTTCTCATAACCATCCATGAGTAAAAATGAGAATGCATGTATTCCCACAGTGGAAACAGGAAATTGCACTCCACTTTGGCTATGAGATTACTTCTTTTGTGTTAATCACCTTTGCCCACACTGCCATGGTTCGCGTGATTCCTCACTACAGTCCTACAACCTTCACCTTCTGCCCCTTGCCCTACCTGTCACACTCTTGAGAAAGCATGCAACAAAAACTCCTAATTATTTTTCATATGTTTTTCTTCTTTTAGCAATTACTATAAGAAAAAGATAGTACTGTGGGAGAAGTGGTTGCCATGGAAACTGGCCAAGGATAAACAGTCTCTTCTAGGGCGATGTGAGGCAAGGAGACAGGAGCAGACCACAGCTCTCAGGAGTGGGAAGATAGCTGGGGAGTCACGTTGTTCTCTGAGCTCCATCTGCCTGGCTCTTTGGAACTTACAGGAGCATTGTATTGTCTACTCAAGTGACCCTGGAGGTAAGAAGGGAGGGTGTTATGACATCCTCCGGGGCGCCCGACACAAGGGAAAGCAGACCCCTGGATCCGTAGACACTGGAGAGTTTCAAAGAAATACACTTTTCATTGACCTTCTGAAGATTTGCCCTGGGGTGGAAGCAAAGCAACCTGGGCTGTTAGCTCAAACATGTTACAAGCTGCCTGACTAGTTGAGGAGCATCAGAAAGTGGCGGGTTAAATTCGCCAGCTCTGTTTTTGCCGGTCACATAGTGGTTAAATGCATAAACTTTGGGCCACCCTTCCTTGGTTCAAATCCTAGTTCTTACCTGTTAGCAGATATATAATTTTAGGCAAGACCTTGAATTCCTGTAGTCTTCAGTATTCTTGTTTGCAGGGGATGATAATGGTAATAATGCTGCTGCTGACAAACCTTTCCAAACATATATTTTTTATAAAATGTAAAAATGTCTACCACTTAGTGCAGTGTCTGGCATGTTTGTATAGGCTCATTAAATGCTGATCACTGTAATTGCTTATAAATTAAGTGTTTTTTGGCAAGAGATACGATATTATGTGCCCTGTAAAAATTATTATTTTTAGAAAAATGTCATGTTGTAATAACAGAATGTTTATGTATGCTTAAAATTCATGGCCACCGTGCAAGATAGGTATTAATATAAAAATAGTTTTACATTTACATAGGTCAGTATTAGTTACTATCATATTAGTAATATACATGCATATACATAACACATAATATGTAATGCAAACACTATGTATATTATATATAGATGTAACACTATGTATGTGCATATATATATATATACATAAACCAAGTCTCAAAAGCATTTTAAGATATACTTTCAAATGAGTCCCTTGTGTAAAGTGCATTGTTAAATTGTAATGGATCATCATTATCATTTGTGAATGTTCTCTGTCCAGGTGCTCAGGAATGAAACAGGAAAAGACGTACCTCGTCAGCTTGCAGAAAGCCTAATGGGAAACTTGTGATTGTGTGATCTGTGTTACAATGTGGAAAACTGAATGGATAATACAGCGAGTATCATCTTCCAAGGAACTCACTCTCTGCCTCAGATTTCCTCCATCAGAGCTGAGCAGAGAGGTGGTCTGGTGTGTTTGTCTTGGCACAGACATGTGGTATCCAGTCCTTCTCCGCATGCTCCTCCTTTCTTCTGTATCATTTCATCCACTTTCTTATACATGTTTGTGCTCCAAGAATGTTGTCTTCCCCATGCAAATATGCTTCCACTTTTCCATGACAGTCATGCTATCCCTGCAGCATCAAGTGTCCCTCCTTCTCCTTCCTGTCACTCCCATTCCCTTTATATTCTTGGATAGACTTTAACAACCCTTTATACCACAACTTAAACATCCCCTCCATACGTGATTTCATGATAAATTAAACATTTATAGTGCTACCTCTGGAAGAGACACACACACAATAGCTACTTTGCGTGCTCTATTCTATTAATAATGTGTGTGGATTTGCATGGCCTTCAACACTACTAACCTTCCAGAGGGCTGGGTCAACATCTGCGGTGTCTGTGTATTCCCAGGGTGAAGCACAGTGTCTGGAACCAGGGTATGTTCCATGTTTTGTCTGTTGACTTGAATAGACTCTATCCAGTAAAAGATCCTTTTAGGGCCTACACCCTGCTATAAAAATTTGCTAAACCTAGAAGAAAATAGGTCAGAGTTCTGGCTCATGAGGAGTTTGGAGCCAAATTACCTGGGTCTGTCTGGCCCCTTCACTTACCAGTTCTGAATTTGAGTCATTTTGCAACTTGAGCATTTATTAATTCCTTTCCATTTTTTCTCTTTCTTCCTCCTCCTCCCCTCGCCCTCAGCAGCATCCTGTGTATTAGGATTATACTAGATGTTAGGGATGCACAAATGAATAAATTTCCACCCTCAACACTGAGATGGATCTAGGGTTGGAAATGTACGGTGTTTAAGAGGGGTGAAAAAGAGGTAGAGGCCAATTATATCAAGGTGGAGCATTGTAAAGTGAGTTAGGCTCACCTAAAATGTAAATAGTAAAAATATCTGTAAGAGCTACATGAATTTTAATTCCCCATATGACTTTTTTTTTCCCCATATGACTTTTAATGCTGCTCATCGAGGAGGATCTAATGTGTTTGTATGGGGAATGGAGGGCCCCAGTGGAAACACAGCTGCTTCTAGGTATAATAAAATAGATTATAATCAACTACAACTCCGAGAATCCCCTTAGCAACCATTCATTTGCCAGCCTGCTTTCAGAACTGGTGAATATCTATGGCCAGGCCTTGAAGAGGGAGTCCACAGGGCAGGGAAATTTGATAAAGAGGCCAAGGAAAGAGGTAAGTCGGCCACTCAACAGCTGCGAAGGGAGGGTAATATAGTGGTAAAGAAAAAGCTGCACCAATTAAAGTCTAGCCAATTGAATTATGAAAATGGATGCTGTTTAAATGAGGACACAGGTGCCAGCATCTCCAATCCAACACTGAGGTCCAAGCTCCTTTGGATGGTATTTGTGCCACGGTGTTTGCGTGTGTGGTGTGTTACAGAGACCACATGCAGACAGAGTGAACCATGCAGAAGACAGAAATATGATGTTAGGAGCTTGCTGAAAATAAAAGTCATGACTTTGACTATGGTCACATTCACACACACTTGCTGATGCTTCTTGTGAGCAGGATTGGATAGGTTCTCTCCCAAATCTCTCTTTCTCTCTCTCTCTCTTTTTATTCTTAAATTATTTAATTTTATTTAAATTCAAGTTAGTTAACATATAGTGTAGTATTGGTTTCAGGAATAGAATTACTTACAGATAACACCCAGTGCTCATCCCAACAAGTGCCCTTCTTAATGCCCATCCTCCATCTAGCCTATCCTCCCATCCTCCTCCCCTCCAGCAACCCTCAGTTTGTTCTCTTAACTAGAGTCTCTTATGGTTTCTCCCTCTCTGCTTTTATCTTATTTTATCCAAACATTTCTCCTAATGTTCACTACAGACATAGGACAAAGGAAATGTTCTATCTAACTTGCAAATGACAATAACTGAGAGTCACAAGAGATTAAATTATATACCCAAGGTAGCACAAGTATTCAGAAGCACAAATGAGACTGGTCTATTGTTTCTATGTCCAGTACTTATCTTCCATCCGTAGATACAGATAAACGTGTCAATTTGTACCATTTGGATTGCTTTGGGGAAAGCTCAAAGTATAATTTGTGGCCTCTCATTAATATCGATAAAGGCAGACCATCTTTTTTGCAGCTGCATAAATGTTTAAAATTCTGGGGCATGTTCATATCCATAAATTGCTCTGGAGAGAATGATGAACTAATCAGTAAAATACAAGAAGGGTTTCTGGAGGTTCAGAGCAAAACTCTTTCTTTATTAAATTTATTTATGTAAATTTAACTAGTCACATGTGGCTATTAATGTCTTTAGTTGGGCTGATTTTAATCAACGATGTCATCTTGACAACATATTTCATGGTAGAGGGCAGGAAAGTAGGGGGAGGCAGGAAGGTGGAGAAGGTGGAAGAGGAAAGGCAGGATAAAATCAGGCAACTCTAGAATACAGAATGGGAAGGGATCTTGGAGTGCATCTACTTTAACCCTTTCCATCTGCTAATGAGGGAGGTGAAGCTTAGGGAAATGAACTTATCTCCATAGGACAGCCAAGCCCCAAGAAGCTATTAAGTGTGTTTTTTGTTTTTGAAATTTAACTGGTATATGTGCTTGCTTTTCTTTTTCTTTTTTTTTTTTTTTAAGATTCATCTATTCATGCTAGACATAGAGAGAGAGAGAGGCAGAGACACAGGAGGAGGGGTAAGCAGGCCCATGCCGGGAGCCTGACGTGGGACTCGATCCCGGGACTCCAGGATCACGCCCTGGGCCAAAGGCAGACGCGAAACTGCTGAGCCACCCAGGGATCCCCTGTACTTGCTTTTCTTTAAGAAAAAAAGGCAGGGTGCCTGGGTGATTCAGTCAGTTAAATGTCTGACTCTTGATTTTTGGCTCAGGTCATGATCTCACCTGAGCTCAAGGTGTGGGTGTGGAACCTGCTTTCTCTCTCTCTTTCTCTTTCCCTCTGCCCCTCCCTCCACCTCACACATTTTCTCTCTCTAAAAAAAAAAAAAAAAAAAAAAAAAGGCTGCAATAAAGATTTTATGTTTTAAGCATACCCAGATCTCCATCTCACTAGGTTACAACTTACATTGAAATGAAAATTATTCACACCTATACATCTATCTGACAAGTCAGTACACATTGAGCTCTCTTCTTTCCTAATCTCCAATATCACTCATGTTTAGCATGCATGTGGACACCATCTTATTGACAAAATAATCAAAGCATCTATGGGTTGGAAAAGACCAAAAAGGTCATCTAGAACAACTTCCCACACAGTGTAGGAATTGCCTGCACCTGCTCTGAGTCAAGGCCTTCTGGCTCAGCACTTGTAGGGAACCAATAATAATCATGAGACCAGTCAAACTATGCTAAGTCAAAGCCAGCTGAGAAAAGAGTTATTCTTTCTTTGGAAGTGAAAGGTGCCTTGACTTGTGTCTGGCTGCTAGAATTGGAGCTATCAGGGTCCAAGCCTGGGCTAGACTTGCATCTGTTGGTCACAATTGAGTGATTTTGGGTTGGATGGTGGTCACTGTGCTTTGAAGACAGGAATAATGGGAAGAGCAGAAATTCTTCCACTTATTAGCCATAGAGTTTCTGGTAAGTTACTCATACTCTCTGGGTTTCATTTTCCTTATCTCACAGAATGATTGTGAGGATGAAGGGTTATGAAATATGTGACCCTCCTAGCCCTGTGTCCACCACATGGGCTCATCTGGACACCCCGTAAGTCTCTTCCAAAACAAGATGGTTACAGAGTTGAGAAATGAAAGGGGCAGATTTGAGTTTGGCCAAAAAGCCTAACTTTGCACTAAGGAATGGGAAAGCAAAAGCATGGATTCAAAGATCCTAGGGCAGTGTATCTCCATGGGGACCCTGCCAAGGATGAGCTTTGCCACGTTTTATTGGGTCTCTGGAATTTGCTGATTCCACTGCTGTAAAACCATACAGATAGATAAATAATCAATGCAGTTGGAAAACAAAATCTTTCAAAATGTGCCATTCTTAGGCAGATAAATCATGAAATGAGGTCCTTATTTCATTCACTGTCATATCCCCAGTGATTTGGACAATGGCCAACACCTTGTACACACCAAACCAAATTTTTAAATGAAAGAGTGAATGAATCAATGAGCACATCAATTGTAGGACTGATATTGAAGATATTGCTCAGTAAATTATGTGGCACCTTCTCTCTGATATCCCAAAGGAGAAACTTCCCCTGGGGCTGAGGACCAAAAATGAATCTCCCTCTCCAGAGCAACAGCTGTTTTTTAGTGACAGACAATGAGAATCATACTCTCTTCTTTCCACTGGCTACTACATGACTCAGCATAAAACTTATAGCCCATCTCTAGCAAAATATCATTTTGATTTTGTCTCATTTTTTTTTTTTTGCTTTCCTTTTATTAATTTTAACAATGGCTGCTTTCCTAATCTCATGTGTATGCATGATTTAGGGCTCAATCTCATGAACCTGAGATCATGACCTGAGCTGAAATCAAGAGTCAGATGCTTAACCAACTAGGCCACCCAGGCACCCCGATCTGTCTATTCTTTTACATAAAACATTCCATATTCTTTTACATAAAACCACCATGTTAATGTGAATGGCTGTAATGCTTTTTCTGTTGGGTGGGGTTTTAGCAGAGAGCTCAATGGAAAGGTCAATTACTCAATATCTCTGATTTTTTTTTTCCCCCAGGACTGGAATTCCCAAAGCTTTTGAATAAAGATACCTTTCAAGGTATATTTTCTATTCCTAGGCATGCTCTCAAGAGCTATAAAAACAAGTCCAGATAATAGCCTTTCAAATATATGAGGGTCCTCTTGACTAGAATTGCCACATAAAACAAAGGACACACAGTTAAACTGAATTTAAGATAAACAACAAATAATTTCTATAAGGATATCCCAAATATTATGTGAGACGTATATATGCTAAAAATTGTCATCTATCTCACTGGGTGTCCTATAATCTTATTTGCCTAATTTGGCAACTGTATTCTTGATAGAACCACAGTCCAGCTGTGGTGAGGAGCTTAGGACTTTCAGGGTTCCAATTAATTGAAAGCTAAGGACTCCATAAGGTCTTGAGTTTGATTTTGCTAAGAGATTCAAGGTTTTTTTTTTCCAGATATCATACGGAGCTCTCCACCCTAGAAGAAAGCAGAGTATGAGGGGCTCAGTCCTTGAAAACCAATATGATATCACTTAAGAAGCAGAAATGCATTGCTTTTGCAATGAGGGGAGCTCACTTTCTTTGGTTAAGTTAGAAGCAACCTCTTTCTGGGAATTATTTGTGGTGCTTCCTTAAAATGCATACAATGTTCATTAAAATAATAAATGCCTGGTCTTTGTGCCCAACCCCACTTCTGACCAGTTGATCTGCCATTTATGTGTCTATCAGACTTGACTAAGTTCCAGGCTTCTTCCAGGAATTGACCTGATTTCCATGGGTCAATAACCCACAGCCTTCTTCCTCCCAGAGAGACACTGATTTGGCAACAAGGCATGGAACCATTCTCTTTATGAGAAATCCAGAAAGTAGTTACAAGGCTCCTTCACCCAGGTGATCATGAAACCAGCTGCATCAATGCTATTAAGGAAGTTTGTGACATGCTCTCACCGTATTCCTTCTTCTGTGTTGACAGTGCCACACAATCTGGAGGAAAGTCCCAGCTCCTAGCTTCTCCTTGAGGTGGGAAAGTAAAGACTGGACCATATATTTAACATTCTGATTATGTTTTGGGGAGGCTGAAAAGGCCTTGAGGCAGGAATGCAACATGTATTGTGGTTGCATCTAGGGCTTAGCTCTGAAGGTTGTCACTTTGAGGGCAAAGAATTTGGAGAGAATATTTCAGCGGTATATCATTTATCATGTGCATCACATACTTCATGCTCTGTGTCTTTGTTCATGCTGTTCCTTCTGTCAGGAATGATTTTCCCTCTTTTCTGCCTCACTACTTACTGAAAGGGCTAGGTTAAAATGAACCACCTCAATAAAAAGTTTTAAGGTGGATGGCCTGAAACGTCTTTGACTGCTCTTTCCCTTTCCCTGTCACCTTGGCCATTTTTCACACCTTGACTATATTTGTTGTGAGTCTTTTTACATTTATATAGTAATTAACATATTACATATTTTTTTTTCATAAAGTTTGGACTTTTTCCTAACTGCCATGTCCCGAGATTGAAAGCAGTCTTCCCAGTTGCAATGTGGAACACTAGCCACCTCCCCCTCCAACTCCCAGAAGGTGAGACTGGCACATGGAATAGAGCTATGATACTTTGTCTAGTCTTGTACTGGGTGAACTATCTCCCATTGTATGAAAGCCAACAATCTTCAAATTAATTTATGGCACAAAAGGGATGAGAAACTAACCAGAAGGCAGAATTGATGGGATAATAAAATACTTTCTTCCTCTCTTTATCTTCCTTTGTTCCCTTATGAAGTGGTCTTCTGGGTGGTAAGACTTCACAGGAAGGTATAATTTAGAGTCTAGGTGCTTGCTGCTTAGGAACATCTCTAGCAATGGTATAAACAGAATTCGGAATGGATCCCCAAGAACAGGAAGAAAAAAAGTGAGACGGAAATAAATGAGCATTCTCCTTTGAATACAAACAGACAAGGAGCCTGGGGGAGGAGAGCAGGCAAGTTTATGGGCAAAACCATACACAGGAATGGCCCATCTTGGCTGTGTGTGCCCATTCTTTTATTTGGGGGGAACCTAAGAAACCGGATGCATTTGGGATGCAGAATGAGTGGAAAAGAGGGCATCCCTCTAGACATTCTTAATGTGTTCTATGAGCTTATAGGATGAAAAGTGTTGTAGTTAGAAAAGCACAGGCTTTAGAGCAAGAATAGCAAAATCAAATGAGTGAATTGGTCCAAGCAGGGTTGTAGTGACCTAGGTCAGGCACATCCTGTTTCATGGAGGCAGCTACTACTCAGATCCAGTAGGATATTGCAAGCAGGAATTTGGCCCCTTGTTCTCAGACCATTTGTTTGGTTTTGGTTATATCTTTTTTCTTCTCAACTTCTGATTTGGTTTATTTTGTTTCAATAGGAATTACCTTTACATTTAAATAATATAAGTCAATTCAAAGTGAAATGTTTGAGGAAAATTCTCTGGCAGTATGTTTTTTGGTTTGTTTTGTTTAGTTTCTTTTTAGAGAAAGAGCATGTAAGTGAGGTAGGGAGGGGCAGAGGGAGAAGGGGAGAGAGAATTCTAAGTAGGCTCCATGCTCAGTGTGGAGCCTGAGGGGAGCTCAATCTTACCACCCTGAGATCATCAGCTGAGCCAAAATCAAGAGTCAGACACTTAGCCAACTGAGCCACCCAGGCACCCCTGTACTAATGTTGAACCTACCCAACCTTATAACCTGGAATTTCCAATATTTATAATATGCCAAGAAATATGTACATGTATTTAGCAAAATATGTGTATGAAAATATTAATAAAAGCAATGTCTGTAATAGCCAAAATTATAATCATCAAAAGTTAAATATCCATCAACAGTATAATAGGTAAATAAGTTGTTGAGTAGATATGTGATAAATAAGCTGCATAAAATGTGTACCTTATATAATTTAGGTAAATGAATTGTGGAATATTGTCCAATGTATAAACTAATACTATCTGAAAGAATGTGAATGAATCTCACATACTGTTAAATATAAAAAGACATACTGTATATACTGAAAGAACTTCATTCAGGGATAAAACCTACAATATAGAAACACAAAACTAACCAATAGTAAGAGAAATAAAGACAGTGAGAGGGTGATGATAGGAGAGTTACATGAATGGGGCTTCTTGAGAACTGGTAATAATTTCAGTACTGGTCATACAAGCATCCTTTGTAAGGATTATTTGCACTATACACTCATAAGGGATTTCCTATATGGATATTATATTTCAAATAAAAATTACTTTAAAATTAGACCTGTAGAAAGACATGAATTATCAATGAAAAAATGGATAAAGTAAAAATCATACCTTTCTTTGAATCTATCAAAAACTGTTGGATGCAAAAAAGCTTTGTTGAACTGAATTCCAGAGAGTGGAGAACCTGGACTTTCCCATACGTGGGCACAAGTGCCTTATCCATGTGCAGGTGTGTGGATGAGTGGTCTACACCTAGACCAGGCTAGTTTGCAGTGCCAAGGAGAAACACACAAGCCTTTGATGACAATGGGATCCATGGGATGGATTGGTGTCTGGAGGGGCCTTGCAGACAAAAACAGATCATTCAGCTGAGTTCTTTGCAACCACTATCCTGAAATTTTCCCAAGAAAATAGCAGTAGTGGAGACGCTAGAAAGCAAAGAAAATTCATGGTCTCACACAGCTCACAGTGCTTAGGTCCTGGAAACCTGTGAAATTGAAATGAAAACAGAACCAAAGCTATCTGACAGTGGGCCAATGTTTTCCCACCACAAATATGACAAGAACAAGGATCTAGTTTCTTGGAAGCCCCAGACTGTGGCATTTACAGTTGGGCTAATTGGAAATGAATTCAATCTAGTTAGAGTTGTAGCCCAGACCCAGCTCAACTAGACCCTGAGAATAAATTGAATGATCAACCCCTTAACCAACTGCAAAACAGGGGGAAGAGCTTTTTAGCTCAGGAAACAACAAAATAAAACAACAAAATTTATACTTCACTCTCCAATGTCTTTTATATACAATGTGCTTAATTCAGCTAAACAATTATGATATGTGGGAAGAAAGAGGAAAACATAATCAATTATCAAGAGAAAAAAGTCATTAGCAGCTGAAGAGTGGTTGTTTTAAAGCCTTTCCTGTTAAATTAAGTATCCAGGAGAGTTTGTAGGGATAAGGAAAAGATAGATGAGCTTTTGAAGATCATGAGACCTCGTGATAAAAGATGGAATCTAGAGGAACCCCACATGAAAAACATTAATATTAAGATTAGCAGAAGAGTACTTGAAGGTAACTGTTATAAATATAGAAAAGACTGTAAGAAAAAAATGGATATAATCACTGACACAATGGGGGAATTTCAAAATAGAAATGGAAAACTATATAAATGAAACCAAACGGAAATTCTAGGATTAAAAAATGTGCTCTCGGGATCCCTGGGTGGCGCAGCGGTTTGGCGCCTGCCTTTGGCCCAGGGCGTGATCCTGGAGACCCCGGATCGAATCCCACATCAGGCTCCCGGTGCATGGAGCCTGCTTCTCCCTCTGCCTGTGTCTCTGCCTCTCTCTCTCTCTCTGTGACTATCATAAATAAATAAAAATTAAAAAAAAAATAAAAAAAATAAAAAAAATAAAAAATGTGCTCTAAAGTTTAAAGATATAATCATTGGATGAAATTAGAAGCAGAAAAAAAAGTTTGATGAGCTTGAAAACAAAAAAAAATTAAAACTTTAAGAATTGAAGCTCACGGAGAAAAAAGCCTGGAGAACATGAACTCAGTGACCTTTAGAACAACATCAAGTAATTTGACAATAGCAGATAGATTCACAAAAGGAGAATAGAGAGGGTAAGAGAAGAAAATATAACTGAAGAAATAATGCCTGGTTTCCCCCCGAAATTGATGAAACATGTCAGCTTACAGATTAATGATTTCAGGGAACCCTAAAAGATGAAAGAAAAAAAAACCTGATGCATGATAATTAAACTAGTATTTAAAAAAGATAATAGATGTTAAAAGCAGAAAAAAAAATCACCAAGGGGAGCAAAATTAAGGAAAAAAACAGCTGCCTTTTCATCAGAAAAAATGAAGGAAAGGAATAGCAAAGGATCAAAACTAAATGAAACACACCAATAAAATATAGCAAGAAGTCTGGTTTAAACGAATCGCATCAGGAATTATATTATGTATGTCCTAAACATGCCGGATATAATAAATACACTGTTAAAATGGTTTGTTTTAAAAAAGCAAGGCCCAAGGAGTTGCTGTATAAAAGACACACTTTAAATATCAATGTACAAGTAAACCATCAAAAAAGACATGCTATGTGAACATTAAGCATGGGAGAGCTATATGACTACATAAATATTACATAGAATTTATTTCAAGGATAGGCATATTAACAAGTTAATAGGGATTTAAAAAAATTTCTCAAATGCTAAATTCATCAAAAAGACATAACAATCCTGGGTCACCTGGGTGGCTCAGTTGGTTAAGCATCTGACTTTTGATTTTGGCTCTGGTCATGACCTCAGGGTCATGAGATCAAGTCCCATGTCAGGCTATGTGCTCAATGAGAAGTCTCTCTCCTTTTGCCTCTGCCCCTCCCCCTACTCTCTCTCTCTCTCTCAAAATAAATAAATAAAATCTTAAAAAAAAGACATAACAATCCTAAGTGTATATCCTCCTACTGACAGCAATTCAAAATATATGGAGAAAAAAATAGAGAACTGAAAGGAAAAATAGACACTACATAAAAGATGTGAATGACACCATCAACAACATTGAAATAAAATCTGTAGAAAATTTAAAAAATAAATGGAAAAATATGTAGAAAAATTTCAAATATTTGAAAATGAAAAAAAATCATTTTATATGATTTATATAATTTACAAATGTAATTTAAATGTCCAAAAGAAATCAAAGAGAAATTTAAAAATATTTTCACTAAATTATAGTGGAAATGAACACATCAAAATTTGTGTCATAAAGCTAAAGTACTGAATAGATGGAAATTTATAGTTATTGTTATGTTTATATTAGAAAAATTTCAAAAAGGATTGAGATCAATGATCAAACGTATTATGTGAAGCTAGAAAAAAAGAGCAAATTAAGGTCTAACATAAGTAG
Source organism: Canis aureus (assembly GCF_053574225.1). NCBI lineage: Eukaryota > Metazoa > Chordata > Mammalia > Carnivora > Canidae > Canis > Canis aureus. The sequence goes on along the minus strand of NC_135624.1, from coordinate 29,361,918 downwards.
AAGAAAAGAAATAAGATAAAACTGGAAATATATGAAATAGAAAACAAAAACAATGGAAACTAACAGACAGATTATTCCTAGCAAATCTGAATGAAATATATCTTCAGTTGGGGTGCCTGGGTGGCTCACTTGGTTGAACATGGGACTCTTGACTTTGGCTCAGGTCATCATCTCAGCGTTATGAGATTGAGATCTGTGTCAGGCTCCCCACTTGGTGGAGCTTATGATTCTCTTCCTCCCCATCTGCCCCTCTCAATTAATAATATCAGGGTTGAAAGAAAAGTACTATTTACATAGTCTACAGATACTAAAAGTAGAATGATAAAACATGTATAATTTTATGTCAATATTTTTGACTATTTAGATGAATTAGATGAACTACTTGAAAGACAGACATTACTGAAATTAGCACAAGAAGAAATGGAAATTTCTATTGCTCTATATTGTAAAGAAACTTAATTCATAATTTAAAGGTTTTTCACAAATAAAAATTCACTGTTCCCAGTAAATTTAATCGATGGTGAATTCTGCCAAACATTGAATAGGTAAATAATAGTAAAGATACACAAACTCTTTCAGAAAATAAAGAAATACTTTCCAACTTATTGTATGAGGTCAGAATCACCAAAATCCCAAAACCTAACAGTGACACTATGCACAAAAAATCCCCTATAAATATAATGCAAAAAAGTCTTAATAAAACATTAGCAAATCATATCTAGCAATATATACAATGAATAATGTATCATGATCAAGTGGAGTTTAATATCAGGCATGCAAGTTTGGTAAAATGATAACATTTCAATCAATGCAATTCACTACATTATAAACATAAAAGTAGCAATGAATATAATTATCTTAGGAAGTGTACACAAACCACTTGAAGAAAATTCAGCACTTCAGAAAACCGAGATTCAGTAAAATTCCTTCTGTTTGATAATGAGAATATTAGAAAATAATCTAGCTAACTTAATATTTACTGGTAAAATGTTTTTAAAATTCCTTAAAGTACAAGAACAAGGCAAGGGTGTCTAATCTTCCCTCTGTGTACTGGAGGTCTTAGCACTGCAATAAGGCAAGAAAATGATGTAAAATGTATACATTTTGGAACAGAAGTAAAAAACTTTTTCTGTTTTTTGTTTTGTTTTCATTTTGTTTTGTTTTGCATATAATATGACTTTGTAATGTCTGAACCTTAACAAATGTACTAAACCAAAATAAACTGTAATCATTAAAAAGTGACTTAACAAGGCTTCAGGATAAAAGGTAAATGTACAAAAATCAATTGTATTTTTATATTCTAGCAATAACCTACTGAGATTTAAAAGTTTTATTTATTTGTTTAAAAGATTTTATTTATTTATTTATTTATTTATTTATTTATTTATTTAGACAGACAGACAGAGAGCACAAGCAGGAGGAGCAGCAGAGGGAAAGAGAGAAGCAGGTTCCTCGCTGAGCAGGGAGCCCAATGTGGGGTGTGGTCACAGGAGCCTGTGATCATGACCCAAGCTGAAGACAGACACTTAACTGACTGAGCCATTCAGGCACCCCAAGAATTAAAAGGTTTAAAGTAATATTTATTTTAGCATAAAAACAAACAAAAAACTTAAGAGAAATTTAAACACATTGTGTATAAGATTTTACACTGAAAAATATAAATCTTTGAGACAAAATGAATTAGTAAATAAATTCAGTAAGTAGTACAGAAGTTGAAAGTTATGCCATGTTTGTGGAATGGAAAACTCAGTATTGTTAAGATATCATTACTTCCCAATTAGATGTAAATAGTCAATGATTCCAATTAAACTTGGAGCATGACTTTTTTGGTAAAAATTAAGTATTATCTTAAAATGATATGGAAATTCAAAAATCCTAGAATAGCTAAAACAGACTTAAAGAGGAAAATATTTGGGGCATCTGGATGGCTCAGTGGTTGAGGATCTGCCTTTTCAGGATGTGATCCCAGGGTCCAGGATCACATCCCACATCGGCCTCCCTGCAGGGAGCCTGCTTCTTCCTCTGCCTATATCTCTGCCTCTGTCTGTGTGTCTCATGAATAATAAGTAAAATCTTAAAAAGAAAAAGGAAAATGGGAGATTTACACTATATGATTTTAGGATTTATTTTAAAGCTGCAGTACTTAAGATAATGTGGTGCTGGTGTGTGGATGAACAAACAGGTCAATGGAACAGAATAGAAAGTCATGATGTAAATAAACATGGATGCAGTTGATTTGTTTCTGAAGAAATTATAAATATAATTTAATGAGAAAAGGTACGTCGTTTCAAAATATAGTGCCAGAACAACTTTACCCACTACATAAAACAATTAATTCAATATGGATCATTTTCCTAAGTGTAAAGCTAAAATTATAGAGCTTCTGGAAAGAAACAATGGAATATCCCAGCAAGTGTGGTACAGGCAAAGATCTCTAAGACAGAATACAAAAGCACTTGTCATAAATGTGGGGGAAAGAGAGAAGTTGGATTTCATCAAAATGAAGGACTACTTTACTAAAAAAGGCAGATGTGGAGAAAATATTCACTATATATATAGTGAATATATATATATATATATATATATATATATATATCTGACAAAGAACTTGTATCCATAATATATAAAGCACTCCTTCATATCGAAAATAAAAATACAAATGATCCAATAAAAAATGGACAAAATAGTTAAACAGACACTTCACAAAAGAAGACATACAGGTAGCCAAGAGGCATAAGAAAATCTGTTCAACATCATTAGTCTTTTGGGAAATGAAAATTAAATTAAAACCACACTGAGATACTACTTCACACCCGTTAAAATGACTAAAATGAAAAATGTTGGTAAGTTTGTGGAGCAAATGAGACTCTCTTACATTGCCGATGGAAGTGTGAAGCCATAAAACCACTTTAGAAACTTGTAATTCCTTATAAAATTAAATACTCCTATCATATAACTGACCAGTTCCACTCCTATATGTACTTCCAAAAGAAATGAAAGCGTATATCAAAGGAAAACTTTTACAAGAATGTTCCCAGCAGCTTTATTTTTAATAGCCAAACATTTCTATCAGCAGGAGAATGTATAAACAAATTGAGGTATGTTCCTATAATTGAATAGTAATCAGCAATAAAAAAAGATCAGAGCTACTGATATCCACAACGACATGAAATAATCTCTCAGACATTCTGCTGAACACATTATGTTTAGTAGTCACACTTAAAAGTGTACATATTGCCTGATTCCATTTATATGAAATTCTAGAACAGACAAGAATCTGCTGGAACATATCATGGTACTTGTGTCTTGAGACTGAGATATGAGTTGGATAGCAACTGGGTAGGATGGAATGTTCTGGGGTAATAGAAGTGTTCTCTATCTTCATTGGTGTGGTGGTTTTTCATGGGTGTATACATTTGTCAAAATCTTACCTAACTGTAAACTTGGTTCTGTGCATTTTGAAAAAATTATCACACACACACACACACACACACACACACACACGTGCATGCACCAAACCCTTAAATCTGAAATCCTGACTCTGACATTCAATAGCTGTGTGTCCTTTGGCAAATTATTTAACTTTTTTCAGTTTTGCATCTGTATAAAACAACAGTCATGATCCAAACTTAAAGGTCCATTTGAGAAATAAATACAATAATCTCTCATCTAGTATTATCCTGGTACCTACTAGTCTCTAAGTAAGTATTAGCTATCATAAATAAGTGTTATTATTAAAGATTGATTATTAATGTCTTTTTTCCCATTATCTTTAAACTTTGGAAAAATTCTGTTTTGGAAAGGAGACGTCAAAAGGAAGAGCAGGATGATTTGCAGAAAAAAGCACTGGTCTTGAAATCATAAAACTCATGTTGTAGCCTTTTTGTATGAAAACCAGGGGGTGGGGTAGCAGGAAGCAGCATGGCCCAGTAGGAAAAACAGATATTTTGAAGTCACAGAGATTTGGATTTAAATTTTGCTTCCATAGCTTATAAGTGATATACATCAGTTTATAAACCATCCTATGTGATCTTGAGTAAGTAATTTAATACCTCTGAGCCTTAATTTTATCTCCAAAGTGCAAGTAAATATATCTATTCTACACAGTGGTCTGATTAGAAGTGTCAGGTGGCACATGCAAAGGGCCTGGCCCTTAGCAAGCCATCAATAAATACGTCTTTTTCCATCTCTGTCTCTTGGTGCATTCTTTTTAGTTTTATGGGCTCTAGTTATCTTAGTAGATTAAGGGAATCGATCTCTGAGGGAACTTTAAACTTTCCATTCATCTGATTTTAAGTAAATGTAAACTAGTAATAACAATCTGTAGGTCTACCAATCTATGTCTTTACCTAAGATGAAACCCAAAAGTTCCTGCAGAAATTAAACCTAACCAGAGAAGCAAAAGTATAGATTCATTCAGATTAAAAAGATTGCCTGGTCCAAGCTCATCACTGCTTGGGTCTCTGTGTTTTCTGTTACTAAGGCTACAAGAGTTTGTTTACACAAAAAGCACATCTTTAATCATTTAAAAAAAAAAAAAAAAAACACGACATAGGGACAGATTGTACTCCACTAAGGGAAAGAAAAAAACACACAACAAACCCACAAATCCATGTGGGGAGGCTGAGTATGATAGACCCTTTAATTTCAAGAGTAACATGGTCAAGGAGTTCAATGAAGAGATGGCTTAATTTTATATTTGGTTTGAAGATGAAAATCTCCACTTTCCTTCATCAGCTAAGGAGCACAATGCAGTAATGTGGGTTTATAAGAGATGTTGGCAAAATGTAACTGGTCTTTTTCCACTGTTGAGTCCTTTGCAGATTTAAAAGTTCTTAGAAATATAGAAAGAAAAGAGCACTTAGTTTTCTATTAGAAGCCCCCAGATTTATTCATAGAAATTGGCAGCCCAGTGAGGGAATGATGTTGCCCACATTAATTAAAACTTGGATAAAATCCACAGTCTAAGTCTCCTTTCATTATTTTGCTCTTTTATATATTTCATACTGAGAGTAACTTCACTTAGAAATGATAAACCACAAACACATTAGAAATCACATTTCTTACCCTGTGTGTATACATCCCATTTACCCAGTGGATTAGGTGATAGATTTTTCCCAACAAGAGTGTTGAGCTAGGTCATTGTGGAAGCCAGCTTAATATTTGTTCCCACACGCCAGTAGCGTATGTGTGCTTTTAGTTTATGATTTCAATCAGTTTCTTAGACCTTCCACTTGATCCTTACGGTCTAGTCACACCGAGGTACATCATGACCACACATGACAGTCAAAATGTTGAAAATCACACATAAAGAGGAAACCTTAAAAGTAGCCAGAGAGAAATGAACATTACATATAGGAAAACTGTGATTTGGATGAGCACACATTACTCATCAGAAACCATGGAGACCAGAAGGCAGTAAAGTACAAACAATTTCAGATAAAGGAAAACCAAGCAAATTTGCCCCCACTAAACCTGTCCTGCCAGAAGTACTAAAGTAGTTCTTCAAGCTTAAGAGATAAGACCAGATGGAAATTGGGGTCTTTAAAAAGGACTTAAGTGCATTGGAGGAAGTAAACATTTGGGTAAAAATGGAAAACTATTTCCCTTTTACATTAATTTACTTATGACTATGTCAAGCAAATTTATAACATCATCTTGTTGGAATTGCATGTATATCTACTATATATGCATATATAATAATAATGATAACTATAGCATAGAACAGAAAGGGAGTGGTGAATAGACCATATGATGGCAAGCTTTCTACATTTTATGTCAAGTGATACCATATTAACATTAGTTCCAATGTGTAACGTTAAGTATATATTTGCCAATCCCTAGAGAAATCATTAAAAAATAACACAAAGAGGTCCAGATCCAATGGACAAATTAAGTTAAATTCTTAAAAAAATGCAAATCGTTCAAAAGCAGGCAGGAAAGAGGAACAATAGCAACCACGAAAAAGGAGATGGCCAAACAGAAAACAGTAAACCGGTAAACTTTTTTTTTTTTTTTTTTTTTTTTATTGGTGTTCAATTTACTAACATACAGAATAACACCCAGTGCCCGTCACCCATTCACTCCCACCCCCCGCCCTCCTCCCCTTCTACCACCCCTAGTTCGTTTCCCAGAGTTAGCAGTCTTTATGTTCTGTCTCCCTTTCTGATATTTCCCACACATTTCTTCTCCCTTCCCTTATATTCCCTTTCACTATTATTTATATTCCCCAAATGAATGAGAACATATAATGTTTGTCCTTCTCCGACTGACTTACTTCACTCAGCATAATACCCTCCAGTTCCATCCACGTTGAAGCAAATGGTGGGTATTTGTCA